>NC_091511.1:2294131-2621864 GCF_947461875.1 Haliaeetus albicilla
AGTGTCCCTTGCCCCACTGTCACTGGTGTCACTGCTGACCCTGGTGGCCACTCTGTCTGCAGGGCCACCGGTGCGCATCCCGTCCCTGCTGCTCCCAGTGTCCCCAGTGTCCCAACCGGTGCTGCTGTCCTCAGCCATGGGAATGTGGCCCAGGGCCACCCCACACCCCCACTGACCTCGGTGTCCCTGGTGCTCTTGGTTTCCCTGGTATTACTGGTGTCCCCGCTGCATCCACTGCCACGGTGCCCCTGGGTGTCCTGATTGTCCCCAGTGTCCCCACAGGTACCTGCTGTCACAGGGGCTGCATGAAAGCCACAGCCCAGTGACCCCCAGCGCCACTGATTACCCCATTGTCACCGGTGACACCAATGACCTCAATTTCCCCAATGACACCAACGTCCCTGCTGACCCCAATATCCCCGTGTTCCTGGAGACCCCACAATCCCCAGTGACCCCAGTGTCCGCGTGTCCTCAATGACTCCACTGTTCCCAGTGACCTCAGTGTCCCGTGTCCCTGCAGGTACCTGGAATCCCGGGGGCTTCTGGAGGGTCATGGCCCACCACAGGTGCCGTCCCTTCCGTCACCAGCCGAGCGGGATGCTGCGTACCTGGGCTGGGCACTGGAGGGGTGGCCAGGGCGCAGCGGCCATGACGCACCCATGGTGGCCCTGGAGGCCCTGCTGGCAGCCGGTGGGTGCTGGGGGGACCTGTGTGCCAGGGCGGTGCTGCATGGTGGGGACAGCGATTCGACGGGGACCATCGCCGCTGGGTGCTGGGGGCTGCGGGGGGGGCTGGCGCCCATCCCCCCTGGGCTGCACTGCTGCCTTGAGTACCGTGGGCGGCTGCGCGATGCTGCCCACCGCCTCCACGCGCTGGCCTGGGGGAAACGCTGAGCCCCCCTGTGTCCCTGGTGTCACCTGCTGTCCCCCTCCCAGGAAAGCCCCTGTGGGTCCCCAGGGTGCAGCAGAGACCTTCACGGGATCCTGGAGCAGCTTGGGAGGGTCTCTGGGGGTCAGCAGGGCCCTTCGTGGGGTGCTGGGGAGCTCAGGAGGGTCCCTGGGGGTCAGCTGGGACCTTCGCGGGGTCTTGGGGGGGCTTGGGAGAGTCCCTGGGGGTCAGCTGGGACCTTCACGGGGTCCTGGGGTGCTCGGGAGGGCCCCTGGGAGACCCTGGGGGGAAGCGGGGCCCTTCAAGGGGTGCTGGGGGCCTCAGGCAAGCCCCACAGAGACCACCATAGCCACATCCAGGTGGCCTTTTATCCCTCCACAGTTAGACACCCCAGAACTTCCCTGAGGAGCCTCAGTCACCCCCACAGTAAAAAAGTGTCCTCCCAGGTCACTCTGTGTCTAGGTTTGTGCCCTGCGCCTCTTGTCCTGTCACTGCCATTGCTGAGATCCCACCCGGGGAGGACCCCCTACAGCCAAATCTTCTCCAGGCTGAACCGTTCTGGCTCACAGAGCCCCTCCAAGAGGCTCCCGGCCATGGAGCATCTCAGCGGCCCTTTACTGGACTCTCTCACAGTCACTCCGTCTCTCTTGTACCAGTAGCCCAGGACTTGGACCCAGCGTTCAAAGGGTGGGCTTGTCAGTGCTGAATGGAGAGGAAGAAGCACACAACCATACTGCCACAGCCCTCCGAGGGCCACCCAGGATGGTGATGGCCGCCATCACATGTTGCTACTTACGGTGACCTTAGCAGGAACCACAGCCCAAGGTCCTTCAAGGCAAAAAGTGATGGGCCCCCCACTGATGGGCCCCCTGGGTTAACCACTCCAAGGGTGATGGGCCCCAGTGTTAACCACTTCAAAGGGTGGTTGTCCCCCGGGATGTTGGCCCTGTGAGTGATGGGAACACAGAGTTAAACACCCCAAGGGTTATGTGCCCCAGTGTTAACCGCTTCAAAGGGTGGTTGTCCCCCGGGATGTTGGCCCTGGGGGTTAACCACCTTGAGCGTGATGGGCCCAAGGGGTGGTGGGTCCCCAGGGTTAACCCCCGCAAGGCTGATGGGCCAAAGATGGGATGGGCCCCCAGGGTTAACCACTCCAAGGGTGATGAGCCCCCGGGGTTGGTGGGGGTTGACAACCCAAAGGGTAATAGGCCCGAGAGGTGATTGGGAAGCAAGTTGCACCACCCCTCGGGCGATAGGCCCCCATGATGGTGGGCCTCCAGGGTTAAACACCCTGTGTGTGCTGTGCCCCAAAGTAAACCACCCCAAGGGTGAGGAGTGCCCTGGCTGATGGGCCCCAAGAGTTAACCACCCCAAGGGTGATGGGCCCAAGGGATGATGGGTTCCCAGGGTTAACCACTCCAAGGGGTGATGGCCACCTGGCGTTTACCATCTTAAGGGTGATGAGGCCATCATCACATGAGAGGTGATGGGAACTCGGGGGTTAACTAGGCCAACGGTGATGGGTCCATGCATTGGTGGGTCCCCAAGATTAACGACAACAAGGGTGATGGACCCCCAGGGTTAACCACCGCAAGGGTGATGGTCGCAAGGGTGATGGTCACAAGTGTTAACCACCCACAGGATAATGGGCCGTAGGGGTGATAAGCCCTCAGTGTTAATCAGCCCATGGGTGATGGGCCACTGAGATGATGGGCCTACAGGGTTAACCGTGCCAAAAATGATAGGCCAAAATGGTGTTGGGTCCCCAGGGTTAACAACCCCAAGGGTGAGATCCCCTGAGGTGAACCATACCAAGGGTGATGGACCCCAGGGCACTGGGACCCCAGGGATAACAACCTAAAAGGTGATTAGCCCAAGGGTTGGTGGGCCCCAATGGTTAGCCACCTCAAGGGTAATGGGCCTAAGAGGCGATGGGAATCCAGGTTTCGCCACCCCAAGTGCAATGAGTGGAGTTGAGCAGGGAAGGAGGGAGGGGTGGGGGGAAGGTGTTTTAAGATCTGGTTTTACTTCACATTATCCTTGTTTTGTTTTGATTGGTAGTAAATTAAATCGATTTTGTTTTTTCCCCAAGTTGAGTCTGTTTTTTGCCTGTGGCCATAATTCATGAGTGATCCCTCCCTGTCCTTGTCTTGACCCACGAGCTTTTCTAAATATTTTCTCCTCCCCATCCCACTGGGGTGGGAGGAGGAGTGAGCGAGTGGCCCTATGGTGCTTTGTTGCAGGGTAGGCTTAAACCATGACAAGATCTCAGACAGCTTCTTCTTGCTTTGATCACTCAGGGGGACCTCCGTATGGCGAGCCCTAGGCACAGAGCGTCATCAGACCTCCCACTCCCCAGCACACTCCCAGCAGCACAGCCCCCAGCCCTGCTGCCTCGGCTGCACGGCCTCCTCCCCCTCATCAGGGCTGACCCCAGGGAAGACCAGTAGCCGAGGGCGGTGGGGCTGAGCAAGGTGGTCACCAAGCCCACCTGCATGGCTAGGGGTGGGAGAGGGAGGCCAAGGCCCTGCACCGGACAGCCGGGGCTCTGGCAGCCCCAGGCTGCTCCTGGCTGCCAGTGCAGGGGCTGGGACTGGGGCCAGGCTGCCAAAAGAGGGACCCGGGGGGCTGTGGCTCACCGATGAACCTTGTGGCCGCCTCTCACAAGGTGGCCTGGGCATCCTCCAGGTATGGCAGGCTCTGATGACAGTATTCTTCAGCTCTGCTCCTGTCCTGCACCAGCTGGAGAGAGCACAAGGGCCAGGGCAGCAGTGACTCCTGCCTGCAGCAGCTCTGCAGGTTGCCGCAAGGTTGGTGACATCTGCAATGGGACAGGAGAGGAAGGTCAGTGAGCATGGCCATGCCTCGCCACACTGTGTGTGGGTGGGTGTGGTGGGGGATGTGTGTCTCCCCGCCAGTCCTGCCTCCCTGGCTGGACCCAGGTGATGGGCCCTGAGCAGATCCCCCATCCTGCAAAAGGCTCCCAGCAACATTTTGCTGCGGGACAGGTCATCCTTTCACCCGGCCATTGCTGTTTCAGCACCACAGCAACCCTGTGTCTTAAGTCAGGTGTCAGTGGAAAGGGAGACTCTGGGAACCCGCTTGGCAAGGGACATTGTCTGAATACCCCCTGTCCACGTCAGCTTTTAAGTCATCCTGTTTTTCACTGACAACACCCCTGGCCTTAGGAAGCTGGGACATGCCCTGGCCCAAATAGCTGGGGGTCTCTTGGGCACAGCCCTGGGGGATAGGGATTGGGGCTCAAAGCCCTGGCCTTCAACACCTGCAGGGACAGCTGGAAAGCCCTTAGGGACTCACATGTTCAGGCCGCGGTGGCCACGGGCTGCTGCTGAGCCCTGCTGGAGCAGGTAGGGCAGGTGCTGGAAATGTCCGTGCCGTCTTCTCTGCCCCTGCTCACACTGGTTCTGCGGGGACCTTCCTAGGGGCTGCACTGAAGGAGGGCTGCCAGCTGCCCTTGCCCCTGATGCCCAGGCCACCCGTGTGGAGTCAGCATGCCCTTCTCTGTGTCAGTCGTCAGCTTTGAGATCTTTACCTGGGTCACGCTGTTGGTCTGGTCGCTCATGCAAAAGAAGAACGGGACCAGTACCCTCCACGCATCATTCTTCATCCTCTTCTTGTCACTCCCCACTGCTGACTCCACCAGGACTCTGAAGAGGCAGATGGAGAGCTCTCGCAGCCAGCTGGACTCCTGGTAGGAAGGAGGAGAGGTGGACTTCAGAAACAGTGGCTCTCTGCCCATGGTGAGCAGGGGCGTTATCGTGGCTGATGTGAGGGGAGATGCTCCAGGGTCAGATTCTGCAGCAGGCAGAAGCTGTGCTGGGCTGCAAAGCCCAGGAGCCATCCCACGAGAGGCCAGGGGAGCAGACCCTGCTCCCAGTGCTGCTCTCAGGGCTGGGCTGAAGGGCAACTGTCCTTGCAGTGTGCCCATCCGCAGGGCTCAGTATCCCACATCAGCCTGACATTGTCAAAGAGGGCCAGGAGCTTCTACCGGTGGTGGCCATGGGCATGCTGATGGGGACGTGGGAGGGCAGGAGAGCAAAGAATCCCTGTCCCCTGCTCAGCCACCCCCTTTTCCCACAGGCCCAAAGGGGCGGATGGCTTGGTAACCCTCTGTGCCTGGAAAGCCCCCCAGGCAGCCACCAGGCCCCACCATGGCAAGGTGGGCATTTGGAGCAGTCACCCCACCTCCTGACTCCCAGCCAAGGCCAAGCCACCGTGCTACCCACTGCCCCAGGCCCTGGCTGCCAACATGGCTCCCCTTGACGACGCCCTGCTCACAGTGTCAGCTCTCTCCGACAGCGTGATGCGGCCCCTGAGCACCAGCGAGAGCATCACCCACCACCAGCGAGAGGTTACGACCCACAGTCAGGGGAGGAGGTGGTGGACAGTGGTGTAAATTAAAGGGTGACCTGCCTCCAGTGTATGTATGTGAATGCTCCTGGCCTGGGAAACGCCAAGGACCTAGAGCTCTGCAGGCAGTCCCACAATTAAACCATGGTTGGAATAACGGTGACGTGGGGCACGGCTCGCATGCCTGGAGAGCAGGAATACAAGCTCTTCGGGGGAGATGGGGAGGATGAGGAGTGGGGCTGCCTCCCGTGCGAAGGAGCAGCTCAGCTACACGGGACAGTCAACAGTCTGGGAGAGAGCGTGCGCGTCAGGAGCAGAGGAGAGGCAGCGCTGGTGACATGGTGGTGCCTCCACCAAGCACAAGAATGGTCCGCCGCAACGCCCAGGAAGATAAGCAGACGTATCGGGTGATGTCTGTGTGCAGAGGGTTGCAGCCCACCACAGCTTCTCTTCCATTTTTGCTGATGGTTGAATTTGAAGGGGTACTAGAGAGCATCCAAAGCCACATGGCTGCTCTCTTCTTCCTTGCAAAAGCAGAGCGGGATTAGCTGTCCCACCAGCCATCCCAGGATTGGGATCTGGAGCTCTCCATGGCAGGCAGGGCTGTACTCATGTATTCCAACGAGAAGCCAGGTCTAGGCAAGGGAGGCAGAACAGCAGAAGGGTTGAGGGCAGGCGGCTGGTGCCAAAGCCCCAAACCCAAGAGTGTGCCCAGGGCTGGATGCCCGGTGAGTCAGGGCTTTGCAGGACCATGCCGGCTGTGGCTCCCAAAGCAGCTAGAGCTGGGCAGCAGCCCCACGTGGGGAGAGCTGCAGGCTGCTCTGGTGTGCAGGGAGGGGAGATGGCCTGGCTGGAGGGTGCCTGGGCTCCTTACCTCCAGTAAGGAAGAGTTGGCCAGCAAATGGCTCAGCATCCTGATCCTCCCCACGGCCCTCTCCCACACAGCTGCTCTCTCAGAGTTGGTGAAGTTCAGCAGCGTCTGGGAGGAAAGAAGCTGCTGGTGTGCCCTGGGAGCAGACACTGGCTCCCAAGGCTCCCTGGGGTTCTGCAGTGCGGGATGGGGAAACGGCCCCCGGGGAAGCCAGGAGACCACAGTTTCAGGGCCAGGCTCCCCGTGCAGGATGGGCAGACCTGGGGAGGAAAGCAGGAGGGACCAGGAGGCCGGGGGACAGCAGTGCCTCAGGAGAGGAGTGAAATTCCTCCCCCTGCTTTGGCAGAAGGAAAGCTGGGTGGGGCAGAGCTGGCCCAGAAATGCCAGTGGATGGGGAAGGGACTTGGACTGGAGCCGGGAGACACTGTGCTCTGCAGCAGCCTGGTGGGCAGCCCCTGCCTCCCCAGGGGAGATGGGCACATCGTGCTCTCTCATCATGGCACTGGGTTGGGGACTGTCCACTCAGGAGTGGACACCCCCTTCCCTCCAGGGTGAGGAACAGTCCCTGCTAACCCCACTCTTTGGACACTCTTTGCGGTGTCCAAAGTGGCAATGCTCATGCCATTGCAACCAACTGGGGAATAAGCCAGGCCAACCAGAGCAGCGACAACTGTTCCTTAGCTGTCTCCCAAGATGAGAACCAGAAGACCAACCACCTCAAGTGTATGTATACCAATGGGGGGGACAAACAGGGGGAAGTGGCGTTCCGCGCCCGGTCAGCCAATTATGATCTCACAGGAATAACTGAAACATTAGAGAGCAGGCCGATGTCACAGTGAGGCCACTCTCCATCATCTTTGAAAGGTCATGGAGATGGAAGGAACTCCCTTACGACGGGCAGCACCCAGATGGTCGTTGCGCCTTTCAAAAACAGACAACAGATGAGCAGGGGAATGAAAGGCTGTGCATCACAGTGTGTCCACCCAGATCCCATCTCTGGGTGTCTGAAAAAGGCGGTGACTGGATTCACCCAGGGTAGACCGTGCCTGGCCAGCCTCTTTGCTCTCTGGGCTGGACTCAGGAGAGCAACAGTGCTCTTTTACTGAGAAGTCATCAAGGCTTTCAACATTGTCTCCCACAAATTTCTTGTGTCCAAGATAGGATATTATGGTCTGCATGGGTGGGTAACTAGACAAGTAAAAAACGAGCTGAATGATCAAGCCTGGAGTGGCATGGTACTCTGCCTGGAGGCATGTAGCTAGTAGGGTCCTACAGGGGTCTGTCCTGCAACTTGCCCTGTTTAACGTGTCTTCAGTGACCCAGAGGAGATGAGCGCTTGTTCATAACCTTAGCAGATGACATCACGCTGAGGAGAGCAGACACTGCACTGGAGGGCAGGGTTGCCATCCCCAGGGACCTAGACAGGCTGGAGCAGTGGGCCAGTAGGAACCTCATGATAGCCAGTAAGTCCTGACCTTGAGGTGGATTAAGCCCCTGCAGTGATAGAGACCGGGGACTGCCCAGGCAGGTAGCAGCTCTGCAGGAAAGACTGTGGTGGCCCTTGGGTTACATTAGGTAAAACATGAGCCAGCATCAAAGGCGTCCAACAGCATCTTGGGCTGTATGAGCAAGTCTACTCAGCGCTTTTTACACCATATCCAGAATATTTCCCTAGGTTTTGCCACCCCACAATCCCACAGAGACCTTGACAAACTGGAGCCAGTTCAGTGGAGGGCCATCAAGGCCAGTAGGGTGGGAGAACTTGTGCCTGTGAGAAGAGGCTTAGAGAGCTGGACTTGCTCAGATGGGAGTAGAGAAGATCTTGGGGGGAACATGCAGCAGCACTGCACAGTTCCTAAGAAGATGGACTCAGTTTCACATCTGTGGTAGAAGACACAAGGACAGGAGGCAGGGGGCTGAAACAAGAGATGATCAGGCTAGATATAGGGAGAAACTTTTCCAGCATTAGAGTAGTCAAGCGCTGGGAAGCTGCTTCCCAGGGAGTCTGCACCAGCTCTATGCGGGAAAGTGATCAAGACGTGTTTGAATAAAGCCCCGAGTATTCAGGTCTGACCCTGCTTTGTGCAGGAGGTTGGTCAAGACATCTCCCAAGGACTGTTCCAGCCTGAATGATGCTTTCCTTCCTTCCCCTTTGTGCTTTCAAATTTGGGACAGCTCTCAGGTTCTCCCTGACCACAGAAGTAATTCACATCAGGTGCTGGGCTGCTTCACAGGTGCCCCTAAACAGTCCTGACCACATCCTTTGCTTCCTTTTTCATTTGCCCAAAGCCAAGTTCTCTTTTGCTATCCTAACACTCTCCAAAAATAACAACCTATCCTGTTAATCTTTTCAGAGCAGGCTGCTCAACAAATGTCAGCACCCACGTACAGAATCTACAAATGAGCTGGGCACTGAAGCCATCATTGCAGAAACAGAGACGAGGCCTTTGACCAGCTCCTGGAACCTAGGAATTGGTATGCCATGCCTCCCGAGAATGCCAGGAACACCCAAGCTTTTTGTCCAGAGAAGTGTGATTCCTCTTTAGGTGTCTGGGTCTATGTCTCCTGGCTCATGCGGTGCTTTAGGCTGTGAAGAGAAACAAACCCAACTTTTGGACTAGGTTAGTTTCATTTTACATGCTGACATGCAGAGCAGATGAAGGGAGGGAGCTCAGAGCTTCCAGGCTCTCTTCTGCACAGTTAGGACTTCAGAGAGAGGAAATGCACGGAATGGGGTACACCATGTGAACCATATGAAGCACGGTGTACACCAGGTAAAAATACTGGCTTCCTTTGTGCCTTTGCACTAACCCGGGGTTGGTCCTTTGGTCTTCTTGGGCTAAAAAAGAAACAATTCTGCTATTCCACCGCCTCTGCCTCCCGAGAAGAGGGCAAAAAGACATGGAGCAGGAATGATTTAGGGATAAATCTAAGAGGTATAATCTTTAAATGATAACCAAGAGGTAGCAGTGAGAGGCAAAACCACTGTTCTAAGAACGTCATGCCAGAGGCTAGCTACTGAGAACTTACAGCTAGTTTGTCAATATAGAATAACTGTCGGGAAGGAAATCAGAGTTTTAGTTCAGCAGCAGCAGTTCCCTTACAGCACTGTCCTGTTACTGCTATCAGTGGCAGTACCACGAATTCCAAAACATCCCTGAGAGCTTCTTTATTTTGTCTTGGCTTCAAAGATCAGCCTGCTCAGATCTTGAAAGGACAGCCTCAAATCTCTGCCACGCACATCTCTCCAACCTTCTGTCATCCATGCTCTTCTAACGCAGAACACTTCTCCCCATCCCTTCAGCACACTGCCTGCTCTCTGGTTTTAGCTGGGTGAAGTCAGGGTCCTCCCTTGCATGGCCTTCCCTACAAAAGTCTTCTCTACATGCTAATCCCACTTGTCTCACCTCGTGTTTTGTACAGCTCCATCCTCCTTCTGCAGAGCTCCATGGGATGGGCAGTTTTCCTGTTTCTTTCAGGCTGTCCTGGTTTTGGCTGGGATAGAGTTAATTTTCTTTCCAGTAGCTGGTATAGTGTTATGGTTTGGGTTCAGGATGAGAAGAATGTTGATAACACACTGATGTTTTCAGTTGTTGCTAAGGAAAGTTTAGATAAAGGCAAGGATTTTGCAGCTTCTCATGCCCAGCCAGCAAGAAGGCTGGAGGGGCACAAGAAGTTGGGAGGGGACACAGCCAGGACAGCTGACCCAAACTGGCCAAAGGGATATTCCACACCATGTGAGGTCACGCCCGGTATAGAAACTGGGAGGACTTGGGGCAGGGGGGGTGCAGATTGCTGCTTGGGAACTAACTGGGCATCTGTCAGCGAGTGGTGAACAACTGCGTTGTGCATCACTTTGTTTGTATATTCCAATCCTGTTATTATTATTATCATAATTATTTTCTTCCTTTCTGTCCTATTAAACTGTTCTTATCTCAACCCATGAATTTTACTTTTTTTTTCCTGATTCTCTCCCCCATCCCACAGGTTGGGGGGGAAGTGAGCGAGCGGCTGCATGGTGCGTGCTTAGTTGCTGGCTGGGGTTAAACCACAACAGTCCTTTTTGGTGCCCAACGTGGGGCACGAAGGGTTGAGATAACGACAGACCTGACCAAAGCGTGTTAAAATGAATTTGTTACAAGGGTTCATTATATTAGTTTAACAGTCGCTGGTCACAATGTTGATTTATTGGTTCTCAGAGTTGTGGCGCTCGTGCTTAGAGTATCACCTCACTTGCTGCTGCTTATCATCCGTGGGAGGTGGATTAAGGTTTTTGCTTTGAAAACTCGTGTCCCCATGAGAACAAGGGCTAGTGAGTGTGAGACTTCTCCCAGCTGCCTGTAGAATATTTCACCCATCTCCTCATCCCAGCTGGGTGGTCTATAACAGACTCCCACCACAAGATCTGCCTTATTGGCCGTTCCCCGGATTCGTACCCACCAACACCACTCGACCCTTTCACCATCACCAGCCTCAAGCTCTGGACAGTCAAAACACTCCTTAAGCACAGTCTCCTCCCCTGGAGCCCCGCCCTCTCGAGGTGACCTGTGGGGGTGGGGCTTGTGGGGCGGGGCTTGTGGGCGGTACCCCTGGGGCATGGCTATGGTGGGGAGGCGGGGCTGTGAGGTCACAGAGACCCACTGTGCCACGCCCTGCTGTGCTGTGCTGCACTGTGCTGTGCGACAAGCACTGCTCCGGCAGTGCTGGCAGCGGCAGCAGCAGCAGCAGCAGCGGCAGCAGCAGCAGCAGCAGCAGCCGCCGCAGCATCGTGCAGGCGTGGGGGGCCATGGCCCCCATCCGCCTCCTTCTCCTTCTCCTCATCCTGGTGGCCCAGTCATCCCGGGATGCCTGGGTTGCTCCATGGCGAGCGCGGGAATTAGGTAGGCGGGTGGGAGAGGGCCGGCTTTCAGCCTCGGGGACGTCTGTCCTCAGGAGATGTCCACTCAGGAAAACGGGAGCGGTCCTGCTCCAGTCCTGCAGTGCTCTCCTGGGGCAAACCCAGGTCCCCAACACACAGCCCCAGCCCGCAGCTCGGGGAACAGACGGGGCAGCGCTGGTGCAGCCTCTCCCTGGCCAGTGGGCTCTTCTCCACAAGACGTGGGAATGATCGTTTTTCTCCACCGGTACAGTAGAGATCTCCCAGTAAGAAATGCCCAAGGGACGTTATGTTCGAGCGTCCGGTCCTGGAGGGGTGTTGCACGTGGGCTGGAAATGGTATTTGGAGAGCTTCCAGGTGCCAGCCAACAGGTCACTCAGGCCCCTCTGCAGCTTCAGAAATCTCCACCCACGTCTGGGTCACCCGTCATTACCTGACCCTCCCCCCCCCCCAGTCACTGCAGGTCACTGAGAAAGAAGTAGATCACAACCTCTAATGGAAATGTGCTTGATTACAGCTGGCCACCTGACTGCTCAGCCGGACCCTGTCTGGGAGCCTCAGGGCCATCCCACAGGTATGTCACTTGAATGAATGAGCATGTAGGTTTTAATATTCTCTTCATATGAAAGTTAGTATTTTCTTGGCCAATGCTCAGACATGCAGAAGAGCAGAGGGGGAATGGGTCGGGCTCAGTGATGTGCCCTGGGGCGCTCTGCTCTGCCTTGCGAAGCTGTCTTTGCCAGCCTCTCCGAGCCTGCGCTTCTCCCAGTGCCTGCTGCAAAGCCAGCGGGCTTGTTGGGCTTGAGTTTGGAGCTGGTGTGAGCTCCAGGGAGTCCTTTCTCCCGACAGCTCCGTGCATGGTTTCTTTTGGATCAGCATGGTCCAGGCACCCAGTAACTGTCTGCACGATGCTCCTGAGTGGAAGGGAGAGACGAGTGCCGTGGAACAATCTCACGTTTGAATGGCATTCACTGCCATTCAGATCTGAAGAAATCTATTGAAATGTTTCACGAGAGCTGCTCTGTTGTGTTTGTTTACAGACGTGGCTGAGGGCGATGGATGTCCAGCTTCCCAGCTGGGTTCCAGGGTTGACGTGCTGGGAGATTGCATGGGTACCTCATGGCTTTTTCCTTCTTTTCAGAGCTGCCAGCTCAAAGCCCAAATGTGAGCGAGGCATCTCTTGCGAGTGTGAGAATACAGACCTGCATTCTCTGTGCCGTGTCAGTCATGGTCCCCTCATATGTTCTGCTGTTCAGTTATGAGGGTGTATCTGACAACAGATGACGAAAACTTCTCGTGGGTGTTTGGTTGCAGGTGTGGCTCCAGCTCCAGCTCCTCGGCTGGATCCTGGGCTGGAGCTCACCCGGCATCCCAGGGCTGAGGAGTCAGTCTTGACTGACTTCACAGGCTAAGCACTCCTTTTCAATATTTTATTAGTGAGAAATTTAACCTAATACTTTCTGTTAAGGTCCTCGAAGAGCAAAGTATAAAGTCAACGTAGGGAAATCTTCCCAGCAGTCATCCGAAGACTTAAAGGAAATCCTGCAAGAACTGGAGAAAGCAGCACGTGGTGGGTATATATCCCTCTTAACCAGAAGAGCCGGGAAGCTGAGGTTTTAGATTCATGTATGGACAAGCTGTAGCCTACACAAGGAGAAAGGGATCAGTCCAAGCCTCACTGCACTGACACTCCATTTCATGCCTGACAGGCACTGGTGGGCCACAGAGATGGTCCAGAGGGCAGCTGTGGTTCAAGCTGAGCCCCAGGGACAGCTGCTGCCCCAGTTGTACCATTACTGGCCGGAGCTGTTCTGGGCAGACATTGGTGTCCAGGTGGCAGGGACTGGTGCTGCTCAGGCCTTGCTGCTGGTCGCCGGAGGGGAGAGTGCCCTTGGGCGACGGAGAGGATGGGCAGGCAGCTTGGGAGACCGGCAGACTTTGCTGGGGCTGCAGGCATGTCCTGGCCAGGACTGGAGCAGCCCCAGCTTCACAGCCTGCTCCAGCCCCGTTGTTCTTCTTGACATTTGAGGACTCTCAGTGACACCTTGGGGTCAAGGAGGGGTGGAAGCTGGACACCCAGCTTGAGGCCGGACACCTCACTTGAAGGCAGCTAAAATGAAGGGCTGTGAATTCAGTCTTGGGTGGTTTAGCCGTCTGTTTCTAGTTGTGTTTTAGGTGACTTGGCTGTGGTTTTCCTCTTGTCAATACGAGGGGACTGTGGGCCCTTCACTGCCACTTGTGAAAGTGCCCAGAACATGGTTGCAAGAGCTTGGGGTGCAGTCCACCATGTGTGTCTGTTCCTCTTCCCGTGTGCTGGAGTTGGCATGGTGGGATGTGCTTCTCCGAAGGGCCCTTTCCCCAGCTGAACTGGCTGCAGCATCTTCCTGTCCTCTCTGAAGGAAGTAATTTACCATCATCTTGCAGTTTGCCAAAAACGCACTCAGTGCGAACAAGAAGATGACACGCAATCCTCCTAGTCTCTCAGCAGGTCAGGTTGGGCTGTCTACTGGGAAACTGGAAAACGTCTAGCTCGTTCATTTTTCTCCATGAATGACACATTGTTTTGACTAGTGACGAGGTGCAGCCCCAAATGCCCAGGCTTTGTTTCTTAAGCGTTATTTCATCAAGTATTTTGCCTCCTGAAGATGTCGTCTTCCTGACGAGGAGCGGTTCCTTCTAATTAAACTCTTCTTTCTAAAGAGACGGACCGTGAGACTGTGGAGGAGGAGGCGCTTGAGGAAGGAGACAGTCCCACAGTGCCAGTCTCTGATGAAAAAACAGGGGCAATTCAATCAACAGGCGTGCCAGGTAATTGCTGTCCCTCGATCATCCCGTGTCGTGAATCAAAATCACTGGGTGTCTGCAGGCTCTTCCCCTGGTGCCTCCTACTGCACATCCTGTCAGCAGCCAAATTGTTAGTACAGAGCAAGTGTTCGAAAAGAAGCCAGGCACAGCTCTCTGAGGATGACGGTCATCTCTGGGGTGTGGAGGTTATCGCCATAAGCGTGCCAGAGATGCTGATAACCCTCTCTGGACGCGGTGAGATGTTCACCGCCCACTGCACCCCCTTCACAGGAATTTCAGAACTCTGCTGTTTTGGTAATGAGCCCATCTGAACCACGCTCAGCAGATGATGGGAAATGTGACTCTTGATCGAACGTACCTCCCCCAGTCCCTGCATCCCAGAGCTTGCTGTGAGTCCCTGGAGGCCCTAGGCACAACAGAGGGGGATCCCTCCTGTGAACTGAGGGCCAAAGGGATGCACTGACTCGCAGATCCAGCACGGGCTTAGAGGGAACCTGCACCGTCCTTCTGCATCCTCCATGCCTGAGCCACACTGAGGCTTTACCTTCCTCTGACTCTTAGCAGTGCTGGCCAGCCCCGGGGAAGCCCACCACACCGGGATGTATGATTTTTTTCAAAAGAATCCAGGCACTGAGCAGTCTTGCAGGGAGCCATAAGTGGGAGACAAGTCCTGAAAACCGGGGGCGTGCAAGTGGTGCCCATGCTGGAGAAAAGGCAAAGGGGGAGAGCGAGGTTCAGGTGTCGCCTGAGAGGGCCTGACTCCATCCCCTCAGGGTGTGGGTGCTGGGGTGGGGGGGGGAGAGCTGCAGGTGGCACTCCCTGATGCAGGGATGGTTTTTGTCGGTGTGGCTCAAAGGAGCGATTGGTCAAAGAGCTGTGCTCCCCCACGTGCTCTCCATCTGGCCTCCTGAGTTCTGTTCAGTGGGACAGCTTGTCCCAACGGGTCAGCGAGAGCCTCCAGGCAGCAGCACTAGCGAGCCTCGGAGAGTGAACGTGGGCGAGCGGAAAAGAAATTGCGCGCAAATGTGAAGGGTGGCCGAGAAGGGGGAGCAAAGCCATGACACTGGGAAAACTGGATTACGGCCGTCCCAGAGAAAGAGAGGCTCCAGAGTGCATTGATTTGCAATGGCTTTGCAAGGTTCCTTTGTTTCTGCTGAAACCAAGGAAATGTTGCAGCCCCAGGATGTTCACTCGTTCGGAGATGCTAACAAAGTGAGAAAGAACATTTCCTGGCAATGTCAGACCTCCTGTGAGATCACCAGTAGTGCGCAGGACCCACTAACATGCAGAATTGTTCCTCCAGGTGTGGATGGCAAGAGAAACGCAAATGCCGCAGACGCCAAGGATTTCCAGAAGTACTGCACGGAAGGTGCCATGGTGGTCTTGGGCTCCGTGCTGCTTGGCATGGTCTTGTGTTGCGTGGTCCATCTGTGGAGGAAGGGAAGACGGTGAGTTGAGGGGAGTGTTTTTTGCCAAACTTGTGTATTAGATGGCTGAGATGTATTAGACATGAAGCATTTAGAGGTAAGGTATTCTGGAGTGCTGAGTTATTTACTGGCCAGACTCAACTGAGTCGGTTTCTACTGTATCATGTTTCAACTGACCTCTCAATTCACGGGCATTCTTTTCTGAAATGCCTTCTTCCTGTGGGAACTGTTAGTTAAAAGTGACCCTGCCTGGACAAGAGCAGACCCAGTGACGGACGTAGGCAGAGCAAGGTCAGAAAGTAAAACCAGCAAGGGATGAGAGGGCCATAGAAAGTGAGACCTGCAAGAGTGCCATCTCCCTACCATGCCCAGTTTTGGTCCCCTCGGTCTGCAGGGTCAGGTCTCCTTCCCGGCACGTGTAGAGCAGGCCGGTCAGGATGGTCAGGGCCGAGAGGAGACGAGCCGTGGGCAGGCAAGCAGAGCCCCAGCCGAGGGGTGCGGGGCGTCCCGTTTTCTGCACGGAGCTCTCCGTGCCCACAGCTCCCACGTGCAGCCGGGTGCCCACACCTCACGGTGCACCCAGCGCTGCCCCGCACCCTCGCACCTGCCCAGCACCACAGCCACACTGGGGCCTCAGCAGCCTCTTCTCTCCACAGGCACCTCGCCGCAGCTTCGCAAGCCTGGCCGGTCACCAGCAGCTACCCCTCACGCCCAGACAACTGGATCTCCCACCAAAGCACCCCTGAGAGCTGGACCCGACACCAACAGCCACCGCCTGTGCCTGGAAAACCGGCCCGCCTGCCATGGAGCACCGAGGGACAGGCCCGTGCCAGCCCGGCCAGCCGCCTGGCCCGCCCGCTCCCACCAAGGCCCCAGTGGCTTTCCACCTCAGCCAGCCGGCTGTTGTGGGACCAGCCCAGTGCCCTCCAGGACCCAGAGGAACTGAAACCATACCCCCACCCTGCAAGCGCATGGCCCCGATCCTCCTGCAAGAGGAGGTGGCCCCAGCAGCGTACAGGCTACAGGGTGCGATGAGACGCTCCCGATGGACAGCTTCGGGGGTCGACCGTTTATTGCTGAATAAGAGCACAGCAATAAATACAAAGCAGGAGCTCAATTGTCTGGGTCGTAATGGCAGCAAACCCAGGAATTCACCAGTTCTGGGCTGAACTTCGTGTCGGGGCACGGGGGCACGTGGAGGCCTGCGGTGTCAGCAGGCAGGGAGCTGGGCATGGGACGCGCTGACCATAAAAAGGAGGGTTCGGACCCTAAAATGGAGGCTTTCAAAGCTAGAATTGAAGATTTGGACCCTAAAAATGGAGCTTTGAGCCCTAGAAGAGGGGTTTGGACCACAAAAACAAGGGTTCGGACACTCAAGATGCAGCTTGGACCCTCAAAATGTATGGCTGGAGCCTGAAAATGAGGCTTTGTACACTGTAAATGAGGCTTTGTAGCGTAAAAATAGGCTTTCTGCTCCAAAAGTGAGGGTTTGGACCCCCCAAATGAAACTGTGTGCCCTAAGAAAAGGCTGTGGGTCATAAAAGACAGGTTTGGGCAAGAGAAATGAGGCTTTGGGCCCTCAAAATGAGCCTCTGGGCACTATAAAGGGTGGGCTAGATGCTACAAATGACGCTCTGGACCCTGAAAAGGAGGGGAACCTCTTGGTTCCTCTATAGTCCCCAGAAATGAAGCTTTGATCCCAAATACAGGGCTTTGGGCACTCCAGTGGAGGCTTAGAGCTGTAAAAGAGGGGATTTGGCCCTATAAGTGAGAGTTTGGCCCCTCAAAATGTGAGTTTAGATCCTTGAAATGAGGGGTTTGGCCTTAAGAGTGAGTCTTTGGGCCCTAAAAATGGGGCTCTGGAAATGCAGATGAGGTTTTGAACCCTGAAGTTCGGTTTGGTGCCCTCAAATCACGCTTTGGTACCAAAAAATAAGGCTTTGCACCCTAAAAATCGGTCTCTGGACCCTCAAAATGAGCCTTTGGACATGAAACAAATGAGGCTTTGTGCCCTAAATGACGAGTTTCAACCCTAAAATAAGGCTTTGGGCCCTCCAACTTGCAGACTGGATCCTAAAAATAAGGCTATGGTTCCTGAAACCGAGCCTTTGGACCCTATAAATAAGGCTTTGGACTCTATAAATGAGGCTTTGGACATTCAAAATCAGACTTTGGGCCTTAAACATGATGCTTTGGGTCCTTAAAATGAGCTTTTGGAGTGTACAAGCAGGGCTTGGAACTTGTAAATGGGGGTTTGGACCATAAAAACGAAGCTTTCAACCCTAGAATCAAAGCTTTGGACTGTAAACTTAAGGCTTTGGGAGTTAAAAGAGGGGTACTAACTGTAAAAATGAGGGTTTGGACACTCAAGATGTGGCTTGGACCCTAAAAATGACTACCCGGATCCTCAAACTGAGCCCTTGGAGCCTGAAGATGAGGCTTTGGACACAAAAATGTGGCTTTGGAAAGTGAAAATGAGGTTTGACCACTATAAATGTAGCTTTGGACTCTACAGAGAAGCTTTCTGTCCTAAAAGTGAGAGTTTGGACCATAAAAATGAGGCTTTCGACCCTAGAATCAAAGCTTTGGACCTAAAAATGAGGCTTTGAGCTCTTCAGGAGGGTTTTGGACCATAAAAATGAGCATTTGGACACTCAAGATGTGACTTGGACCCTCCAAACAACATTGCTGGGCCCTGAAAATGAGGCTTTGGAGATAAAAATGCAGCTTTGGACTCTAAAAATACAACTTTGCCACTAAAACGGAGCTTTTGGACCCTAAATCTGAGTCTTTGGAGCCTAAAAAGAGGCTTTGGAAGCCCAAACTGGGACTTTGGAAAGTAAAAATGAGGTTTTGGCCAGCTACTGCCCTATCACCGACTCAAGCACGTATGACCTCACCAGCAGCTGCACGACCCAGTTCGCTGATCCTATCACCTACTTAGGAACGTGTGACATCACAAGCACCTACACGAGCCAGGTGTCCATTCATACCCAATCAACTACTCAGCCACCAGTGGCATCACAAGCACCTGAACAAGCCAGGTGCATCTTCCTGCCCAATCACCTACTCAGCCACCTATGACATCAGAAGCCAGGGGCCTGCTCCTGACCTGTCACCTACTTGGGATGATGTGGTGGGACAGCTCCTGGTGGAGCTGTCAATGGCCACCGGAGGGTGACAGCGCTGCTGGCTGGATCCTCTTCTAGGCGCCCATTTCACGGAAGCACAGGCTACTTGAGGCTGCCCAGGAGGTCACCTGGAGGGTGAAGTCACCTGGTCCCAGCCCCCTGCTCAAGCAGGGCCACCTGCAGCCGGTTGTCCATGACCATGTCCAGAGGGCTGTGGAACATCTCCAAGGATGGAGACTCCACAGGCTCCCCAGGCAGCCTGTGCCAGTGCTCGTCAACTGCACAGCACCCTTTGCATTCCCCTTGCTGAACTGCGTGAGGTCCCTGTCAGCCCATCTCTCCAGCCTGTCCAGGCCCCTCGGGATGGCAGCGCGACCCCCTGGCCAAAGCCCCGCTCCTCCCAGCCTGGTGACATCTGCCAACTTGCTGAGGGTGCACTCTGCCCATCACCCAGACCATTAGTTAAGGAAGTTGTTAAACAGGATCGGACCCAGCACTGATCCCCGTGAGACACCGCTAGCTCCTGGCCTCACACTAGACTTGGTGCCACTGAGCAGCACCCTCAGGACCCGGCCGTTCAGCCTGTTGTGGTCCCACTCGCTGCCGGCTCGTCCAGCCCATTTCCATTCCAGTGACTTGAGCTCCACATTTAAAAAGAAAAGATGGCAAGATGGGCACATGCAAGCACACTGCTTTCAAAATCCTATAACAGAAACTTCTCCAACTGGGTATTTCCGCCAATGGCCCCAAAACCTACAGAGAAGGAAACACCCCATAAATTCCACAGGCAAAGCCAACGAGTCTTTTTAACTCTGGTTTTGGCTTTTCTGCCTGCCTGGTGCAAATGAGTGTTGTTTCTGCAAGGCAATCCCAAAAGCTGAACACAGATTAAAGCTCTTCCTGGAGGGACCTGTGGGCAGGCAGGCCAGCCAGCAGAGCTGTCCCGAGTCTCTGGAAGGTCTCTCTGAGCTCTTCCTGGACAGAGGCAGCACTGGGAGGAGGGACAGGGTGGGCTGCTGGTGCCCTTTGTGCAGCTTGGTCCCTGCGGGGGGAAGTTCTGGTGCTTCCTGGATTCCTCAGCTCCTCTCCGGCACTGCAGCAGTCAGATGCCGTGCTCCTCCCTCATCCAGGTTGACAATCTGCCCCCGTCACCATCTCAGCACCCCGAGTGATTGCCTGATGTGCATCTCTGGGGTGCTGAAGCCCTCCTCCTCCCTGCTGAGGGGTCATAGTCTGTGGTGTCCACAAACCGGCTGTGGAGATCATAGCCCTGCCATGGGGATCTGCTCCGCTCTCTGCCGCGGCTGAGTGTGCTCCCGAGCAGCCCTGGGTGTAGGAGCCTGCTTGGAGCTGGCATTCGAGGGCCCTGCAGCTGCATCATCCCTTGGGGCTCAGTCATGACGTGGAGGACTTGCTCTCCACCTCCTCCTTCTCCTTGCTGAGCGGTGGTAGTCTGTGATCTCCAAAAAACAGCTGCAGAGAGCGTAGCCCTGCTGCAGGGAGGGCTCTCTCTGTTCTCTCTGCATTGGCAGGGTTTGCTCCTGAGCAGCACTGGGTGCAGGAGCCGACTGGGAGCTGCCGTTGGAGGGCACTGGAGGTGGCTCATCCCTGGGAGCGTGATCACAACTTGGAGGACTAGTTCTCCTCCTCCTTACCCTGTTGAGTGGTCGTAGTCCGCGGTGTCCACGAACCAGCTGTGGAGATCTTTTTCCCACTGCAGGGATCTGCTCCGGGCCCTCTCCTTTGCACAGTTCCTCTGGCAGTGGGAAGAAGGGCTGAATCCATAGGATCATAGAATCATTTAGGTTGGAAAAGACCTTCAAGATCATCGAGTCCAACCATGCTCCTCTTTGTTGCTGTCTTCTCGCACGGTGTGCAGCATGGGGGCAAATGGTGGACAGCAGACTGGGCATGCAGCTTTCCTTCTGGACACCAACCTGAGGCAGCCGCAGAAGAAGTGATGCGAGCACAAACCCGTGTAGGAGGTGATGGGGCCTGGCACCCGCCCGGGTCAGCCGGCTGGTGCGGGCTGGTGCAGAGGAGCTGCTGTCCTCTGGAGAGTCCTCCACGCCCACCGCCATGTCCTGCAAAGAGCTGGGAAAAGGTCCTGCCCTTTCCTCCTGAAAGGACCAGAGCAGTGGGGAAGCCCACTGGGGATGCTTTGAGAGGGAGCAGCGTTGCAGCTGTGAAGAAAGCTGCAGCGTGGAAGGGAGAAGAGAGCGATGCCAAGATCCCAGAAAGAAATCCGCTGTCCGTCTGGTGCCCTCCCCAGAGTTACCTTAGTCCTAGGAGGCAGACCCTGTGGTCCCACAAAACCCACCTGCTTGCTGTCGGCCCCCCACTGACTGAGGGAGGAATGGGCATATGCTGGTGCCGGTGAGGAAGAAGCCCTTTCTCCAATTTTCAAATCAGAGCGCCTGGAGAAAAAAAGAAGAGTGATCTGCATTTAGGGCTGTTCTTGCAGCTTTCTCTGGGCTTCAGTCATTTTCTTGGAGCAGTTTCTAGGCCAGAGAGAAGATGTAACCAAGACTACACATGGGAAAATTGATTGGGGTCTTCCCACCAGGTCTGCCCCTGTCAGAGCAAGTCCTCGTCTTTATCATCCCTACGGCCTCCATTTCATAGAATCATAGACTCATCGAATGGTTTGGGTTGCACGGGACCTTAAAGACCATCTAGTTCCAACCCCCTGCCATGGGCAGGGACACCTTCCACTAGACCAGGTTGCTCAAAGCCTCATCCAACCTGGCCTTGGACACTTCCAGGGATGGGGCATGCACAACCTCTCTGGGCATCCCGTTCCAGTGCCTCACCACCCTCACCAAGAATTTCTTCCTGATGCCTAATCTAAATCTTCCCTCTTTCAGTTTAAAACTGTTACCCCTCATCCTATCACTACACTCCTTGAGAAAGAGTGCCTCCCCATCTTTCCTGTAGGCCCCCTTTAAGAACTCTTCTCTACATTAGCCAGCTTCAGAGAGCAGACAAGTAGCACTTTACACCGGGGCAGCAGCCTAAAGCCCAGCAAGGGAAGATAAGGACTGATGTGGGGTAGTTCAGATCTGACAGCACTGAAGGACACAGGGAGTAATTGTCTCCTGTGACAGAAGAAGAAACACACAGCAGGAGGAGAAGAAACATAGCAAAGCCAGGAAAAGGAGATGTATCCTGAACACATTTTAATACTTGTTATTACCTGACATGAAACAGTAAATAGGCTTGCTGCCTGAGAACTGTGTTGATGCCACAACCATCCACAGACGTATCGTTCATCTCATACCATAGTCCTTTGCTGGCCTGCAAAGAAAGGCATCGGTCTCTGGAGATAAACTGCGTGGTTTCTCCACAAAAGCACAGGCAGAAAACTACAGAACTAAGAGTACGCCGACACAAATCGAATCCAGCCCCCTAAGGAGACCTTCTCCCCCAAAACCTTGGCTGCCAGTAACACCGCTGTGAAAGTTTGTCCTCCCCAGCACACGTATTTCCCCTGCTAGGAAGGAACAGGCTCTTTACCTTTGTGTAGCAGAGATAGCGTCCTGCATGACAGCTGCCACTGCTATGTACCAGGACAGCATAGAAGGTGTAGAGGAGCGGTTCTCCAGCTCTCTGAGATGTTTATGGCCAAAGAGCCAAGTACTCGGGATACTCCACAGCCTATGGAGAAACCAAGAGGGCTCAGAAACGATCCTGAAGTCTCACCAGAAGGGAACACAAAAAACGCAACATGAACAGCTTGTGAAAGAGCGTACTGCTTTGGGAAATCTCCTGCTCCAGGAAGAGAAAGTTGCACTGCCATTGCATATGCACCTTGCTGATCTTCCTGCCGGCACAATCTTCAAACCTTTTCAGACACACCATGAGAACCTTGGGCGTGCAATGGACTGTAAACCTCTTGGAGGCAGCAACCATCTTGTCACACCTTGAAAGCAAGCACAGAGCCAAGTGCTGAAATGCACCCTTGAAATGCACCCTATCTTCCCCCAAGAAGGCCAGACAAGCTTTCATGTCTCACACATCCTTATGCTATTTGAAGGCTCTTCAGTACCATAAGGCCATGTTAAAAAAAAGCTGCATCTCATTACTGCGCATTAAACCTATGTGAAACGATGACTTATGCTCGATGACATGCAGCACCTTCACACAGGATCTAGTATTACTATGTCATTAGGAATCATCTTACTTGCTATATTTAAAGCAGTTTTCGCCATCCAGCTGCTCAGGTTTCACAAAGTCCTCCAGAGCTGTGGTGGCAGATGAGGCTGCCTGGAGGACTGAGAAGGGAGAGCAGTGAGCTGCGGGCAATGCCCTTGCCCAAACACTTACTAGGAGTTGACAAGAAGACCCAGGTGGCTGGCACTGAGGAGACCTGCCGTGAACCCTCAAGCAGCATCCAGAGGGAGGCAGAAAGAGGGTATGATGCTGAACGTTTCCCTCAGTTCCCGGGGATTCCCTGGGGCTATCAAGAGCTACCTCTCTGTGGCACCACACAGTTCAGCTACTGATGGTGTGCAGGGTCATCAATAATGAAAACGATACAACCCATCAGCCTGGGAGCTGGACGGGGTGTCAAGGGAGGGCAAAAGGAAGAAGGATGAGAGTACGCCAAGGGTGCAGAGAGAATAACTCGTACTTGTCCAGTTAATGCCAGCACCTACAGGGAGACCACTGCCATGGCGTCCCCAGAAGGACACAGCCCGTTCCACTTCCTGCCCACCACCAAGCTCTCTTCTGTTCACAGTATATGTTTTTAAGTCAGCTGCGTGGATTCTGGAAAGCTACAGGGGCCTTGGGATGTCTTGATGCACAGTCGTAAACCCTCTTACTTTTATATCCAAAGGGACATCCAGGAAAGCCTTGTGGGAATCAGAAACTGCTTTGTAGCTCAAGCATGTGACTGGAAGGCAAATCAAAAAGCTCAGCGATAGGGGAAGTCGGCTGGTTTCCGTCCTTCATACCTACTACGCCAGTCACAACATCAGCTGTTTATCACAGACCGACAGAAGGGCACAGACAATTCCAAGTTGAGCAATAGTTGTGGAAAAGTACCTCCGAATCTCAGAAAAGCCCCCAAATATTTGATGGACAATGGTAGTTGCTTGAGAAGACATGTCCAAGCTGGAAACAAATGGTAAGGCAGAGAGTAATCACCTCCAAGAGTTTGGCTTTGTCTGAAAGCCCTGGGTGTAGGTTTTCCTTGGTGGGAGTACATCAAGGAGTCCAAAGGGCTCGGGAACATTGAAAAGGTAATTTGCTTGTGCTTACTCGCTGCTTCCACTCAGACAAGCTCTCTGCATGGCATCGACAGTATAGCGTAGGAACTCGTGGGCATCTTCCAGCCTGCCAAGCTGGAAATGTTCTCCTGTTCCTACAAAAGAAGAAGTTAGTAGTTCTCTCCTACAAGAAGGGAAGAAAACCTGTAAAAGCACCTGAAATGACTTATACGTGAGGACACTGATGACAGCGCTAGGCTGGATGGCACTGACTGAGGAATGCAGGACCTTGTTAACATGCGCTTCCATTATGCACATCGTGCAGAAGCCTTGCTGATGACCTGAAGAGGGAGGGAGGGAAGCAAGCTCCTCAGGTTAGCAAAAGAGTCATAGCGATGGGAAACCTCATGGAGATCTTGAAGTTCTGATAACAGTCTCCACTCCTCTTCTCCCAAGGTGCCAATGTCCCAGCAAGTCTGGGACATTTTAGTGCATAGAAAACTTTCTTCAGAGGGATGCTTAACTGACAGAAGTTTTCTGTGCAATAAGCAAAGAGAGTTTGACTTGCAGGAATAGGGACCGAGACCCAAGGCTAGAAATATGTGCCTTTCTGAAGATGAACACACCCAGATACAACAAGTGGCTTGAGTGTTCAAAGAACAGCTCCTCGGGGGGTTGACAAAGAAGGGCTTCTTTTCTTCTAAATACAATTCCAGATCCTAGGAATCCTTGGGAAGTGCCCAACAGATTTGAGTTCCTAAAAGTACTCACACAACTGGCTGTACTCCTGAGAGAGCAGGTAGTTGGCCAGAGGCCGCTTGTACATCAGGCACTGCAGGACGGATTTGAGGAAGCACATATTGCCCAGGTTGTGGAGTCCTGCTCCAGCTCACTGTCATTGCTGCCAATCCATGCAAGTCTTCTCTGGGAGGAAAGAGGGCAGAGACATTCCCTCAGCAATGACTGCAGGGAAATGACATTTGAAGAGATGAGATGATATTGTTGCACGAAAGCATATTTAAAAGTCAAGTTCTGTACAGGAGCACCCAGGACAACCAGCTGTAACCTCCAGCCCAGAAACATGGGGGGAAGCCTAACACTGCCATTGATATTTGCTGGTC
This sequence comes from Haliaeetus albicilla, assembly GCF_947461875.1. Classification (NCBI taxonomy): domain Eukaryota; kingdom Metazoa; phylum Chordata; class Aves; order Accipitriformes; family Accipitridae; genus Haliaeetus; species Haliaeetus albicilla. The sequence goes on from NC_091511.1 coordinate 2,318,835, forward strand.
CAGAAACAGTTTTGGAGAAGAGTCTGTTCCCCTGACTGCTTTGCCAAAAGTCCAACAAACCCACACTCTGATTTCTGTGCCTCAGTCTCTTTTCCTTTCCCTCTTGAGTCTTGAATTGGATTATCAGGTCAAGTCTTCCCTGTTCCTGACTGCAACTTAATGAAAACAAGCAAGTATGCAGACCAGCAGGTAACCCAAGTGACAGAGGAGCGTTTTCCTGCGTCTAATTGAAAACACCTGGGTAAGTCTGGCTGCCATCAGGAAGCACCCCAGAATTCACTCTAGGTTGTCAGCACATCAACATTCAGGGGTGGAGCACCAGCCACGTCCGTTGTCTTTGGGGATTCAGATTCACAAAGTCCAAGCATACCAGTGAAGCCATTACTTATGGGAGTCATTCCCCATTGCAGCCATCGCTTCCCTCAGGAAGAGAGGGGAAAGCTTTGGATGACAAAGGATGTGAGGATGCACTCCAGAAAGAGAAGCTCAGCACCGCTCCCATCACCTGATTGCAAAGAAATAATTGTACCTCAACAAAATGATTTTAAAAAAATGCCGAACGCAACCCACAGAACAGCATCCACCATCAAAAGTCTGTCACTGGTACTTGTAACCACTGCCAAGCTGCAGGCTGATGGCCCCACTGTCCCTGTCACAGGACTCCCGTTGACAGCAATTACCGAGGCCCTTTTGAAAGACTGCATTGCGTGTCACCTTCTCTGAAGAGGACCTGCTGCCTACCTGTGGCTAGCATTAGCAGCAGAGCCGTCGGACTCTCCAGCCCACACTTGCCCGCCTTGGATGCAGGAGTGTCTGGCTTTCACCCGCTATTTTAAAGGCTGCCTTTGCCGCACTCCTTTTCTGTCTCCCTTCCCACCACCTGAGTCAGGGTGGGCTTCTTGTTGTTCTAGGCTGACCCCAATGCCTCAGACTACACTGCCACCCCCTAATTTACCTATCCTAGGATATGGTAAAGAAATAAGAATGAGCAAAGAGGAACTCTACCCATAGCCCATCTCTGGCCAGCCTATCAAGGTGTAATAGTTCAGCCTACAGCTCGGAAGGTAGAGACCAGCCTGTACTTTTAGCCTGTATCTACCTACTATGAACATCTCCAAGGCTGGAGACCCCACAACCTCCCTGGGCAACCTGAGCCAGCAATCGTCACCCTCACAGTGACGTGATGTTCTGAGGGAACCTCCTGTGTTTCATTGTGTGCCCATGTCCCGGTTTCAGCTGGGATAGAGTTGACTGTCTTCCTAGTAGCTGGTACAGTGCTGTCGTGGTTTAACCCCCGTCAGCAACTAAGCACCATGCAGCCGCTCACTCACTCCCCCCCATCCAGTGGGATGGGGGAGAAAATCGGGAAAAAGAAGTAAAACTCATGGGTTGAGATAAGAACGGTTTAATAGAACAGAAAAGAAGAAACTAATAATGATAATGATAACACTAATAAAATGACAACAGTAGTAATAAAAGGATTGGAATGTACAAATGATGCGCAGGGCAATTGCTCACCACCCGCCAACTGACACCCAGCCAGTCCCCGAGCGGCGATTCCCTGCCCCCACCTCCCATTTCCTATACTAGATGGGGCGTCACACGGTATGGAATACACCGTTGGCCAGTTTGGGTCAGGTGCCCTGGTTGTGTCCTGTGCCAACTTCTTGTGCCCTGGCTGGGCATGAGAAGCTGAAAAATCCTTGACTATAGTCTAAACACTACTGAGCAACAACTGAAAACATCAGTGTTATCAACATTCTTCACATACTGAACTCAAAACACAGCGCTGTACCAGCTACTAGGAAGACAGTTAACTCTATCCCAGCTGAAACCAGGACAAGTGCTATGTTTTGAGTTCAATATGCGAAGAATGTTGATAACACTGATGGTTTCAGTTGTTGCTAAGTAGTGTTTAGACTATAGTCAAGGATTTTTCAGCTTCTCATGCCCAGCCAGCGAGAAAGCTGGAGGGGCACAAGATGTTGGCACAGGACACAGCCAGGGCACCTGACCCAAACTGGCCAACGGGGTATTCCATACTGTGTGACATCACATCTAGTATATAAACTGGGGGGGAATGGGGGTGGGGGGGAATCGCCGCTCAGGGACTAACTGGGTGTCGATTGGCGGGTGGTGAACAATTGCACTGCCCATGATTTGTACATTCCTATCCTTTTATTATTACTGTTGTCATTTTATTAGTGTTATCATTATCATTATTAGTTTCTTCCTTTCTGTTCTATTAAACTGTTCTTATCTCAACCCACGAGTTTTACTTCTTTTCCCAATTTTCTCCCCCATGCCACTGGGTGGGGGGGTAGTGAGTGAGCGGCTGCGTGGTGCTTAGTTGCTGGCTGGGGTTAAACCATGACAGCCCATCACCTCTTGTCCTGTCACTGGGCACCACTGAGAATAGGCTCCATCCTCTTTGCACCCTCCCTTCAGGTATTGATATACATCAGTAAGATCCCCCTGAGCCTTCTCTTCTCCAGGCTGAACAGTCACAGGTCTCACAGACTTTCCTCCTATGTGAGGGACTCCAGTCTCTTCACCGTCTTCCCGGCCCTTCGTTGGACTCTCCAGTATGGCCATGTCTCTCCTATACAGGGGAGCCCAGCACTGGCCCCAGCACTCCAGATGTTGCCTCACCAGTGCTGACCAGAAGAGAAGGATCACCTCCCTCCACTGGCTGGCAGTACTTTCCCTAATGCAGCCCAGGACACTGTTCATCTTCTTTGCTGGAAGGCCACATTCCTGGCACATGGCACCTTGGTGTCTACCAGGACCCCCAGGGCCTTTTCTCCAAGCTGCTTTCCAGCTGGGTGGTCCCCTGCATATTTTGGTGCCTGGGGTTGTTCCTCCCCAGGGGCAAGACTTGGCCTTTCTCTTTGTTGAGCTTCATGAGGTTCCTGCCAGCCCATTGCTCCAGCCTGTTGAGGTACCTCTAGGTGGCAATGTGACCCTGTGGCCACTCCTCCCAGTTTGGTGTCATCTGCAAACTTGCTGAGGGTCCACTCTGCCCCACCATCCAGCTGCGAGCCAGCATCCCTGCATGGCCAGGAAAGATCTGCCTATCCCCTGCCCAGCCTATGGCTCCAGCCTAACTCTAGGCTCTGTCCTAACTCTGAAATCAGTTTTTCTGCTCTTGGCCAATTGTGTGTGTGTGTGTCCAAGTCCTGGACCTGTGCACCTTAGCGTGAGCAGGGTTAAGATGTGCCAACTTCAAAGTTGTCACCTCTGGATGCATTGGTATCCAGCAATAATAAAACAGGGTAAATCCAGCCACCTTCTCTTTCAGACCACCAGAGGTGGGATCCAAGGGTGGGATCAAGGAGGACACCTTCCTTAACCAAAGTGAGGTTGAACAAACTCTGGTTCTCCAGCGAATTGTTTGGACTTTTTCAAAAGTTGCATGCTGTCGTGGTTTAACCGTGGCTGGTAACTAAGCCCCGCACAGCCACTCGCTCACTCCCCCTGTGGTGGGATGGGGGGGAGAATCAGAAAAGTGAAAGTGAGAAAACTCCTGGGCTGAGATAAAGACAGTTTAGTAGGGAAAGCAAAAGCCACGCACACAAGCAAAGCAAAACATGGAATTCATTCCCCACTTCCCATGGGCAGGCAGGTGTTCAGCCACCTCCGGTAAAGCAGGGCTCCAGCATGCTGCGTAATGGTTACTTGGGAAGACAAACACCATCACTCTGAACATTCCCCCCTTCCTTCTTCTTCCCCCAGCTTTATATGCTGAGCATGACGTCATATGGTCTGGAATATCCCTTTGATCAGTTGGGGTCAGCTGTCCTGGCTGTGTCCCCTCCCAACTTCTTGTGCCCTCCCCAGCCTGCTTGCTGGTGGGGTGGGGTGAGGAGCAGAAGACCTTGACTCTGTGTAAGCACTGCTCAGCCCTTGGCTCTGTGTAAGCACTGCTTAGCAGTAACAAAAACATCCCTGTGTTATCAACACTGTTTCCAGCACAAATCCAAAACACAGCCCCATACCAGCTACTATGAAGAAAATGAACTCTACCCCAGCCAAAACCAGCACACATGCAACACTTGCTTTTTGCTGCTTGTCAGGAGGATCTCCTGATCTCCACGATCTTTCAGATGTGGCTTAGAATGACCTCACTGTGTCATCAACCTGGTAACACCTTGATGTTGACCAGCCCTGACTTGATCCCGATCCCCTGATGGATCTTCTGCTCAGGTTCATCCCCTGATGGTTCTTCTCCTTGGGTTCATCCACTGCTGGTTCTTATCCTTGGGTTCTACCTCAAGGCACACAAGTCTGGGAGATATTCCTGGAGAAGATGGAGACAAGGTGGACATAAAACATTTCAGCCCATTCTGTATCTACTCGTAATACCTTCAGCAGTTGCCGTATGTGGTGTTTATTTTGAGTGTCAACTGAGTACTGCTGTGGACCTTCCTTCCAAGGAAGGACCCATCCTTCCAAGATGCTGTCCTCAGAGCCAACTCTACGGAGCTCTGCTGCCCTTTGGTGCTCCTGACCATGATATCCCACCAAAAAGACCTGTGAAAGACTTCATCCCAGCCATGATGGTCACTCTAAAGGTGATGTCCTCCACCCCAAGTCTTTCCCAAGCCCCTTGAAGACTGTAGGAACCTTCATGTTTGTGCTAGAGATACATTCACCTGCTCATGCGTCCATGGTGGGCTCATCTGGGGGTGGGGGCATGTTGTGTGGTTGGGGGAGAACATTGTTGGCCAAAGCAGCCTTCTGATGACATTTGAGCCCTACACCTGGGAGAAAATGAACTTTTTTTGGAGGTGGGATGGGACAACATAGCAAAACTTGGTGCATCCTCACCATCGATGGTGGAGGAAAACATCTCAGACACCAACTGTGGGATGACCAGGAGAGAAAGGTGGAAAATTTGGATTTATAGAGGCTGTTGCTGCTTCTTTTGGCACCTCTAACAAACAGCCCTGTGTCACTGCATCCCATTGGTGGCCCAATAAGCCACTGGTGCCATTATACTGGTCCTGGTGTTCCTATTGGCTATTTGTATCTTTTGGAGGAGGAGTAAATGGGGTAAAGGGAAGGATAAGGATCAGAGTATAAAGTGATAGAAAGGATATAAAGTGATACAAAGGGTACAAAATTAATTAAAGTGAAGCGATATTGACAGCTGAGGAGAAGATATCCCGTTGAGGCCCAAGCGCTTCTCCTCTGAGGATGTCCTCAGACCAGGTACACCACACCTGAGTCCCCAACATATTGAGCAATGCAGAGCATCTTCCCCCAAAATGCTGTCCACGTGGGGTGTTAGTGGCCCAGATGCCACCTCATCCCTAACCCCAGGTCCTCTGAATGCATGGAGAGGAGGTTCTAACACCATATTCATTGCCAAAGCGTAGGACATTTGGAGTGGGGGGTGTCCCCATGAGCCTCTTCAGTGAGCAGAAAGCAATTTTTCTCAAAAAAAAATGGTTTAATGAGAATTTTCTTCCTTCATTTCTTCATTAGTGTACATTCGCTGGGAGGGACTCCAAAACAAAGATCACCCAAGTGTTTCTACCATGGTCTTTTCTGATAAAAATGATCCTTGACCTCAGAATAACCCAGGAAACATCTGGATTATGATCAAAAAGTGCCTTATTTGAAGCCTCATCTCTATCCCGGTGGAAAGAAAGAAGAAATAAAAGAAAAATATAATTTTTATTCTCCCTCAAACCCACATGGACTTTCTGAGTCCTGAGGAAGTTCTTCCCAAGGTGGCTGAAAGCCTTGGGTTGGATTACAGTGAAGTCCCACTTGGAGAACATCTGCCTAAACCCAACCCCATGAGTTTAGAGGGGCAAAAAAACTGCAGCAGAGGGTGAAAATGGCCAACATTGCCCATTTCTAGTCTTTGGACACGTTGGCTAGTCAGTGACATTGTGGGAATTTGGGGGGGAGCCATGGAAGGGGAAGGTTGGATCCCATTGTGGGACATCTCCAGTCTTCGCTCTCTTTGTTTGGACAATGGCATGATGGGAAATGGGGATTCCTTCAGTGTGGTGGGTTATGGAGGGCCACCACTGTCACTGGGTCTTCTTCTCACTTGGGGTCACCCCATCATGGGTGGCATCTGCTGGGGGTGGCCCTGATTTTAGGGCCAGGACACAAATCTTAGGACAGGCGGGTGGAGGGATGGATGGAGGGAAGGAAGAGAAGGTATATTGACTATACCACACGTAGAAGACCTTCCCTGTCCCATCAACACCATTTCAACGTGCTCCCACCACCCCCACAGCCATGTGATGCAGCAACCAGACACCCCCACTCCTGGTGGACCACCTGGAGAGTCTCTCTACCTGGTGACAATGCCACCACTCCTGTCTTTCGCCACCCCCAGGGGACAAAATAAGGTCCAGCGTCCCTCCCCTACCACATGTCCCCTTCTTCCCCTGTGGTTTTCCTGCCTCCTTCCTCTTGCGTGAATGTTTCCTGCCTGGGGCTGGGTGGAGGGGAAGTGGCACCTAACGGTTACAGCCACCACCGGTGACAGGGACACCAAGGATCCACCACCCAGGCTGGGGACTCCAGGAAGGGACATGTGAGTCCCTGAGGTAGGGAAGGCTGGTGGAGTGGGAGGTCTTGAGGGGGCACCTGAAAGATCGGGGGGGAGCGGGGGAGGACTAGAAGGTCTGGAGGGTGACTGGGAGGTTTGGCGGGCAACTGGAAGATCTGGGTGGACTACTGGGGCAATTGGGAGGTTTGATGGGGGCAAATAGGTGGTGTGGTGGCTCAGTGGGAGGTCTTGTGGGCAACTGGAAGGTCTTGGTGGACAACTGGGAGTCTAGTGGGTGCACTGGGAAGTTTGATGGGGGAAACTTGGTGGTGTGGTGGGGGAAACTGGGTGGTGTGGAGGGCCAGTGGGAGATCTGGGGGGCAACTGGGAGATCTGGGTGGACAGCTGGGGGAAACTGGGAGGTTTAACAGGGGCTAACGGGTGGTGGCCCACTGGGAGGACTGGGGGGCAACTGGAAGGTCTGGGGGGGCAACTGGAAGGTCTGGGTGGACAACTGGGATGTCTAACAGGGACAACTGGGAGGTTTGATGGGGGAAACTGGGTGGTGTGGTGGGCAAGTGGGAGATCTGGGGGGGCAACTAGGAGGTCTGGGAGATGCCGAGATGGAGGGAAAGAGCCAAGGGGGGTAAAGGAAGAAGAGAAGGAGACCTCAGAGAGTGGGGAGAAGGAAGGAGGGGTGGTGGGATGGATGAGGAGGGGAGGGGCCATGGGGGTGGGGTGAGATGGGAGGTGGGTTGGAGGGTTGGAGAGATGGAGGGAGGGATGGAGAGAAGGACAGATGGAGGGATGGATGAAGAACAGGAAGGGTGGAGGGAGGGATGGAGAGAGGGATGGAGGGAGAGGTGGCAGGAGGGAGAGATGAAGGACAGAAGGAGAGAGAAAGGAAGGGAGGAAAGGATGGATGGAGAGATGGAGGGAGGAAGAAAGGGAGGGGCGATGGAGGGAAGGAGGAAGGGCAGGATGGAGGAAGGGATGGAGAGATGGAGAGATCAAGGGATGGAGAAAGGCATGGATGGATTGAGTGATGGAGAGGTGGTGGAAAGGAGGGATGGAGAGATGGATGGAGGGATGGGCGGAAGGAGGAAGGGATGGAAGGAGGGAGGGATGGAGGGAGGGAGACCTGCATTTTCTCTGGAGGATTCTGTGTCCCCCTCTCCCCACAGCCCCTCTCCACCTACTGCCATGATGTCCTCGTCCCCTGCCAATGCTTCGTCCCCCCTGAATGCCACATCTGCCCCCATCCCTGGCGCGGCAGTGGGGCTGGCCCTGCTGTCGGTGGCGGTGGTGGTGGGGCTGCCGGGCAACGCCATGGTCCTTTGGAGCTGCGCCGTCACCCATCGTCGCAGTGTCCCCGTCCTCCTCATCTTCCACTTGGCCTTGGCTGACGTGGTCACCCTCCTCACTGGTCCCGTCTACCTCCGGGCCTTGAGCGTTGGCCAATGGAACATGGGCTTGGCCATCTGCCGCGGGTGTAACTACCTCTGTGCCGCTGCCATGTACGTCAGCATCTTCCTCATTGCTCTTCTGGGTCTCCATCGGTGCTTGGCAGTCTCCAAGCCAGCAACAGCAGTGGTGTCGGCGGGTGGTCATGCCGGACAGTTAGCTCATGGAGCAGCGGCAGTAACTTGGTTGGTGGCTTTGGTGTTGGCCATCCCATCCATTGTCTTCCGACGGGTGGAGCATGGGCACTGCCAGCGGGTGCACAGCACGGAGGCTTGGTTGGTGGTCCACAACCTTCTGGAGACCATCTTGGGTTGGGCTCTACCACTGACCGCCGTGGCTGCCGGCTACGGGTTACTGATCCGCCGGTTACGCCAGACCCGGTTGGCCCGGCGCAGTCGTACCTTCCGGCTGGTGGCTGCCGTGGTGGTAGCCTTTGCAGTTGCGTGGGGACCTTACCACCTGGCCAGCTTGTTGGAGGTGGCAGTGGTCGTACGAGGAGGTGGTGGGACCTTGGAGGTAGCTGCCAAAGCCATCCGGCCACCGGCCACTGCCTTGGCCTTCCTCAGCAGTGCCATGAACCCCCTCCTCTATGCCTGTGCCGGGCGGAGGCTGTGCCGCGGCAGCGGGGGGTCTCTCCTGCCCCGACTCCTGGAGGTCTCGGCCATCGCCGGCAGCTCCCGAGGGACCACAACCAAGCGGGAGAGAAGGAGCTGGAGGGGAGAGGAGGGGAGGAGGAGGGGGGAGGAGGGAGGGACAACGGTAGGGGAGGAAGCAGGGGTGGAGGAGGGGGGTGTGGAGAGGGTGTGATGTCAGGGGAGGGTCTGGAGAGAGGGGGTGGGCATGGTGGAGACCCACAACACAAACCCCTCCCTCCCTCTGTTCATCCAACCATCTCCATCTTTCCATCCACCCACCCATTCATGCCTCTGTCCTACCACCCATCTCTCCACCCCCTTGTCCCTCTCTCCACCCCTTCCTCCAGCCACCTCTCCATCCCTCCCTCCATCCAACCATCCTGCTCTTCCTCCAACCTTCTCTCCATCCCTCCACCCTTCCTTCATCCATGTCTCCATCCCTTCCTCCATCTATCTCCATCCTTTCATCTCTCCATCCCCCTCCATCCCTCCATCCCTCCACTCTCCCCTTCTAGCCCTCCCTCCATCCCTCTCTCCATCCATCCATCCCCACCTTGATCCATCCATCTGTCAATCCATCTCTCCATCCCTCCATCCATCCATCTCTCCCTTCCGCCATGGCCTCGTGGTGGCCCCGCCCTCTTTGTCAGCCATCACAGAAGGATGGAAGAGAAACACGACAACTTGGGACCCCCTCCCCAGGGGTTCTCTGGGATGGTGGTGTCACCTGTGTCCCTCTGTCCATCCATCTGGGAAGGGATCCAGGTGTCCTGGGGGGGCGGGGAAGGGGCAGCAGGGGATTGGGTGGTCCCAGGGGGGCTGGTTCTGGGGGGACTGGGGGACATTGGGGGGGGTCTCAGGTGGGGTTGAGGGTGCCAGGAGTGTCACCAGGAATGTCACCAGGGGTGGCACCATGGGGGACCTCCCGGGAGGTCACTGCCGCAGCCTGGGTGTCCCCATGGCATCTGGGGGGGTGTCCCTGTGGGGTCCCCAGGGGGTCCTGGGTGTGTCACCGGGGATGGCCTAGGGGTCACCAGGGGGTCATGGTGGGGTCCCAGGGGTGTCTCAGGGTGTCATTGGGATGGGATGGAGGGATCAAAGGGGTGCTACTGGTGGGTCACTGGGGTGTCACTGTGGGGTCTCAGGGGTGTCTCGGGGTGTCACTGGGTTGGGCTGGTGTGTTAGAGACACAGCGGGCAGATGGGCTGGCCACACCCATGTGACATCACACATGACCTGGTGGAAGGGGAGGGGAGGTATTGCAAGGCGAGTTCATATGTGGCCTCATTGGTGACAACAGAGCTCAGCTCCCGTCTGCTCAGTGGCTGGGGGGAGATGGGGCGTTGGGAATGATGGGGACTTCCCCGGGAGATGGGGGGCACAGGGGGACACTGGAGGGACATCCTACTGCAGGTCTGGGTCCCACCCCGGGGGGGGTCACTACCTGTCCCACATCTTCCTCCATGGTCTGGCTGGTGGGACAGCGTGTCCCCTCCCCCACCCCAGTTTGACAATGACACCAAACTGGGAGGAGAAGCTGAGACCCAAGAGGGTCGGGGGGGTCACCCAGAGGGACCTCAGTGGGTGGAGAAAGGGGCCATGAGGAACCTTATGATGTTCAACAAGGGGACACGTCCCCAAGACAAATGGTCACCTGAGGGGGGACAGTGAGGACCAAGTGTCACCTGCGGGGTCTATGGGGACCAACACCCCACATCCAACCTCAACCCCATGCATCAACCCTTGTCCTCCAGACCCCATAGGGCCCCATAACTTCTTACAGACCCCATAGTGCCCCATAACCTCATATAGACTCCATAGTGCCCCATAACTTCTTACAGACCCCATAGTGCCCCATAGACTCTCATAGACCCCATAGGGCCCCTGTTGCCCCCCATATCCAAGTCCCCCTGCCCCATAGACCCCCCCACCCCACAGGGCCATTTCCCCGCAGTCATGTGTCCCCACCCAGGGGTCAATGGCCATGGGGCCAGCGGGGGAACCCCGGCATCCTGGTTAATGATTGACCCCCAACGCGCTCACCCTCTGCCGCCAGCCCCAGCTGCCCCACATCAGCGATGCCATGGGGCCACGTTGGGTGTTGGGTCTCCTCGTCCTCCTTCTCCTCCTGTCGATGCCGGGGGGCAGCCCCCAGGACCCTGAGTAGGGCCTATGGAGCAGCTGTGGGGCTGGGGGGAGGGCACTATGGGGCTGAGTGTGACTGTGGAGCAGCTATGGGGCTTGGGGAGCTATGGGGGCTCTAGGGCAGCTCTGGGGCTGGAGGGGTGAGCTGTGGGGCTGGGTACAACTATGGAGAACCTATGGGGCTTTAGGGACTACGGGGTTCTGGGGCAGCTATGGGGCTGGGGGAGCTGTTAAGTTCCTATGGGGTTTGTGAGGAGCTATGTGGTAGCTATAGGGCTGAGAGGGGGCTATGGGGGCTCTATGGGGCAGGTGGAGCTATGACACAGCTATAGGGCAGCTATGGGACAGGGTTACATCAAGGCATATGTGGGGTACCTGTGGGGTGGGGGGGACTCTGGGACACCCCTGGGGTGGAGAAGGTCTATGGGGCAGCCATGGGGCAGCCATGGGTCACGCTGTGTCTCCCCCAGGCTGGTGCTGGTGGCACCTCGGCTTGTGGCCCTGGGGACCCCCGTGGGGCTGCTGGTGGCGGCCGTGGGGCCAGTGACGGGGACAGTGACAGCCTGGCCTGGGGAGGGCGACCGTGGGGCAGGACCCTGCGCCCCCCCGGTCCCCTTCGACCTCGGGACCCACAACGACTTCAGCCAGATCCTGAACATCGAGGTGTGAGGACATGGGGGGCAGAGGGGACAGGGGGGTCCTGGGGGGCCATGGGAATGTCCCCATGGGGCAGGGGGACATCATGGAGATGTTCTTGGGGAGCACATGGAGGTGGGGACGTCCTTATGGGGCAGGGGGACATCATGGACCCCCATGTCCCCCCAGTGACCCCCAATGCCCCCCAGGTGACCCCAGAGCAGGCCAAGCACTGTGGGGCACTGGAGGCCACCATGGGGCAGACGCTGCTGCTGGAGGCCCGGAGCCCCCCCCTGCCCCCCCAGAGGCTGCGTGTGGGGCTGGGGGGGCCCCGGGGGGTGCTCCTGCTCCAGACAGACAAACCCCTCTACGCCCCCCGGCAGACTGGTGAGACACCTCCCCCCCAGGACCCCAAATACACCCAAATCCCCCCCAAATACACCCAGATAACCCCCAAATCACCCTCAAATCACCCCAAATACCCCCCAGACCACCCTAAAATTATCCCAAATCACCCCAAATATAACCAAATCACCCCCAAATCACCCCAAGATTGCCCCAAATCACCCAAAATAATCCCCAAAACACCCCAAATCATCCCCAAATTACCCCAAATCTCCTGAGATCATCCCAAATACACCCGAATCCCCCAATCAGCCCCCAAATCACCTCAAATCCTCCAAATTACCCCCAAATTACCCCCAATCCCCCCAAATTGCTTCAAATCCCCCCAATCCCCCCAAATTGCTTCAAATCCCCCCAGTCCCCCCAAATTCCCTCTAAATCCCCTAAATTCTCCCAAATGCCCCAAATCCCCCCAGGCCCCCCTGTGCCCCCCCATGCCCCCTACATCCCTATATACTCCCCACAGCCACCTATACCTCCCCCAGCCTATATACCCTCCCACTCCCCACAGAACTCCCCCCACCCTATAGCTCCCTGCCCCCCAACACACCTCCCTGCACCCCATATCTATCTATACCTGCACCCCTATAGGTGCTCACTCACCCTATATACCCTCCTGCACCCGCCCCCCCATGTCCCCAAGCCCCTATACATCTCTTTGCACCCCAACCGCATGCCTCCCTGCACCACTATACATCCCCCTGCACCCTATATAATTCCCTCTGCCCCATAGGTTACCCTGAGCCCCTAAACCATTCCCTGCACCCCTATACATGCCCCTGCACCCCACACCGCTCCCTGTACCCCTATATATTAAGTGGGCCCCCCATAGAGCTCCCTGCACCCCTATATGTGCCCCTGTGCCCCATATAGCTCCCTCTGGTCCTATAGATTACCCTGCCCCCCATACTGCACCCCATACCCCCTATACAGCCCCCTGCACCCCCTATGGCTCTCTGTACCCCTATATCTAGCCCTGCCCCCCTATACCACCCCCCCGCATCCCTCTATGTGCCCCCACCCCCCATATGGATCCCGTACGTCCCCAGTGCGTTTCCGCATCTTCTCACTGGACCCCGATCTGCGGCCGAACCCCGAACCCATCCTGATCACCATCACGGTGCGGAGTCTGTGGGTCTGGGCTATGGGGCAGCTCTATGGGGCTGGGGTGATCCTATAGGGTGGTTCTATGGGGCTGGGGCCACCCTATGGGGCTGGGGTGGTCCTATAGAGCTGGTGGCCCTATGGGGTGGGGCTGTCCCTATGGGGCTGGGGTGACCTACAGGGTGGCCCTGTGAGGCTGGGTCTATGGGGAGAACCCTATGGGGTTGGGGTGGTCCTATGGGGCTGGGCCTATGGGGTGGCCCTATGGGGCTGAGGCTATGGGGCAGCCCTATAGGGTTGGGCTGTCTCAATGAGGCTGGGGTGACATACAAGGTGGCCCTATGGGGCAGGGAGCTATGGGGCTGGGCTGAGCACTCCAGGGCTGGGCCGTGGGTCCCCCCCACGGGTGCCGTGGGTCAGGCCGTGGGTCATGACCCCATGTCACCCCCTGCCCCCCCGGCTCCCAGAATCCCCTGGGGGCACGGGTGCGGGAGGGGCAGCGGGTGCCCCAGGGGATGGTGCTGAGTGACCAGATGGTGCTGCCAGACATCGCCCTGTGAGTGGGGCCGCTATGGGGCTGGGGGGGGCTATAGGGCTGGGGGGTGGTGTGGGGGGTTATGGGACTGGGGGGGTGGTGTGGGATGCTATGGGGTGGCCTGGGGCTGTGGGGCTGGTGCTATGGGGCTGGGGCATGGTGTGGGGGCTATGGGGCTGGGGAAGCTATGGGGTGGGGGGGGTTGTATGGGAGCTATGGGGCTGGGGGGACTACGGGGTGCTATGGAAGGTATAGTGGGGATTGGGTGTTATGGGGGGGCAGGTGGGGCTATACGGGGTTGGGGGCTGTGGAGGTTGTGGGGCAGCTCTGGGGGCTAGGGGGTGCTGGGGGTTACAGGGGCTATAGGACATTATAGGGTCTGGGGGAGGGCTAAAGGTGATCGGGGTTATAGGGGGCTATGGGGGGGAGGTTATGGGGCTATGGGGAATTGGGGGTTATGGGGGGGTTAAAGGGGGGTGGGGGCTATAGGGGGGCTGGGCGGGGCATTGGGGTTACGATGCTATAGGGAGATCCAGGGGGCTATAGGAGTTGGGGGGAGCTATAGGGGTTGAGGGGGCTACAGGGGTTGGGGGGTTATGGGGAACTGCGGGGGGGCAGGGGGGCCCATAGGGCCCACGGGTTCTATAGGTGCCGATGCGCAGGCCGGGGACGTGGCGGGTGCAGGCCCAGCTGGTCACCAGCGCCCACACCACGGGCTCGGCCGCCTTCACCGTGCGGCCCTACGGTGCGGGGGGAGGGGCGGGGAGCCCCGGGGGGGGAGGGGCTCGGGGGGGAGGGGGAGGGGGGAACCCCTGGGACCCCTATGGGGGGGAGTGGGGCGCTCCTGGGTCCCCCTGGGGCACTGCTGGGTCCCCTATGGGGATGCTCCTGGGTGCCCCCCGATGCCCCACCCTCCGCTCTGATGCCCCGCCCCTGTGCCCCACCCTCTGCTCTGACGCCCCGCCCCCGCGCCCCCACCCCACCCCCTTACGCTCCACCCCTCTTGCCCCGACACCCCCGACTCCCTGCCCAGCCGACGCCCCGCCCACCCTCGATGCCCCGCCCCTCTGACTCCCCCAAGGCCTCGCCCCCGATGCCACACCCCCTGACGCCCCGCCCCTCTCCCCCCAGCCCTCCCCGGATTCGCTGTTCGGGCCGTTCCGGATCGTCGCTTCCTCCTGCTGGGGCCCGGCCCCGCCCCCCCTCTGCGCCTGCGCCTGCGCGCGCGGTACCGGCCCCGCCCCCCCGGGACCCCCCCCCCCCATCTCCTCCCCAAACCCCTATGGGACACCCCAAAATTCCCCCCTGGGACCCACCCCCAATCCCCCCTAAGACCCCCCAAAACCTCCCCGTGACCCCCAACCCCTCCCAGGACCCCCAAAACCCTCGAGACCCCCCCAAATCCCCCCTGGGCACCCCAACCCCCCTGAGACCCCCTAAAAATCCCCCGAACCCCCCAAAACCCTCTCTGGACCCCCCCAAATCCACCCCGGGACCCCCCAAAATTCCTGGGACCCCCAAAACCCTCGGGAACCCTCCCCCCCCCCAGGACCCCCCCATATCCCCCCTGAAACCCCCCAAACCTCCCCCCGACCTCTGGGCCCCCCCAATCCTGGGTGACATTTGGGGGACCCCCTGACCCCCGTGACCTTTGGCATTTCTTCCCCCAACCCCTCTTGATCTTTTTTTTGGGGGGGGTCCCCCAAAACCCCACCAACTCTAAGGTCCCCTTGACCCCTACTGACCTTTGGGGGATCCCCTCTGATTTTGACGCCCCACCCAACTTTGGGGTGTCACCCCGATTTTGGGGACCCCCTTCTCATTTTGGGACCCCTCCTCTAATTTGGGGCCCATCCCCTAATGTCAGGACTCCCCTGAACTTTGGGGGGGGCCCCGCCCTCCTCGATTTCGGGGCGTCCCCCACCCTGATTTGGGGCCCCCCCCAGGTACCTGGATGGGGCGGCGGTGGGGGGCCAGGCCCTGCTGCGGGGGGGGCTGCGGGGGGGGCCCTTCCTGCGGGGGCTGGAGCAGCGCGCTCAGGTGAGGCACCCCAAAACCCCTAAGGGCACCCCCAAACCTGGGGGACCCCAACTTCCCCCCCCTTAGGGCACCTTTAAATCCCTCTAGGGACCCCAAAACACCCCAAAAATTTCCCTGGGACCCCACCCACCCCCCTTTGGGTACCCCAAAACCCACTGCACCCCAAGCCCCCCCGAGACCCCCAAATTCCCCTCAGGGCACCCCCAAACCTTAAAGCCAGCTCCCCCCCACCTCGGGGACCCCAAAACTACCCCTGGGCACCCCAAAACCTCCTTATCCCACCCCCGGGGACCCCAAAACAACCCCCCGAGCCCCTCCAAATCCCCCAGGGAACCCCAAATCCCTGAGGACCCCAACCCCTCCCTCCCGGGGACCCCCAAAACGCCCTTGGGGACCCCAAAACAGCCGGGGGACCCCCAAACATTCTGGGGACCCCAAAATCACTTGGGAGACCCCAAAACCCCCTGGGGACCCCCCAAAACCCCAAGGGACCCCGACATTTCCTCTGGGGACCCCAAAAACACCCTGAGCACCCCAAAATCCCCGGGGGACCCCAACCCACCCCCCCGGGGACCCCAAAACCCTCCTAAGCACCCCAGAATCCCCCCTGTGGACCCCCCCAAAGCCATTCTGGGAACCCCCAACCGCCCCAGGTCCCCCAAAACTGACCAGGGACCCCCAAACCAGCCCTGGGGACCCCCCAATCCCCCCCCCCAATTCCCCCATTTACCCCATTCCCCTCTCCCACCCCACCCCGGCTCACCCTGGCCCCGCTCCCCCGCCTGGCTCCGCCCCCCGCCTGGCTCTGCCCCTCCAGGTGACGTCAGGGGAGGCGGAGTTTAACATCACCCTGGATGCCGTTGTCAGCGCCCTGGGCGTGGCCCCGCACGAGCTGCAGGGGGAGGGGCTACGCCTGGCTGTCACCGTCATCAATGATGATGGTAGGGGTGGGGCCGGGGAAAGGGGTGGGGCCGCGGGTGGGAGGGGTGGGGCAGAGTGGGTGGGGGCGTGGCCTGGATGGGATGGGGCGGGGCCGGGGGCAGAGTGTGAGTAGGGCATGGGGTGGGAGGGGCGGGGCAGGGGTGGGAGTGGGTGGAGCTGGGCATGTGGGCGGGGCTGGAGTCAGGGCAGGGGCAATGGTGGGTGGGGCTGGCTGTGAGGGGCGGGGCTGGGCAGGAGGGAGGGTGTGGCCAGACATGGAGGCGGGGCCAGACTGTGGTGAAGGCTGGGCAGGGGTGGGGTGGAGTCAGTGGAGGGGCGGAGCCTGGCAGGGTGCAGGCGGGGCCAGGGTGTGGGTGGGCCCACGGGGTACGCCGTGAGGTGGCGATCCTTGAAGGGGTGGAGCCAGAACTCTGGCCCCACCCCTCGTGAAAGGGGCGTGGCTAGGCCTGTCCCCCTCTGATGCAGTGGGTGTGTCCAGGGGGGGAGGCAGTGCAGCAGGAGGTGGGGGTGGGGCTGGTGACCTCACCGTGGGCCTTGGAGCTGAGCCCCACCCCCCGCTTCTTCGTCCCCGGGGCCCCCTTCACCCTGCTGGTGAGCTGGGGGCGGGGCTTGCGCGTGGGCGTGGCTCTGGGTGCGAGGGCGGGGCGGGGCGGGGCCCTCATGCAGAAAAACCTCGTGCGAGGCGTGGCGCGAGGGCGAGGCTGCCGGCGCGAGGGCGTGTCGGCCCTCGCACGCCCTGCGGGGGAGGGGAAAAGAAGGAGGGGCGGGGTCTGTGGCTGGGCGTGGCCTCGTGGGGTCGGGCCAGGCCTTACACGAGGGCCCCGCCCGCCCGCTCCCACGAGGCCTCGTGCGAGCGGCCCCTCCCCCATTGTCCCCCCCAGGGCCGGGTGCTGGAGGCCGGGGGGGCCCCGGCACCGGGGGTGGAGGTGCGGGTGGGGGTGGGGGTGACGGGGGCCGCCCCTCCCCCCCCCGTGCACGTGCGGGCGGATCCCCGGGGGGACATCGCTGTCCCCATCAACGTCCCCAGCGAGGCCAGCGGGCTGAGCCTGAGCGTGAGCGGGGACAAGGGACGTGGGGGGGGCGTGGGGGACAAGGGGGGACATGGGGACAAGGGGGGACATGGGGGACATGGGGACATGGGGGGACATGGGGACATGGGGGATGTGGGGGGACAAGGGGGGAGATGGGGTATAAGGGGGGACATGGGGGACATTGGGGACAAGGGGGGACATGGGGGGACATGGGGACATGGGGGACATGGGGACACGGGGAGACAAGGGGGGACACGGGGGATAAGGGGGGACATTGGTGAGAAGGGGGGACATGGGGACATTGGGGCGATGTGGGGACATTGGGGGGGATGTGGGGACATGGAGGGACAAGGGGTGACATGGGGGGACAAGGGGGGACATGGGGACACATGGGGGGACACAGAGACATCGGACATGGGAGGACATGGGGACACGGGTGGGCACAGGGGACACGGAGGGGACACAGGGGGCCATGGTGTCCCCGTGTCACCGCAGCACCATGTCCCTGGGGGGGCAGGTGGAGGCAGGGGCTCCGGGGTCCCCCCCGGCCCGGGCGCAGGTGACGGTGACGCCGGTGGCCGCCGTGGCGGGTCACTTCCTGCTGCTGGGGGGGCCGAGGGGGCCCCTGCGCCCCGGGGAGCTGCTGCGGCTCCAGCTGCGCCACCGCGGGCCCCCCCCAGGGCCCCCCAGCTACCACGTGCTGGTGAGCCCCGCCCCCGTCACGTGTCGCACCTGTCATGCCTGTCAGCCGTCACGCCTGTCACCCATCATGCGTCACGCCTGTCACTCATCACACCTATCAGGTGTCACACCTGTCACACATCATGCCTGTCAAACATCACGCCTGTCACACATCATGCCTGTCACATGCGTGTCACACATCACCTGTCATACCTCACGTGTGTCCCACGTCACACCTGCCACCCATCACACCTGCCACCCATCACACCCATCAGATGTCATGTGTCACCCATCATGTGTGTCACCCATCATGCCTGTCACATCACGCATGTCCCACATCATGCCTGTCACCATCACGTTTCACCCGTCACGCCTGTCACCCGTCACACCTGTCACCATTCACGCCAGTCACACATCACGCACGTCACCCTTCACACATCACGCATGTCACAGCTGTTCCCTGTCACGTCCCATCTACGCGTTGGGCGTTGAGCATGTTCTGGGCCAGGTGTCATGTGTCACATGTCATGTGTCACATGGGCATGCCCGGTCCTGTACACCTGGAGCGTGTTGCGTGTCGTGCACCGTGTGTTGTGTCTTTCTCATCAGGCGTGCCTGGCGCGTGTCGTGTGTTGTGTCATGTGTTGCACATCTATGTCATGTTGCGTACGTCATGTGTTGCACATCTGTGTCGTGTGTTGCATGTCTGTGTCATGTCTTGTGTGTTGCGTGTTGCACATCTGTGTCATGTTGTCTGTTGCATGTCTGTCGTGTTGCTCGTTGTGTCCATGTTGCGTGTCGTGTGTCCCTGTTGCGTGTCACATGTCCATGTTGCACGTCGCGTGTCCATGTTGTATGTTGTGTGTCATCGATCCATGTTGCGTGTTGCACGTCCATGTTGCATGTTGTGTGTCCATGTTGCATGTCATACGTGCAAGTTGTCGCGTGTCCATGTCGTGTCATGTGTCCATGTTGCATGTTGCTTGTCCATGTTGCACGTCGCGTGTCCATGTTGTATGTTGTGTGTCATCGATCCATGTTGCGTGTTGCACGTCCACGTTGCATGTTGTGTGTCCATGTCGCATGTCGCATGTCCGTGTCACGTGTTGCACTTCCCATGTACGTGTCATGTCCCATCTACACGTCACGCGTTGCGTGTCGACCCACGAGCCAACCGCGCCCCGTGTCCCCGTGTCCCAGGCGGTGGCGCGGGGGCGGCTGGTGGCCGCCCAGGCGGTGCGTCGGGGGACGGTGACGGAGGTGACGCTGACGGTGACGCCGGCCATGGCCCCGCGGCTCCGCCTGGTCGCCTTCTTCCAGGCCGAGGGGCGGCTGGTGGCCGCCAGCTGGGCCGTGCCTGTGGTGGGCTCCTGCCATGGCCAGGTGCGGGCACTGGGAGGGGCACTGGGAGCACTGGGGAGTACCTGTGGTGGGCTCCTGCCATGGCCAGGTGTGGGCACTGGGAACACTGGGGAGACTAGGAGCACTGGGAGACTGGGGGGTACCTGTGGTGGGCTCCTGCCATGGCCAGGTGCGGGCACTGGGAACACTGGGAGGGGCACTGGGAGCACTGGGCACACTGGCAGCACTGGGGAGACTGGGGGGTGCCTGTGGTGGGCTCCTGCCATGGCCAGGTGTGGGCACTGGGAACACTGGGAGGGACTGGGAGGAGCACTGGGGAGACTGGGGGGTGCCTGTGGTGGGCTCCTGCCATGGCCAGGTGGAGGGTGGGGGGCACTGGGGAGCATTGGGAGGAACTGGGCCTGCTGGGGTTCACGGGAGGACTGGGGGGTGCCAATGGTGGGCTCCTGCCGCAGCCAGGTGTGCGGCGCTGGGGGGACTGGGAGGCACTGGGGGTGCTGGGAGGGACGGAGGGAACAAGGAGGGACTGGGACCACTGGGAAAACTGGGGAGGGGGTGCTCACGGTGGGCTCCTGCCACAGCCAGGCGGAGGGTGGGGGGAACTGGGGGGCACTGGGGAGCACTGGGCTCCCTGGCTCACCCCGGCGGGGGGACAGGTGCGGGTGGGGGTGGGGCAGCGGGGGGCCGCCCTGCGCCCCCAGGCCCCCCTGACGGTGACGGTGACGGTGACGGGGCCGAGGTCGGGGGGGTCCCCGCTCACCCTGGCCCTGGGGGCCATCGACGCCGCCCTGCTGGAGCTGGAGCCGCGGCACCGCCTCACCCCTGCCAAGGTCACCCCCAAACCTGGGACCCCCCCCCAAAAACCAGCACCCCAAACCCTGCGCACCCCCAAACTCCAAGGACCCCCAATATGGCACCCCACAAACCCCGGGACCCCCAAACCCTG
Source organism: Haliaeetus albicilla (assembly GCF_947461875.1). NCBI lineage: Eukaryota > Metazoa > Chordata > Aves > Accipitriformes > Accipitridae > Haliaeetus > Haliaeetus albicilla. Next base: position 2,339,278 of record NC_091511.1, read on the forward strand.
GGGACCCCCCAACATGGCACCCCACAAACCCCGGGGACCCCCAAACCTTGGGGACCCCCCCCAACATGGCACCCCCCAAACTCTGGGTACCCCCAAACCTTGGGGACCCCCCCATGGCACCCCCAGACCCCAGGGACCCCCCAACATGGCACCTTACAAACCCTGGGGACCCCCCCAACATGGCACCCCCAAACCCTGGGGGCCCTGCAACATGGCACCCTACGGACCCTGGGGACGCCCAAATCCCGAGGACCCCCCAAACCCCGGGGACCCCCAAACCTTGGGGACCCCCAAACTCCAGGATCCCCAAATCCTGGCTTTCCTTAACCCCGGGACCCCCCAAGCCTGGGAACCCCCAAAACTGCCCCCCCCAACCCTGGAACCCCCCCCACCCCAGCACCCCACAACCCTGGGGACCCTCAACCCCCCCCAACCCTGTGACCCCCAGACCTCAGGCACTCAAATTTGGGAACCCCCAGCACCCCAAAACCCCGGGGGACACCCCCAAAACCCTGGGGACCCTGAAACCCCTGGGGATCCCCTCCCCGGGGGGGGACACCCCAAAGTCCCTGTGTTCCTCCCCCATCCCGCGTCCCCCCCCAAAATCCCTAAGCCCCCCCAAACCAGTAACCCCCCCCCCCAAGACCCACTGGGAATCCTCTTGGGACTCACTCCCCACCTCTGGGGACACCTTGGGGACACCTTGGGGACAGGGGGGTGACCTGACTCCCCCCCCCCAGGTGGAGGCGGTTTTGGGGAGCAGCGATTTGGGGTGCGGCCCCGGGGGGGGCCCCAACACCGAGGGGATCTTCAGGGCAGCCGGGCTGGTGCTGGGGGGCCCCGACCCCCCCCCGGGGCCACGTGAGTGGGGACATGGGGACATGAGGGACATCGGGGGACATGGGGATGGGGGGACACGGGGGGACATGGGGGACTTGGGGGACAAGGGGGGATGTGGGGGGGACATGGAGGTACAAGGGGGGACATGGGGGACTTTGGGGACAAGGGGGGACAAGGGGACATGGGGGGACGCGGAGACCTGGGGGACGTTGGGTGGCCCCGTGACCTGGGTGTCCCTGTCCCCAGCGCCCGGGTGTCCCCCCGCCCCCCCCCCGCCCCCGGCGCTCCCTGAGGCTGCAGGAGCTGCTGGAGGAGAAGGGTGAGTGTCCCATGTCCCCTGTCCCCTGTCCCATGTCATCTGTCCCCTGTCCCATCTCACCTGTTCCCTGTTGTCCCCCCCCCCCCCAGCCCCTCGCCCCCTCCCCTCTGCGGTGGCCCTCAGCAGTCGGTGTCCTTCTCCCCGTGTCCCCCCCCCCGCCATGGGCCACAGTGTCACCCATGTCCCTGCATGTCCCCATGCTGTCACCCATGTCCCCATGTGTGTCCCTAAGCCACGTGCACTATGTCCCCATGCCTCCCCACGCTGTCACCCACGTCCCTATCCACATCCCTGAGCCACACGCGTGGCGTGACCCACGTCCCCATAGTGCCACCCCCATCCCCATGATGTCACCCATGTTCCCATCCATGTCCCTCAGCCTGTTGCCTGATGTCACCCGTGTCCCTGCATGTCCCCATGCTGTCACCCGTGTCCCCATGTGTGTCCCTGAGCCACACGTGTGGTGCCACCCCCATCCCCATGGTGTCACCCGTGTCCCCATCCATGTCCTTCAGCCCTGTGCCTGATGTCATCCATGTCCCCATGTGTGTCCCTAAGCCACGTGCACTGTGTCACCATGTCCCCATGTGTCCCCATGGTATCACTCATGTCTCCATCCATGTCCCTAAGCCACATGCAATGCATCACCCATGTCCCCATGTGTGTCCCTAAGCCACGTGCACTATGTCCCCATGTCCCCATGGTATCACTCGTTTCCACCCGTGTCCCTAAGCCACGTGCACTGTCACCCACGTGCCCCACGCTGTCACCCATGTCCCCATCCGCATCCCTCAGCCACACGTGTGGCGTCACCCAGTCCCCATAGTGCCATCCCCATCCCCATGACATCACCCGTGTCCCCATCCCCGTCCCTCGACCACGCGCGCCGTCTCCCCCGCCACGTGTCCCCATGTCCCCCCCCCGACCCCGGCACCACGTCCCCATCCCCAGGCGCCCACCAAGAGGGTGACGAGGTGACCCGGCGCTGCTGCCGGGACGGGGCGATGACACTGCCACTGCGGGTGACGTGTGCCCAACGAGGCCGGAGGGTCCCCGAGGCCGGGGGGTGTCGCCGGGCCTTCCTGCGCTGCTGCCATCGCGCCCGCGCCCTGCGTCCCCGGGGGGGACCCCGCGGGGTGGCACGAGGTGGGGGGCATGGGTAGGGGTGGGGTCATGGGTGGGGGTGGGGGGTCATGGTGGGGCTGGGGGTGCGGTCATGGTTGGGGGACATGGGGGGGCATGGGTACGTCTGGGGGGGTCATGGGTGGGGGATCATGGGTGGGGGTGGGTGGGCAGGCATGGGTAGGAGTGGGGGGTCATGGGTGGGGTTCATGGATGGGGACATGGGGGTAGGGGGGGCATGGGGGGGTGAGGGTGGGGTCATGGGCGGTGGTGTGGGGTCATGGGTGGTCACAAGTGGGGGTCATGGGTGGGGCAGGTTGGGATCATGGGTGGGCGCATGGGTGGGGTGGGTGGGGGGTCATGGGTGGGGGCATGGGGGGTCATGAGTGGGGGTCATGGGTGGGGGAGCTGGGTGGGGGGACATGGGGGTGGGGGCATGGGGGGGTCATGAGTGGGAGTCATGGGTGGGGGACATGGGGGGGGGCTGGGTCAATGGGAGGGGCTGGGGCCATGGGGGGAGGGGGTGCTGGATGCCTGAGTCCCGGGGGGGGGGGGGCGGGGGGAACACCCAGATGCTTGGGCCCCCACACACACCCTCTCCCCCCAGTTTTCTTCCAGGAGATGGAAGAGGAGTGGGGGGATGGGGATGTCCCCTCCCGCAGCTTCTTCCCCGAGAGCTGGCTCTGGCGCAGCGTCCCCACCAATGGCTCCGCCAGGTGACACCCGCCCCGACCACCCCCTGTCACCCCCCCCATCCCCCATCCCCCATCCCCCCCCCGTGTCCCCATGTCACCCCCTCCTGTCCCCAGGGTCCCAGTGCTGCTCCCTGACTCCATCACCACCTGGGAGATTCAGGCCGTTGCCGTCATCCCCGGCCACGGTGAGCGTCACCTCGGTGTCCCCACAGTGTCACCTCAGTGTCCCCATCCTCCCCGGCATGTCCCCCCCCCATCCATTACCCCACGGTGATGTGGCCACCCTGTGTCCCACACATCCCTTGAGGTGTCCCCACTCAACGGTGACCCCATGGTGATGCCACCATCCCATGGCACCCACAGTGGCCCCAAGGGGCAGTGGCCCCATGTCCCCAGGTGGCCCCATGTCCCCATGTTCCCCATGTCCGCCATGTGTCCCCAGGTGTCCCCATGTTCCCCCACGTCTCCTCATGTTCCCCTGTGTTCCCAGGTGTCCCCATGTCCCCCATGTCCACCAGGTGTCCCCATGTCCCCCATGCACCCATGTCCCCCCATGTCCCCACGTGTCTCCATGTCCTCAGGTGTCCCCATGTCCCCCATGTCCACCATGCGTCCCCAGGTGTCCCCCATGTTCCCCCATGTCTCCCCATGTTCCCATGTGTCCCTAGGTGTCCCCATGTCCCCCATGCCCCCATGTCCCCATATGTCCCCCATGTCCCCCCATGTCCCCATGTGTCCCTATGTCCCCCCATGTCCTCCCATGTCCCCCCATGTACCCAATGTCCCCATGTCCCCCCATGTCCTCCCATGTCCCCCCATGTACCCAATGTCCCCCATGTCTCCCCATGTCCCCCAATGTCCCCATATCCCCATGCGCCCATGCCTCCCATGTCCCCCCCTTGTCCCCCATGTGTCCCCATGTCTCCCATGTGTCCCCATGCCCCCCATATCCTCATGTGTCCCCATGTCCCCACCCCACGGTGATGCGGCGCTGGCAGGGCTGTGCGTGGCGGTCCCCCAGTGGGTGACGGTGACCCAGGAGGTCTTTGTGGGGCTGCAGCTGCCCCCCAGCATCCGCCCCCACGAGCAGCTGCAGCTCCTGCCCCACGTCCACAACAGGCTGCCCCGCAGCATCAACGTGAGTCCCCAACCCCCCGGATACCCCTCCCACCCCATAGATGGCCCCTGCCCCATAGATCCCTCTGTGCCCCACAGATTCCTCTCTATGCCTCAGAGATACCCCTGCTGCCCCATAGAAGCCCCCCCTTCTAGCCCATAGATGCCCCTCTGTATATAGATGCCTCTCTGCCCCATAGGTGGACTTCGGGCCCATACATACCCCCCTGCCCCATAGACACCCCCTTCTGGCCCATAGCTGCCCCTCTGCCCCACAGATATCCCCTGCCCCATAGATACACCCCCTCCTCCCCGTAGAAACCCCTCTGTGCCCCATAGATACCTCTCTGTGCCCCATAGATAACACCTGCCCTATAGCCACCCCCACTCCTTAGCCACTCCCGCCCCATAGCTGCCCCCTGTGCCCCACAGATATCTCTCTATTCCCCATTTTTAACTCTTCTGCCCCGTAGATCCCCCCACTTCCCCATATCTAACCCCCGTGCCCCATACATCCCCCTGCCCTATAGCTCCCCCCACCTCATTGCCACACCCTGCCCCATAGCTGCCCCCTGTGCCCCACAGATCCTCCTCTGCATCCCATTGCTACCCCTTCTGCCCCATAGATCCCCCTTCTTCCCCATATCTAACCCCCGTGCCCCATACATCCCCCTGCCCTATAGCTCCCCCCACCTCATTGCCACACCCTGCCCCATAGCTGCCCCCTGTGCCCCACAGATCCTCCTCTGCATCCCATTGCTACCCCTTCTGCCCCATAGATCCCCCTTCTTCCCCATATCTCCCCCCCGTGCCCCATATCTACCCCCCCAGGGCCCCATAGCCACCCCCTGCACCCTAGCCCTCCCTGCCCCATAGCCACCCCCCTGTGTCCCATATCCCCCCCCACCTCCCCGCCCGGGTGACACTGGCAGTGCCACGGGTGACGCTGGCGGTGACACAGGTGACGGTGACGCTGGCGGTGGCGGAGGGCATCTGCGCGGCGCTGGACGGGGGCTCCCAGCGCCTGGTGTTGCCCCCCGGGGGGGCGGTGGCCGTGCCCCTCACCCTGGTGGCCCTGCGCCCTGGGGACGTCCCCATCACCATCACCGCCCGCGGGCCCTGGGGACTGGGTGACAGCCTCACCCGTGTCCTCCATATTGAGGTGAGACCCCCCCACCACCACCCCTGGGTGCCGCTGGACGCCTGGGTGCCTCCCCTGCACCCCTGGGTCCCCCCCACTTTTCTGGGTCCCCTCCTGGATACCTGGGTCCCCTTCTGGGTCCGCAGATGCCTGGGTCCCCTCCCTGCACCCATGGGTGCCCCCAGACACCTGGGTCCCCTCCCTACACCCTTGGTGCCCCTGGATGCTTGGGTCCCCTTCCTGCCCCCCTGGGTGCCCCCCCTGCACCCCTGGGTCCCACCCCAATTTCCTGGGTCCCCTCCTGGACACCTGGGTCCTCTTCTGGGTCCCCAAACACCTGGGTCCCCTCCTCGCACCCTCGGGTGCCCCCAAATGCCTGGGTCCCCTCCCTGCACCCGTGGGTCCCCTCTCTGCACCCCGGGGTGCCCCCAGACACCTTGGGTCCCAGCTGACGCCCCTTCCCACAGCCCGAGGGGGAGCTGCACCTGGAGGAGACCAGCTACGTCCTGGACACTGACGGTGGGTCTGGGGGGGGACACCCGGGTGTCCCAGAGGGGACCCACGTGTCCGGGGGGGGACACCCAGGTGTCCCGGAGGGGACCCAGGTGGCCGGGCCCGCTGACACCCCGTCCCCGCAGGCGAGGGGGGCCGCACCCTGGAGATTCCTGGGGACATCCCAGCTGGGATTGTCCCCGATGGGGAATTCAGCATCAGCATCCGTGTCACCGGTGGGTGGGGACACGGGGGGACATGGGGACGTGGGGATGTGGTGGGGACATAGGCATGCAGACACGGGGATGGGGCGTGGTGGGACAGGGGGGTGATTTTTGGGGGCATGGGGATGGGGACATGGTAGGGACATGGGGACATGGTGGGGACATGAGGATGGTCAACAGGGACATGAGGAGGTGATGTGGTGGGGACATGGGCATGGGGACACAGAGATGTGGTGGGGACACAGGGATGTGGTGGGGGCATGAGGATGGGCAATAGGGACATGGGGAGGTGACATGGGGAGGATATCGGCATGGGGACATGGTGGACACATGGGGATGGGGACATGGAGGGGACATGGTGGGATATGGGGATGAGTGCTGGGGACGTGGCAAGGGGGATGCAGAGGTGGGGACATGGTGGGGACATGAGGATGGCCATTGGGGACATGTGAGGTGACAGGATGAGGGCATGGGGATATGGTGGGGACATGGTGGGGGCATGGGGATGATGTGGACATGGAGGTTGGGACTTGGGGGCGGACAGGGGTGGGTGGTGGGGACATGAGGGGACATGGGCACATGGTGGTGGGGTCAGGGGGACATGGGGAGAGGGTGGTGGGGACATTTGGTGTCCAGCACTGACTGTGTCCCTGTCCCCGTGTGTCCCCATCCCTGTGTGTCCCCCCACATGTGTCCCCCCACCTGTCCCCGGGCATGCCCCTCATGGGTGTCCCTGTTCCCCTGCACATCCCTATGCCGCCATGTGTGTCCCCATATCCCACCATGTGTGTCCCCACGTGTGTCCTCACATGTCCCCATGCCTGTCCCCATGCCCCACGTGTCCCCATGGATGTCCCCATATGTGTCACCATGCCTGTCCCCATGCACGTCCCTGTGTGTCCCCCCGTGTCTCACATGTCCACACGCCTGTCCCCACACCCCACATGTGTCCCCATGTGTGTCCCTATTGCCTCCACGCCTGTCCCCATGCCCCACATGTGTCCCCATGCTCGATGTGTGTCCCCATGGATGTCCCTGTTGCCCCCACCCCTGTCCCCACTCCCCACGTGTGTCCCCACATGTGTCCCTATGGACGTCCCCATATGTGTCACCACGTCCGTCCCCATGCATGTCCCCGTGTGTCCCCACGTGTGTCCCCGTGCCTGTCCCCATGCCCCACGTGTGTCCCCATTGTCCCCGTGCCTGTCCCCACTTGTCCCCCTCCGTGTCTGTCCCCCCTCCCATGTCCCCCCCCGGTCCCCACAGGCCGGGTGGGGGGCTGGACGGTGCGGGGGGCACTGGGGCTGGGGGGGACACTGCTGCGGTCCCCGCGGGGGTGCGGGGAGCAGGCGCTGATGGCCCTGGCCCCCCGCGCCGCCGCCCTGCGCTACCTGGACCACAGCGGGGGCTGGGGGGGGCTGCCCCCCGACTCCCGCTCCCGCGGCCTGCGCGGCCTCCGAACGGGTACAGGGGGGGCTGTGGGGTGGGGGGGGCTATGGGGCAGGGGGAGCTATGGGGTGGGGGGGGTATGGGGTAGAGGAGCTATGGGGTATGGGGGGGCTGTGAGGTGGGGGGCTGTTGGGTGGGGGGGCTATGGGGGCTGTGCGATGGGGTGCTATGGGGTATGGGGGGGCTATGGGATGGGGGGCTATGAGATGTGGGGAGGCTATGGGGTGGGGGGCTGTGAGGGATGGGGGGCTATGGGGTATGGGTGGGTGACGGGCTATGGGGGAGCTATGGGGGGGCTATGGGGTATGGGGGGCTGGGGGTGTATGGGGGACTATGGGGGAGGGGGGCAGGGGGGCCATGGGGGCAATGGGAAATGGGGGGCTATGGGGTTTGGGGGGGGCAAGGTTTTGGGGGGAGGCAGGGCTCTGTGGGGCTACGGGGGTTCAGGCCCCGCCCAGGGCGGCGCTGGCACCGCTGTCCCCATCGTCCCCCGCGTCCCCTCAGGCTTCGAGCGGGTGCAGAGCTTCCGCAAGGGTGACGGCTCCTACAGCGCCTGGCAGCACCGGCGGAGCAGCACCTGGTGAGGGGACAGGGGGGGACATGGGGGGACAGTGGGGACATGGGGGGACATGGGGACATTGGGGGACATGGGGAGGATAGGGGACATGGGGACATGGGGGATGTGGGGGGACACGGGGGGACCCAGGGCACATGGGAACATGGGGGACATGGGGACGTGGGGGGACATGGGGACATTGGGGGACATGGGGGGACCCAGGGGCATGGGACACGGGATATTGCGGACATGGAAGACATGGGGGGACGTGGGGGGACATGGGGGGACATGAGGACATCAGAGGGACACAAGGACACGAGGTGATGGGGGACACGGGGCCCTGGGGACACGGTGGCAGCGGGGTGTCCCCGCAGGCTGACGGCGCTGGTTCTGCGGGTGCTGGCGCTGGCCCGTCCCTACCTGCCGGTGGCCGCAGGTGGCCCCGGGGCGTCCCTGCGGTGGCTGCTGGGACAGCAGCGTCCTGACGGCGCCTTCAGCGAGATGGAGCCCGTCCTGCACCGGGAGATGCAGGTGGGGACACGGGGACTGGCCACCTCCAGGGTCACCTCTAGAGCCACCACCATGGTCACCTCCAGGGCCACCTGCAGGGCCACCTCCAGTGTCACCTCCATGGTCACCTCCAGGGCCACCTGCAGGGCCACCTCCAGTGTCACCTCCATGGTCACCTCCAGGGCCACCTGCAGGGCCACCTCCAGGGTCACTGCCATGGCCACCTCCAGGGCTACCTCCAGGGTCATCTCCTTGTGCCACCTCCCTGTGTCACCTACCCAGGCCACGTCCTTGTGTCACCTCCCCAGGCCACCTCCAGGGTCACCTTCTTGGGTTAGCTTCCTTGGGCCACTTCCTTGGGTCACCTGCCCATGTCACCTCCCCATCCTACATCACTGTGCAATGTCCCCAAGCCACCTCCCCATGCCACCTCCCAATGTTATGTCCCCATGCAACGTCCCCAAGCCACGTCCCTGTGCAATGTCCCCATGCAATGGCCCTGGGCCACCTTCTCATGCCACCTCACCAGGCCACCCCTCTGTGTCACCTCCCCAGGCCACCTCCCTGTGCAATGTCCCCGTGCAACATCCTTGTGACCTGTTCCCATGCAATGTCCCCATGCAGTGTCCTGGTGCCACCTCCCTGTGTCACATCCCTGTGCAATGTCCCCTCTGAAACCCCCGCTGGGAGACCCTGTGTCACCACTTGTGTCACCCCCTTTGTCCCCAGGGCAGCGTGGCAGACCCAGGGCCCGAGGCCACCGTGTCCCTGACGGCCTTCGTGGTGGTGGCCCTGCAGGGGGCACGCGTCCTCCTGCCACCAGACAGCCCCGACCACCCCCGCCTGGTGCGTCCCTGCATCCCCACGTGTCCCCTCCCCGTGTCACCTCCATGTCTCCACATCCCTGCCCCACGTCCCCTCCCTGTGTTCCTTCCCCATCCCCTTGTCCCCTCTCTATGTCTTCAGTGTCCCTTGTTCCCTCCTGGTTTGTCCCCATGTCCCCTGTGTGTCCCCCATGTCCCCCCATGTCCCATGTCCCCTGTCTCCTGTCCCCACGTCCCCATGTGCCCCCACATCCCCTTTCCCCATGTCCCATGTCCCCATATATCCCATGTCCCCACGTGCCCCCACGTCCCCTTTCCCCATGTCCCATGTCCCCATGTCCCCCCATGTCCCCACGTGCCCCCACGTCCCCTTCCCCATGTCCCCTGTCCCCACGTCCCCCCATGTCCCCTGTCCCCCCACGTCTCCCTCCGCCGCAGGACGAGGCTCTGTCACAAGCCACCACCTTCCTGCGTGGCCACGTGGGGACGCTGGGGACATTCGGGACGGCCATCACCACCTACGCGCTGGCGCTGGGGGACACCGACCCCCCCGGCCCTTCCCCCACCCTGGACCGCCTGCGCCGCCTGGCCCGACCCGCCCAGGGTGAGCCCCGGGTGCCAGGGACCCCCCCGGGGACACCCTGGGGACACCTGGACGCCCGGGTCCCTCCTGGGGTCACTTAGATGCTGGGGACACCCTGGGGTCACCCTGGGGGCACCCAGATGCCGGGGTCCCTGGGTGGGGGTCATGGCTCCCAGATTCTGGGGTCCCTCCTGGGGTCACCCAGACTTTGGGGTCCCTGAGGGTGGGTGTCTCCCAAACAACACCTGGGTCCCCGGGTGGGCGTCAATGACAGCTGGACACCTGGGTCCCCGGGTGGGGGTCTTGGCTCCTGGCCACATGGGTCCCTCTTGGGGTCACCCAGACCTTAGGGTGCCTGAGGGTGGGTGGCTCTGAGGACACCAGGGTCCCTGGGTGGCGGTTGATGACACCCAAACACCTGGGTCCCTGGGTGGGGGTTGATGACACCCAGGCATCTGGGTGCCTGGGTGTGGGTGGGTGTCTCCCAAACACCTGGGTCCCTGGGTGGGGGTCTTGGCTCCCGGCCACATGGGTCCCTCTTGGGGTCACCCAGATTTGGGGTCCCTGAGGGTGGGTGTCTCCCGAACGCCTGCGTCCCCAGGTGGGGGTCCCAACTCCCAACCCCCTGGGGTCCCTGGGTGCCGCCCCCTCTTGACCCCCAAGTTGGGGTGGGGTGGGGGGTCCCCACAGGAGGCCGGGCGCAGTTCTGGCCGGCGGGTGGCCCGGCGGCCACGGTGGAGGCGACGGCCTACGGGCTCCTGGCGCTGCTGCAGCACCGCGACGGCGTCGGCGCCGCCCGGGCGGCCCGATGGCTGCGGGAGCAGAGCAACTACGGCGGCGGGTTCCGCTCCACCCAGGTACGGCAGGGTGGGTGCTCTTTGGGTGGGGGGGGGGCACTAAGGGGGGGGCCTGGGTGTTGGGGTCCTAAGTTCTTGGAGGCTGGGGGTAACTGGGCTCCCTGGGGTGGGTGTCCCGGATGGCTGGGTCTTCTGGAGTGGGTGCCTTGGGTGGGGGGTCTCTCAGCCACCTGGGTCCTTGTGGGTGGGGGTCCCCTGGGATTCCTGGGTCCCTGTGGGTGGGGGGGTCCAATCAACGCCTTGATCCTCTGGTGTGATGGGTGTCCTGGACACCTGGGTGGGTGGGTGGGGGGTCCCCAGATGCCTGGGTCCCTGTGGGTGGGAGTCCCCTGGAATGCTTGGGTGACCTGGGTTGAGGGGTTTCGCAGATGCCTGGGTCCCCTTGGGTGGGGGGGGGGCATCCCCTCAACACCCAGGTCTGCTGGGGTGATGGGTGTCCCAGACACCTGGGTGCCTTGGGTGGGGGGGGGGTCCCTCAGATGTGTGGGTCCTTGTGGGTGGGGGTCTCCTGGGATGCCTGGATCCCTGTGGGTGGGTGGGTGCCCAGACGCCTGGGACACCTGGGTCCCCTTGGGGGGGGGTCCCCTCGACACCTGGGTCCCCTTGGGTGGGGGGTCCCCTGGATGCCTGGGTCCTCTTGGGTGTGGGGGGGTGCCCGGACACGTGGGTCCCCACAGGACACGCTGGTGGCCTTGGAGGCGCTGGCCCAGATGTGGCTGCACTGGGGGGACGGGGCCGGATCCGGCCTCAGCCTGGGGGTGTCCTGGCCGGGGGGGGCCCGGGGAGGACCCGGGGGGACCCGAGTGACACTGGGACCCGGCCTGAAGTCGCTGGAGCAGGAGCTGCAGGTGAGGACATGGAGGGGACATGGGGGGACATTGGGGGGATGTTGGGGTCCCTCACCCCCCCCGTGTCCCCCCCCAGGTCCCCCTGGGCAGCCCCATCGTGGTGCAGGTGGAGGGACACGGCGAAGGGACCCTGACGGTGAGTGACCCCCCCCGACACTTGGGTCCCCTGATGGGTGTCACCCCCCCCCGACACCCGGGTGTCCCTCCATGGGTCCCGCCCCCCCCCAACACCTGGGTCCCCCCCAGGTCCTGCGCCAGTTCCGCCTGATGACCCCCCTCAACGGCACCTGCCAAGGGCTGGGCCTGGAGGTGGCCATCACGGGACCAATCATCTACCAGGGTGAGGCCCCGCCCACTAGAAGCCCCGCCCGTTTAAGCCCCGCCCCCTACCTTCCTTAATGGCCGCCCCCTACAGAGGAAGACTATGAGGACTATGAGGAGGAGGCGGAGCTTGGCGAGGGAGAGGGGGCGGAGCCTGCAGAAGACCTGGAGCCTGTGAAAGGGGCGGCGCTTAAGGAAGGGGCGGAGCCTACAAAGGGGGAGGAGCCTGTGGAGGCCACCACCTCCCCGACCCCCACAGCACGGGGGGAGGGGCGGGGGCGGGGCCGGCGGCGGCGGCGGCGGGACGCGCGTGACGCCGGCCGGGAGGTCGCCTTCCTGGTCTGCATCTGGTGAGGGGCGGGGCTTCCTGTGCGCCAGGGCGGGACTTCCTGTTCCGCCTGTAAACGGGGGCGAGACTTCCTTTTCTGCCTGTAAATGGGGGCGGGGCTTTCTCCTCTGCCTGTAAATGGGGGTGGGACTTCCTGTTCCACTTAGAAAGGGGGGTGGGTCTTCCTGTTCTGCCTGTAAACGGGGGTGGGACTTCCTCTTCTGCCTGCAAATGGGGGTGGGACTTCCTGTTCCACTTAGAAATGGGGGTGGGACTTCCTCTTCTGCCTGTAAATGGGGGTGGGACTTCCTGTTCCACTTAGAAATGGGGGCAGGGCTTCCTGGTCTCCCTGTAAGAGGGGGCGTGGCTTCCTGTTCCATGGCGGGGTGGGGCGGGGGTGTGGGGTGTGGCTCCGCCCCCCCGACGGGCGTGTCCCGGCTCAGGCGAGAGGCGGGGGTGGAGCTGTCAGGAATGGCGGTGGCCGAGATCTCCCTGCTCAGCGGCTTCCAGCCCCATCGCCCTGACCTCGACAAGGTGGGGGCTGTGGGGGGAGTTGGGGTGATGGGGGGTGCTGGGGGAAGTTGAGGGTGTTGGAGTGTGTTGGGGCTTTGGGGTGATGGGGGGTGTTGGGGGTGTTTGGGTATTAGGGGATGTTGGGGGGTGTTGGGGGTGTTGGGGGATGTTGGGGTGTCAGGGGGTGTTGGGTGTGTTGGGGATGCTGGGGAGTGTTGGGGGTTTTGGGGTGCTGCAGGGTGCTGGGGGTGTTGCAGTGTTGGGGTGTTGGTGGTGTTGGGGGATGTTGGGGTGTTGGGGGTTTTGGGGTGCTGCAGGGTGCTGGGGGTGTTGCAGTGTTGGGGTGTTGGTGGTGTTGGGGGATGTTGGGGTGTTGGGGGTTTTGGGGTGCTGCAGGGTGCTGGGGGTGTTGCAGTGTTGGGGGGTGTTGGTGGTGTTGGGGGATGTTGGGGTGTTGGGGGTTTTGGGGTGCTGCAGGGTGCTGGGGGTGTTGCGGTGTTGGGGTGTTGGTGGTGTTGGGGGATGTTGGGGTGTTGGGGGTTTTGGGGTGCTGCAGGGTGCTGGGGGTGTTGCGGTGTTGGGGTGTTGGTGGTGTTGGGGGATGTTGGGGTGTTGGGGGTTTTGGGGTGCTGCAGGGTGCTGGGGGTGTTGCGGTGTTGGGGTGTTGGTGGTGTTGGGGGATGTTGGGGTGTTGGGGGTTTTGGGGTGCTGCAGGGTGCTGGGGGTGTTGCGGTGTTGGGGTGTTGGTGGTGTTGGGGGATGTTGGGGTGTTGGGGGTTTTGGGGTGCTGCAGGGTGCTGGGGGTGTTGCGGTGTTGGGGTGTTGGTGGTGTTGGGGGATGTTGGGGTGTTGGGGGTTTTGGGGTGCTGCAGGGTGCTGGGGGTGTTGCGGTGTTGGGGTGTTGGTGGTGTTGGGGGATGTTGGGGTGTTGGGGGTTTTGGGGTGCTGCAGGGTGCTGCAGGGTGTTGCGGTGTTGGGGTGTTGGTGGTGTTGGGGGATGTTGGGGTGTTGGGGGTTTTGGGGTGCTGCAGGGTGCTGGGGGTGTTGCGGTGTTGGGGTGTTGGTGGTGTTGGGGGATGCTGGGGAGTGTTGGGGGTTTTGGGGTGCTGCAGGGTGCTGGGGGTGTTGCGGTGTTGGGGTGTTGGTGGTGTTGGGGGATGTTGGGGTGTTGGGGGTTTTGGGGTGCTGCAGGGTGCTGGGGGTGTTGCAGTGTTGGGGTGTTGGTGGTGTTGGGGGATGCTGGGGAGTGTTGGGGGTTTTGGGGTGCTGCAGGGTGCTGGGGGTGTTGCGGTGTTGGGGTGTTGGTGGTGTTGGGGGATGCTGGGGAGTGTTGGGGGTTTTGGGGTGCTGCAGGGTGCTGGGGGTGTTGCAGTGTTGGGGTGTTGGTGGTGTTGGGGGATGTTAGGGTGTTGGGGGTTTTGGGGTGCTGCAGGGTGCTGGGGGTGTTGCAGTGTTGGGGTGTTGGTGGTGTTGGGGGATGTTGGGGTGTTGGGGGTTTTGGGGTGCTGCAGGGTGCTGGGGGTGTTGCAGTGTTGGGGGGTGTTGGTGGTGTTGGGGGATGTTGGGGTGTTGGGGGTTTTGGGGTGCTGCAGGGTGTTGCGGTGTTGGGGTGTTGGTGGTGTTGGGGGATGTTGGGGTGTTGGGGGTTTTGGGGTGCTGCAGGGTGCTGGGGGTGTTGCAGTGTTGGGGTGTTGGTGGTGTTGGGGGATGTTGGGGTGTTGGGGGTTTTGGGGTGCTGCAGGGTGCTGGGGGTCTTGCGGTGTTGGGGTGTTGGTGGTGTTGGGGGATGCTGGGGAGTGTTGGGGGTTTTGGGGTGCTGCAGGGTGCTGGGGGTGTTGCGGTGTTGGGGTGTTGGTGGTGTTGGGGGATGTTGGGGTGTTGGGGGTTTTGGGGTGCTGCAGGGTGCTGGGGGTGTTGCAGTGTTGGGGTGTTGGTGGTGTTGGGGGATGCTGGGGAGTGTTGGGGGTTTTGGGGTGCTGCAGGGTGCTGGGGGTGTTGCGGTGTTGGGGTGTTGGTGGTGTTGGGGGATGCTGGGGAGTGTTGGGGGTTTTGGGGTGCTGCAGGGTGCTGGGGGTGTTGCAGTGTTGGGGTGTTGGTGGTGTTGGGGGATGTTAGGGTGTTGGGGGTTTTGGGGTGCTGCAGGGTGCTGGGGGTGTTGCAGTGTTGGGGTGTTGGTGGTGTTGGGGGATGTTGGGGTGTTGGGGGTTTTGGGGTGCTGCAGGGTGCTGGGGGTGTTGCAGTGTTGGGGGGTGTTGGTGGTGTTGGGGGATGTTGGGGTGTTGGGGGTTTTGGGGTGCTGCAGGGTGTTGCGGTGTTGGGGTGTTGGTGGTGTTGGGGGATGTTG
Organism: Haliaeetus albicilla; assembly: GCF_947461875.1. Taxonomy (NCBI): domain Eukaryota; kingdom Metazoa; phylum Chordata; class Aves; order Accipitriformes; family Accipitridae; genus Haliaeetus; species Haliaeetus albicilla. The sequence continues at coordinate 2,354,360 of NC_091511.1, forward strand.
GGGTGTTGGGGGTTTTGGGGTGCTGCAGGGTGCTGGGGGTGTTGCAGTGTTGGGGTGTTGGTGGTGTTGGGGGATGTTGGGGTGTTGGGGGTTTTGGGGTGCTGCAGGGTGCTGGGGGTCTTGCGGTGTTGGGGTGTTGGTGGTGTTGGGGGATGTTGGGGTGTTGGGGGTTTTGGGGTGCTGCAGGGTGCTGGGGGTGTTGCAGTGTTGGGGTGTTGGTGGTGTTGGGGGATGTTGGGGTGTTGGGGGTTTTGGGGTGCTGCAGGGTGCTGGGGGTGTTGCGGTGTTGGGGTGTTGGTGGTGTTGGGGGATGCTGGGGAGTGTTGGGGGTTTTGGGGTGCTGCAGGGTGCTGGGGGTGTTGCGGTGTTGGGGTGTTGGTGGTGTTGGGGGATGTTGGGGTGTTGGGGGTTTTGGGGTGCTGCAGGGTGCTGGGGGTGTTGCAGTGTTGGGGTGTTGGTGGTGTTGGGGGATGCTGGGGAGTGTTGGGGGTTTTGGGGTGCTGCAGGGTGCTGGGGGTGTTGCGGTGTTGGGGTGTTGGTGGTGTTGGGGGATGCTGGGGAGTGTTGGGGGTTTTGGGGTGCTGCAGGGTGCTGGGGGTGTTGCAGTGTTGGGGTGTTGGTGGTGTTGGGGGATGTTAGGGTGTTGGGGGTTTTGGGGTGCTGCAGGGTGCTGGGGGTGTTGCAGTGTTGGGGTGTTGGTGGTGTTGGGGGATGTTGGGGTGTTGGGGGTTTTGGGGTGCTGCAGGGTGCTGGGGGTGTTGCAGTGTTGGGGGGTGTTGGTGGTGTTGGGGGATGTTGGGGTGTTGGGGGTTTTGGGGTGCTGCAGGGTGTTGCGGTGTTGGGGTGTTGGTGGTGTTGGGGGATGTTGGGGTGTTGGGGGTTTTGGGGTGCTGCAGGGTGCTGGGGGTGTTGCAGTGTTGGGGTGTTGGTGGTGTTGGGGGATGTTGGGGTGTTGGGGGTTTTGGGGTGCTGCAGGGTGCTGGGGGTCTTGCGGTGTTGGGGTGTTGGTGGTGTTGGGGGATGCTGGGGAGTGTTGGGGGTTTTGGGGTGCTGCAGGGTGCTGGGGGTGTTGCGGTGTTGGGGTGTTGGTGGTGTTGGGGGATGTTGGGGTGTTGGGGGTTTTGGGGTGCTGCAGGGTGCTGGGGGTGTTGCAGTGTTGGGGTGTTGGTGGTGTTGGGGGATGCTGGGGAGTGTTGGGGGTTTTGGGGTGCTGCAGGGTGCTGGGGGTGTTGCGGTGTTGGGGTGTTGGTGGTGTTGGGGGATGCTGGGGAGTGTTGGGGGTTTTGGGGTGCTGCAGGGTGCTGGGGGTGTTGCAGTGTTGGGGTGTTGGTGGTGTTGGGGGATGTTAGGGTGTTGGGGGTTTTGGGGTGCTGCAGGGTGCTGGGGGTGTTGCAGTGTTGGGGTGTTGGTGGTGTTGGGGGATGTTGGGGTGTTGGGGGTTTTGGGGTGCTGCAGGGTGCTGGGGGTGTTGCAGTGTTGGGGGGTGTTGGTGGTGTTGGGGGATGTTGGGGTGTTGGGGGTTTTGGGGTGCTGCAGGGTGTTGCGGTGTTGGGGTGTTGGTGGTGTTGGGGGATGTTGGGGTGTTGGGGGTTTTGGGGTGCTGCAGGGTGCTGGGGGTGTTGCAGTGTTGGGGTGTTGGTGGTGTTGGGGGATGTTGGGGTGTTGGGGGTTTTGGGGTGCTGCAGGGTGCTGGGGGTCTTGCGGTGTTGGGGTGTTGGTGGTGTTGGGGGATGTTGGGGTGTTGGGGGTTTTGGGGTGCTGCAGGGTGCTGGGGGTGTTGCAGTGTTGGGGGGTGTTGGTGGTGTTGGGGGATGTTGGGGTGTTGGGGGTTTTGGGGTGCTGCAGGGTGCTGGGGGTGTTGCGGTGTTGGGGTGTTGGTGGTGTTGGGGGATGTTGGGGTGTTGGGGGTTTTGGGGTGCTGCAGGGTGCTGGGGGTGTTGCAGTGTTGGGGGGTGTTGGTGGTGTTGGGGGATGTTGGGGTGTTGGGGGTTTTGGGGTGCTGCAGGGTGCTGGGGGTGTTGCAGTGTTGGGGGGTGTTGGTGGTGTTGGGGGATGTTGGGGTGTTGGGGGTTTTGGGGTGCTGCAGGGTGCTGGGGGTGTTGCGGTGTTGGGGTGTTGGTGGTGTTGGGGGATGTTGGGGTGTTGGGGGTTTTGGGGTGCTGCAGGGTGCTGCAGGGTGTTGCGGTGTTGGGGTGTTGGTGGTGTTGGGGGATGTTGGGGTGTTGGGGGTTTTGGGGTGCTGCAGGGTGCTGGGGGTCTTGCGGTGTTGGGGTGTTGGTGGTGTTGGGGGATGTTGGGGTGTTGGGGGTTTTGGGGTGCTGCAGGGTGCTGGGGGTGTTGCAGTGTTGGGGGGTGTTGGTGGTGTTGGGGGATGTTGGGGTGTTGGGGGTTTTGGGGTGCTGCAGGGTGCTGGGGGTGTTGCGGTGTTGGAGTGTTGGTGGTGTTGGGGGATGTTGGGGTGTTGGGGGTTTTGGGGTGCTGCAGGGTGCTGGGGGTGTTGCGGTGTTGGGGGGTGTTGGTGGTGTTGGGGGGTGTTGGGGTGTCAGGGTGTGTCGGGGTGTCAGAGGATGCTCTTGACGTCACCGTGTCCCCCCCAGCTGCGGGACGTGGTCGATCGCTGGATCAGCCACTATGAGCTCAGCGGGGCGCGGCTCGTCATTTACCTTGATGAGGTGGGGGGGGGTGTCCCCCCATGTCCCCATGTCCCCCCCATGTCCCCCCTTGTCCACATGTCCCCAATGTCCCCCCATGTCCCCCAGGTCCCCACCCAGCGTCAGTGCATCAGCTTCGGGGCCACCCAGGAGGTGGCCGTGGGGCAGCTCCAGCCGGCCATGGCGGCCATCTATGACTACTACGAGCCGGGTGGGTGCGGCCCATGGATGGGCGTGGTCAGTGGGGTGGGTGTGGTATGTTTGTGGGTGGGGCCTGTGAGTGGGCGTGGCCTGGCTGGGTGGAGTCTGAGAAGACCAGCTGGGGGGGGCGTCTGGGTGGTGCAGTTACATGGCGTGGGCGTAGCCAGTACTGGGCGTGGCCTGAAGGGGGAGCGTGTCCTCACTGACTCCACCCCCTGACCCCGCCCAGCCCGGCGCTGCACCGTCTTTTACAACGCCCCTCGCAGGAGCAGCGTGGTCCCCACCCTCTGCTCCGCCCACGTCTGCCTCTGTGCCCAAGGTGGGACCCCGCCCCCCAACCCCACCCACCCCGCCCAGCACCCCTCTCCTGGGGTGGGGGACACCCACCCCCCAGCACCCCACACCCCATGGGTCGAGACACCCAGGTGTCTGGGACCCCCCCACCCCAGCACCCCATCCCTTGGGAGGGGGGACACCCCCACCCCCCCAGGACCCCACCCCGGTGGGGGAGGGGGGGTGACCCAGCGGTGCCCCTCCCCCCAGGGGGGTGTCCCCGGCTCCGGGGGGGGGCGGGGTCCCAGTCGCTGACGCTGGACGATCGCCTCGACTTCGCCTGCTACAGCCCCCGCGTCGACTACGGTGACCCCTGGACCCCGCCCTCCCAAACCCCACCCCCAAGCCTCACCGCAAGCCCCGCCCCTCAACCCCCACCCCTTAACCCCTCCCCCTCCCCCAGACAGACCCCTCCATGCCCCCTGGCCCCCATAAGCCCCACATCACCTTTGACCCCCAGTGACCCCACCCCCCAACCGCCCTGACCCCCTGATCCCCTTGACCCCTGTGACCCCATGACCCCCTGACTGCCCTAAACCCCGTGACCCCCTTGACCCCGGACACCACTGACCCCAGATTCCTGTGACCCCATGACCCCGTCCCCTGTGACCCCCATGACCCACTTGACCCCCCCAGCACCCAACACCCATGACCCTCTGACCCCATGACTCCTTGACCCCGTGACCCTGTGACTCCCCCATCCCCCATGACCCCTTTGACCCTGTGACCCACCATGACCCCTTTGGCGCCCCTAAACCCCCAACCCCTATGACCCCCTGGACCCCTCCTTAGCCCCTGACCCCATGACCTCTGACCCCATGACCCCTGTGACCCATGTGACCCTGTGACCCTTGACCCCTGACCCCAGCGCTGGTGGTTCGGGTGCTGGCCCAGAGCGAGGTCGGGCCCTTCCTGGCCTTTGAGATCGAAATCCTGGAGGTTCTACTGGGAGGTGAGACTGGGGGGACTGGGAGGGACTGGGGGGGACTAGGAGGGGGTGGAAGTGACTGGGGAATACTGAAGGGCCACTAGGGGGCACTGTGGGACCATACTGGGCTTACTGGGATGTACTGGGCCATACTGGGGTGGCGCTGGGTGGACCTTGAGCTTTACTGGGAGAGCCTGAGTCAGCTGGGCTGTACTGGGAAAGCTGAGGGGGGCGGTGCTGTGCTGGGGGGTTACTGGTGCTTGCTGGTGCATACTGATCCATGCTGGTGCTTACTGGTCCTTACTGTTTCTTACTGGTGCATACTGCTTCTAAGTGGTTCTTACTGATTCATGCTGGTTCTTACTGGTGCATAGTGGTTCTAAATGGCTCTTACTGGTTCTAAATGGTTCTTACTGGTGCTTACTGGCACATACTGGCTCTTACTGGTACATACTGCTTCTAGGTGGTTCCTACTGGTGCTTACTGATTCATGCTAGTTCTTACTGGTGCATAGTAGTTCTAAATGGTTCTTACTGGTTCTAAATGGTTCTTACTGGTGTTAAATGGTTCTTACTGGTGTTTACTGGCTCTTACTGCTTCTTACTGGTGCATACTGCATCTAAGGGGTTCTTACTGGTGCCTAGTGGTTTTCAGTGATTGTTACTGGTGCACACTGGTGTTACCTGGCGTGGACTGGTGCTGACTGGTCCCTATTGGCCCGGCAGAGGTGGCCCCCGGGGGGCGGGGCCAGGTGCTGGGGCGGGGCAGTTGCCCCCTGAGGCTCCGCCCCCACCGGCGGTACCTGCTGATGGGGGGGGACGGGATGGTGACCGACCCCCACGGACGGTGAGAGGGGACCCCGCTGTCCCCAAATGTCCCCCCACATTCCCCCCGTCCCCCCAGGTCCCCACATTCCCCCCATGTCCTCCCATGTCCCCGTGTCCCCCGTGTCCCCACATCCCCTCCTGCCCCCCCAGTGTCCCCATGTCCCCCCAGTGTCCCCATAGCCCCCATGTCCCCCCATGTCCCCATGTCCCCCCTTTTCCCCCTGCCCCCATGTCCCCCCATGTCGCCATGTCCCCCCAGTGTCCCCACATCCCCCCCGTCCCCCATGTCCCCATGTCCCCCAATGTCCCCACATCCCCCCTGCCCCCCCATGTCCCCGTGTCCCCCCATGTCCCCCCAGTGTCCCCACATCCCCCGTCCCCCATGTCCCCATGTCCCCCCAATGTCCCCACATCCCCCCCTGCCCCCCCATGTCCCCCATCCCCCCACATCCCTGTGTCCCCAACCACCCCCCCCGATGTCCCCATGTCCCCCACCATCACCCTTGTCCCCCCTCCCCCAGCCCCCAGTTCCTGCTGGGCCCCCGCTCCTGGGTGGAGGAGGTGCCGCCCCTCCCCCGCTGCGGCCCCGCCACGCCCTGCCGCGCCCTGCTGGACTTCATGGACACCCTGCGCCCCCTCGGCTGCCCCTTCTGACCCCGGCGGGGCACTGGGAGCCACTGGGAGCATACTGGAAGCAACTGGAACCATGCTGGAAGCAACTGGGACTATACTGGGCGGCGACTGGGAGCAACGGGGAGCCTGCTGGGGGCACAGTGGGAGTCACTGGGAGCAACTAGGAGCCACTGGGAGCATACTGGAAGCAACTGGAATCATAGTGGAAGCAACTGGGACTATGTTGGGGGGCAACTGGGGCCATGCTGGGGCAACTGGGAGCAACTGGGACCACACTGGAAGTGACTGGGACTATGTTGGGGGGCAACTGGGACCATGCTGGGGCAACTGGGAGCAACTGGGAGTGACTGGGACCATTCTGGGGGAGACTGGGACCATACTGGAATCATACTGGGAGTGACTGGGACCATGCTGGGGGCCAGCTGAGAGCAACTGGGAGCCTGCTGGGGGCACACTGGGAGTCACTGAGAGCAGCTGGGAGCCACTGGGACTATACTGGAAGCGACTGGAACCACACTGGAAGCAATTGGGACTATGTTTGGGGGCAACTGGGACCATGCTGGGGCAACTGGAAGCAACTGGCAGTGTCTAGGATCACGCTGGGGGCAACTGGGATATACTGGGAGCAGCTGAGACCATGCTAGGGGCAACTGGGAGTGACTAGGAGCACACTGGGGGCCACTGGGATATACTGGGAGCACTGAAACTATGCTGGGGTGCAACTGAGATCACACTGAGAGCAACTGGGATCATATTGGGAGTGACTAGGAGCAACTGGGAGGATACTGGGAGCAACTGGGAGTGACTGGAACCACACTGGGAGGAACTAGGAGCATGTTGGGGGCAACTGAGAGTGTCTAGGAGCATGCTGGGGGCAACTGGGATATACTGGGAGCAACTGGGACTATGCTGTAGGCAACTGGGATCATACTGGGAGCAACTGGAGTCATACCGGGAGTGACTGGGACCACCCTGGGGGCAACTGGGAGTGACTTGGAGTAACTGGGATCATGCTGGGAATGACGGGGATCGTACTTGGAGTGACCGGGACCATCCTGGGGGCAACTGGGATCATACTGGGAGCAACTGGGGCGGAGCCCTGGCCGCCCCCTTTCAATAAATGCTGAGCTCCGCGCCCGGACGCCTGGGTCCCTCATAGTACCCTGTGGCTGGGGGAGGAGCCATGTAAATTTATGCTAATGAGCCCCGCGGCTTCTTTCCCGCCTCCGCCCACGCTCTGCACCTCCACGGCACCATCGAGACGCGGCCTCCGGCGGCGCAGAGCGGCCGGGCCGGCGCCTATTGGTCGGAGGGCGGGCGGAAGTGGCGTCAGGAGGAGGGCGGTGCGGCGGGAGGTTTGAATCCGGGCGGCGGCGGCGGCGGCAGGTTTGGGGGGTCTCGGGCATGACGTCACGTCGGGGGGAGGCTGATGTCATAGCGGGCCGGTGAGGTCAGGAAGGGGGGGAGGGGTGTGACGTAGGGGGGGACCCGGACGCTTGGGTCCCCCCCCCCGACGCCTGGGTCCCCCCCTCCAGCAACCCCCGGACGCCCGGACTCCGCGCCCCCCGCCCCTCCGAAGTGGGCGTGGCCTCGCCATGCCCCGCCCCAAGCCCCCCACCCCCCGGCGCCGCCCCCCCCCTGCAGCCCCTCCGGCCCCGCGGCCCCGCAGTGAGTGGGGGGGAGGGGGGGAACGGCACCCTATGGATCCTCCCGCATCCCCCCGACTCCATAGACCCCGCCCTGACCCCCCTCGGACCCTATAGACCCTGCCTTGACCCCCGCAGACCCTACAGGCACTCCCCCCTGACCCTATAGACCCCGCCCTGAAGCCCTGAACCCCCCCAGACGCTATAGATCTGGACCCTGTAGACCCTACCCTGAACCCCCCGGACCCTATGGACCCCGCCCTTACCCCCCCCCGGACCCTATAGGCCCCCCCCGGACCCTATAGATCCCCACCCCGACCGCCCCCAGACCCTATAGACCCCACCCTGACCCCCCCGGACCCTATAGACCCTCGCCCCGACCCCCCCCAGACCCTGTAGACACCCTCCCAGACCCTATAGACCCCGCCCTGACCTCCCCCGGACCCTATAGACCCCCCCAGACCCTATAGACCCCGCCCTGACCCTCCCCGGATCCTATAGACCCCCCCAGACCCTATAGACCCCGCCCTGACCCCCCCCGACCCTATAGACCCCCCCAGACCCTATAGACCCCACCCTGACCCCTCCCCAGACCCTATAAATTCCCCATCCCCCTCCCTGTTCCTATAGATCCCACTGGACCCTATGGATCCCTCCCAACCCCCTACACCCTATAGACACCTTCAAACCCTATAGACCCCCCCAGGACCTATAGATCCCCCCCTGGTCCCCATTTCCCCCCCCCCCAGTGCTGGCAGCCCCTGATGCTGTCACCCCCTGTCCCCTCTGTCCCCCCCTGTTACCCCTCTCGTCCCCTTAGATCCCTCCCTACCCCCTATAGACACCCTCAAACCCTATAGACCCCCCCAGGACCTATAGATTTCCCCCCTCATCCCCATGTCATCATCCCCCAGTGCTGGCAGCCCCTGATGCTGTCACCCCTGTCACCCCCGTGTCCCCTTCTGTCACTCTGTCCCCTGTCACCCCCTGTCACCCCTGTGCCCCCATCACCCCGTCACCCCCATCCCTTCTGTCCCCCTCGTCACCCCCTGTCACCTCATCACCCCCCTGTCCCTTCTGTCCCGTCCCCCCGTCCCCCCGTCCCATCCCCCTTGTCACCCCCCGTCACCCCCTGTCCCTCTGTCTCCCCATCATCCCTGTCCCTCTGTCCCCTGTCCCACTCGTCACCCCCCTGTCACCCCCATCCCCTCTGTCCCATCCCCCTTGTCAACCCCTGTCCCCCCTGTCCCCTCTGTCCCCTGTCACCCCGCTGTCCCGTCCCCCCCCATGTCCCCCCCAGGGCGCCGGCCGGGCCAGCGGGCGCTGCAGGAGATCCGCAAGTACCAGAGCAGCACCCGCCTCCTGCTGCGCCCTGGGCCCTTCGCCCGCCTGGTGAGAGCGGGGCGACCCCCCACACCCCCCGGGGACCCCCCCAAACCCCCTCCCAGGCACCCTAAATACACCCTGGGGACCCCCCAAAACCCCCCCGGGGACCCCCAACCCCTCTGGGGACACCAAACACCCCCCCCGGGGACCCCAAACCTCCCCCCAGGACCCCCAACCCCCCCCCGGGCCTTCCCAAATGCCCCCCCCCAGGACTAGCAACAACCCCTTGGGACCCCCCAACACCCCCCTGGGCCCCCCCTCAGGGGACCCCCATGTCCCCAACGCTGTCACAGCCCCCCAGTGTCCTTGTCCTCCCCCCCTATGACGCAGGTCCCCTCCCCCTGTCCTTGTCCTCTCCCCTCCCCCCATGACGCGGTGTCCTTGTCCCCCACAAATGTCCTTGGGTCCCCCCCATCCCCCCTTGGGACATGGTGTCCCCTGTGCCCCTCCCCCCATGGTGGCACTGTCCCCATGTCCCCAGAGCCACAGATGTCCCCACACTGGCACTGTCCCCAGGGTGGTGTCCCCCATGTCCCCACATCCCTGGTGTCCCCAGGGTGATGTCCCCAGGGTGGTGTCCCCCATGTCCCTGTCCCCAGGGTGGCCCTGTCCCCGTGGCCCCATCCCCAGCATGGTGTCCCCAGGGTGGTGTCCCCATGCCCAGGATGTCCCCAGGGTGGTGTCCCCATGCCCAGGATCTCCCCAGGGTGTTGTCCCCCATGTCCCCACATCCCTGGTGTCCCCAGGGTGATGTCCCCAGGGTGGTGTCCCCCATGTCCCTGTCCCCAGGATGGCAGCGTCCCCATGTCCCCATCCCCAGGGTGGTGTCCCCCATGTCCCCACGTCCCTGGTGTCCCCAGGGTGATGTCCCCAGGGTGGTGTCCCCCATGTCCCCATCTCCAGGGTGTCCCTTGCCCTGGCGTAGGGTGTCCCCTGGGTGTCCCCATGCCCGGGCTGTCCCCAGGGTGCCCCCCCCCCGGGTGTCCCCCTTCCCAGGGGTGTCCCCTGTGGTGTCACCTCTGTGTCCCCAGGTGCGGGAGATCTGCCTGCTCTTCACCCGCGGCGTGGACTATAGGTGGCAGCGCATGGCGCTGGTGGCCCTGCAAGAGGTGGGTGCTGCGGAGGGGGTCCCATGGGTGCTGAGGGGGGAACATCTGGGGAGGTCCCATGGGTGCTGGGGGGGCCCATGGGTGCTGGGGGGAACGTCTGGGGAGGTCCCATGGGTGCTGGGGGGGGTCCCCAGAATACTGGGGGGAGCTGGAGGGGGGTCCCCAGATTTCAGGGGGGCTCCCATGGGTGCTGAGTGGGGTCTTGGAGGGTACCATGGGTGTGGGGGGGGAGAGGAGCCTGGGGACGGGGGTCCCATGGGTGCTGGGGGGGCCATTGGGGGTTACAGAGGGGTGGAGAGTTTTGGGGTGCCCTTCCCCTTGGGGACACGATTTGGGGTGCAAGGTGCTTGCCTGCACCCAATCCCCCCACCCCGGACCCCATTTGCAAGCTGGGGGGGAACCGATCCCTGCCCACCTCCAGGCTAGAGTGGGATGAGGGTGCAAGGGGGGTGGGGGTGCAAGGGGGGGGTGGCTGGTTTTTGGGGACCCCCCTCCACGTCTCGGGGCGCAGGCAGCGGAGGCCTTCATCGTGCGGCTGCTGGAGGACGCCTACCTCTGCTCCCTGCACGCCCGCCGCGTCACCCTCTACCCCAAGGACCTGCAGCTGGCCCGGCGCCTGCGGGGGCTGGAGGGGGGGGGGGTCTGAGGGACCCCCCCACGCACCCCCCCACCCACTGCGGGCACCCCAATAAATGTGTGTTGGTGAATCCAGGCCCTTGGCGGGGGGGGGGTTGCTGTTGCAGGGAGGGGACATGGGTGCTGAGGGGGGGCTGTGGGTGCTGGGGGGGGCCCATGGGTGCTGGGGAGATATATGGGGGGGTCCTATGGGTGTTGGGGGGGGCATGAGTGTAAGGAAGGGGGCCCAGGTTGGTGCCATGGGTGCTGGGGGGGCCCATGGGTGCTGGGGGGACACCTGGGGGGGTTCAGTGGGTGTTGAGGGGGGCATGAGTGTAAGGAAGGAGGCCCAGGGTGGTGCCATGGGTGCTGGGGGGGTCCTATGGGTGCTGGGGGGCCCATGGGTGCTGGGGGGACATCTGGGGGGGCCTATGGGTGCTGGGGGGACAGCTGGGGAAGTCCCATGGGTGCTGGGGGGGGTCTTCAGGATGCCAGTGAGGGCTGGGGAGGGTCCCAGAGGTGCTGTGCGGGTCTCATGGGTGCTGGGGGAGACATCTGGGGGGGGTCCTATGGGTGCTGAAGGACCCTCACCTCTGCACCCAGCACACCCCCACGTCACCCTCTACCCCAAGGACCTGCAGCTGACCTCGTGCCTGGGGGGGGTGTCTGAGGGACCCGCCCCCCCCCCCCACTGCGGGCACCCCAATAAATGTGTGTTGGTGAACCCTGGCCCTTGGGGGGGGCTGCTGTTGGGGGAGGAGTGGGCATGATGGGTGCTGGGGGGAGAGCTGAAGGGGTGCTGGGGGAGGCATCTGGGGGAGTTGTATGGGTGCTGGGGGGGGTCGTGAGTGTGAGGAAGGGGGCTCAGAGTGGTGCCATGGGTGCTGGGGGGTCCCATGGGTGCCTGGGGGACATCTGGGGGGGCCCATGGGTGCGAGGAAGGGGGCTCAGGGTGGTGCCATGGGTGCTCAGTGGTCCTATGGGTGCTGGGGAGGGGGTCTCATGGGTGCTCGGGGGGGCCATGAGTGAAAAGGGTGCCCAGGGTGATGTCATGGGTGCTGGGGGGGGGTCATGAGTGAAAGGAAGGTGGTACAGGGTGGTGCCATGGGTGCGGGGGGGGGGGCCGTGGGTGCTGGGAGGACCTCTGGGGGGTCCTATGGGTGCTGGGGGGGTCTTCAGGATGCCAGTGGGAGCTGGGAGGGTCCCAGAGCTGCAGAGGGGGGGGGTCCCATGGGTGCTGGAGGAGACATCTGGGGGGGTCCTATGGGTGCAAGGAAGGCGACCCGGGGGGGGTCCCCAGAATGCCAGCGCGGTCTGGGGAGGGTCCCCAGGGTGCTGGGGGCGTCCCATGGGTGCGGGGAGGGGGGGGAATTGGGGCCCCATTCCCTCGGGGTGCAATTTGGGGGGGCTGGGGTTATCGAGGGAGTGATGGGGAGGCGTGGCTTGGGGGCGTGACTTCAATGGGGTGTGGCTTCAAGGGGGCGTGGCTTCCCGGTTCCCCTCAATATAGGGGCTCCTCCGGGATTCCCCCCCCCCCCGGCGATGGCGGCCGCGCTGGTGTTGGCGCTGCTGGTGCTCCTGGTGCTGCTGGGGGCGGGGCGAAGGGGAGGGGCGGGGCCGGGCGAGGGGCGGGGCCCGCGGGGCGGGGCGCTGCACCTGCTCCACCCGCAGGGGGCGCTGCACCTCCGCCGCCTCGCCCGCCGGCACGGGCCCGTCCTGCGCATGCGCCTGGGGGGGCGCGGTGAGTTGGGGGGGGGCACCCCAAAACTGACACCCCCTCCACCCGGAACCCCAAACCTACCCCTGGGAAGCCCAAAACTGGCCCCCCCATCCCCACCTTGACCCCCCCCAAACCTGCCCCTGGGAACCCCAAAACCCTTGACCCCCCAGAACCCCCAAACCTGTCCCTGGGATCCCCAAAACTGCCCCCCCTTGACCCTCCCCGAACCCCCAAACCTGCCCTTGGTCCTCCCTCCAACCCCCAACGTACCCTTTGGGGACCCCCAGACCCTCACCTCCCCCCCTTAGGGACCCCAAAATGCCCCTGAACCCCCAAAACCGCCCCTGGGACCCCCAAACAGCCCCCCAACCCCACCCTGCCCCCCCCCAATCCTGCCCCGGAACCCTGACCTCGCCCGCTTCGAGACCCCAAAATCCCCCTGAACCCCCAAACCTGCCCCTGGCAACCCAAAACTCCCCCCCTCCCCTTGACTCCCCCCCGAACCCCCCAAAATTACCCCTTGAGAACCCCAAGCCCCCCCCAGGACTCCCCAACCGTCCTCCCCCCTCCGGTTTTGGGTTCCCCCTACTTTTGGGGTCCCCCCTACTTTGGGGGTCCCCCCCCAGCCCCCCACTTTCTTCCCCCCCCCCCAGACCTGCTGGTGCTGAGCTCGGTGGGGACCATCCGGGAGGCGCTGGCCCGGCACTGGGGGGACTGGCTGGAGCGACCCCCAAGTTACCTGGGTATGGGGGGGCTATGGGGCTGGGGGGGGTGTATGGGGTGGGGGCGGCTATGGGGTGGGAGGGGTTATGGGGCTGTGGGGTGGATATGGGGTGAGGGGATCCTATGGGGCTGGGGAGGTTATGGGGGGGGCTATGGGGTGGGGGGGGCTATGGGGAGTTATGGGGTGGGGGGATCCTGTGGGGCTGCGGGGGGGTTATGGGGCTGGGGGAGGGTATGGGGCGGAGGGGCCCTATGGGGTGGAGGGTTTTATGGGCTGGGAGGGGTCTGCGGGTTCGGGGGGGCTCCCTATGGGGGCTGGGGGGGGGGCCATGGGGCTGGGAGGGGGGATTCATGGGGGGGGGCCTATGGGGCTGTGGGGGTCCCTATGGGGTGTAGGGGGGGAATCTATGGGTGCTGGGGGGGGGTTGCCGGGGGCTCCCCGGGGTGCCCCTAACTCGGGGTGTCGTGTCCCCCCCAGGGGGGCTGGTGTCGCGGGGGGGCCGGGACCTGGCGCTGGGAGCGGCCACCCCGGGCTGGCGGCGACAGCGGGGGGTGACGCGGGGGGCGCTGGCCCGGGCGGGGGGGCGGCTCCGGCCCCTCCTGCGGCGGCAGGCGGGGGCCCTCTGCGCGGTGAGCACCCCAAACCCCCTCCCCCGCAGCCCAAAAACCCCTGCACCCCAAAGTCCCCCTGCACCCCAAACCCCCCCGCACCCCAAAAACCCAACTCCCCAAAGCCCCCCCACACCCCAACCCCCAGCACCCCAAAAAACCCCGCACCTCAAAAACCCTGCACCCCAACCCCCCGCACCTCAAAACATCCGCACCCCAACCCCACCCCTGCACCCCAACCCCCCCCAAAAAACCTGCACCTCAAACCCCCCCTGCATCCCAACCCCCTGCACCCCAAAAAACCGCATCCCAACCCCACCACTGCACCCCAAACCCCCCACCCCAAAAAACATGCACCCCAACCCCACCCCTGCACCCCAAACCCCCCACACCCCAAAAAACATGCTCCCCAACCCCACCCCTGCACCCCAAACCCCCTGCACCCCAAAAAAACAGCCCCCCAAAGTCCCTCTGCACCCCAATCCTCCCCCACACCCCAAACCACCCCTGCACCCCAACAACCCCCCACCCCAACCCCACCCCCCCCGCACCCTGAAACCCTGCACCCCCAAAATCCCCCTGCACCCTGAAATTCTGCACCCTGAAATCACCCTTAGAGCCCCCCCATGCCCCTCGGACACCCCAAAACCCTCTTACGAGACCCCAAAATCCCCTTAGGGCTCCCTCCAAATTCCTTTAGAGCCCCCCAAAATCCCTTTAGTGCCCCCCCATCCCCCTAGCACACCTCAATATGCCCTCTGGGGACCCCAATACCCCCTTGGGACCCCCAAAACCCACTTAGGACCCCCAATACCACCCATGGAGACCCCAAAACCTCCTTATATCTCCCTGGGACACCCTAAAACTCCTTCAGGGACCCCAAAACCCCCCTTAGGGCCCCCCAATACCCCCCTGGAGACCTCTCCTCCCCCCCCCCAAAGTTATGCTGCCACATGGGGGGCCCCCGGTCCCCTTAGGGATCCCTGCTATCCCACTAGGACACCCCAAAACTCCCTTAGAGACCCCGAAAGACCTCCTGGGACTGCCCCCCCCAAACCTCACTTAGGGTCCCCCCAAACCTCCTTGCCCCCCCCAAAACCCCTTAGGGACTCCAAACCCCCCTTAGCCCCCCCATATCCCCTTAGGACACCCCAAAACTCCCTTAAGGGACCCCAGTACCCCCTTGGGGTCCCCCAATACCCCCCGGCAACCCCAAAACCCCCTTCTGACACCCACCCCCCCCTCCAGGAGCTGCGTTCCCACGGGGGGGCCCCCCTGGACCCCTTTGAGGTTTTCTCCTTCTACACCTGCAGCACCATCGGGCACCTCCTCTTCGGGGACCTGGTAGGGGACCCAGGTGTCACACCGGGGGGGGGGGGACACCCAGGAGTTCGAGGGGGGGGACCCAGGAGTTTGGGGGGGGGGACGACTGAGGCGTTCAGGGGGACACCCAGGCGTCTGGCGAGACACCCAGGAGTTCGGGGGGGGAACCAAGGAGTTGGGGGAAGGACCAAGGAGTTTTGGGGGGACCCAGGTGTCTGAGAGGGGACCCAGACATCCGGGGGGGACAACCCAGGATTTTGGGGGGGGACACTGAAGAGTTCTGGGGGGGACCCAGGCATCTAGGGAGGGGACCCAGGATTTTGGGAGGGGACCAAGGGGGACTTTGGGGGGGGGGGTGTCTGTTTGGGTTCTGGGGGGACCCAGGCATTGCCCCCCCCCCCCAGATGCCCCCCGAGCCGGAGGTGCGGGCCTTCACCCGCTGCGTGGTGGAGCTGCTGGAGGTGTGGGGCAGGTTCAGCGTGCGGGTCCTCGACCTGCTCCCAGCACTACAGGTGAGCTCGGCCATGGGGCCAGGCCCTATAGGGGCTATATGGGGCTGAGGGTGAGGACGTGGGGCTAGGAAGGGGGGTTATAGGGTCTATATGGGGTGGGGAGAGGGTTTCTAGGATCTATGTGGGGTCTCGGAGGGGTCTATATGGGGCTGGGGAGGGGCTATATGGGGCTGGGGAGGGGCTCTATGGCCCTGGGAGGGGTCTTATAGGGTCTATAGGGGGCTGGGGAGGGGCTATATGGCCCTGGGGAGGGTGTGTATGGTCTATTTGGAGCTGTGGGGGTGTTATAGGGTCTATATGGGGCTGGGGAGGTGCTTATATGGGCTGGGGGGAGATGTATAAGGTGTAGGAGGGGCTGAGGGTATAGGGTCTATAAGGAGATGGGTGTTCTACATGGGGAGGCTGTATGGGGTTGGGAGGGGTGGTTATGGGGGTCTTATGGGGCTGGGATGATCTATATGGGGGTGTGGACGTGTGTTTTAGGGTCTATATGGGCCAGGGGGGGTTATATGGTCTATATGGGGCTGGGGGAATCTATAGGACTGTGGGGAGGGTCTATATGGTCTGGGAGGGTGGCCTATAGGGTCTATACAGCCCGGGGGGGAGAAGAACTATGGGGTTTCTATGGGCTTGAGGGGAGTTATAGGGCAAGGGGGGGAGGTGCTGAGGGGAGTCCCTATGGGATCCATACGTCCCAGGTCCTCCCCAACCCGGGGCTGCGGGAGCTGCTGCGCCTCGTCGAGCTCCGCGACAGCTTCGTGGAGGCCCAGATTCGACGGCACGAGGTCAGGGGGGATGCATGGGGGGGGGGACCCAGGTATCTGGGAGGGAATGACACATGTCCCCGCAGGAGTGCCCATCCCCCCCTGGGGACACGGTTCTGGCGGCACTGCAGGGAAGGGACCCAGGCGTCCAGGGGGGTCCCCTGAGCCCCCCCCGCCTCCACATGGCCCTGGTCGATCTCTTCATCGGGGGCACCGAGACCACGGCTGCCGCCCTGGCCTGGGCCGTCGCCTTCCTGCTGCACCGCCCCGAGGTGCCACACGCATGTCACAGCCGTGTCCGTGTCCCTGCCTGTGTCCTCAAGTCCCCATGGGTGTCCCCCGGGGGGCCTGTGTCCCCACACATGTCCTACATGTCTCCAGTGTCCCCTCCCTGTGGCCATTGCCATCCCCCTGCACCACCCCGCAGTGCCACATACGTGTCATACCCCTGTCCGTGTCCCCACCCATGTCCTCAAGTCCCCACATATGCCCCCAAGGGGTCCCGTGTACCCACGTGTCATCTGTGTTCCCAGTGTCCCCCTCCCCATGGCCATCGTTGTCGCCCTGCACCACCCCAAGGTGCCACACACACGTCACAGACATGTCTGTGTCCCCACACGTGTCCCCATGTCCCCATGTGTGTCCCCAAGGAGTCCAGTGTCCCCACCCGTGTCCTGTGTGACCCCTGTGTCCCTTCCCCATGGCCATCGCCGTCCCCCTGCGCCGCCCCAAGGTGCCACACGCGTGTCACACCCATGTCCATGTCCCCACACGGCTCCGTGGTCCCATTTATGTCCCCCCCACCTTGGCACTGGGTATCCCCCAGGGTGGGACCCACCTCCCCATACTCCATGACACACATGTCACCCCAGGAGGCGGTGCCCTGCGTGTGGCACGTGTATGACACGCGTGTGACGTGTCCCCAGCTGCAGGAGCGGCTGCAGGCGGAGCTCTGGCGGGAGCTGGGTCCCACCGGGACCCCCCAGGCGGGTGACACTGGACGCCTGCCCCTTCTCCACGCCACCATCACCGAGACCCTGCGCCTCCGGCCCCCTGCCCCGCTGGCCCTGCCCCACTGCGCCCGCCGCCACACCAGGTACAGCCAGTAGAAACCAGTATGGACCAGTACAGGTGGTTGTGGACTAGTATGAACCAGCATGAACCACTACAGACCACTGGGCATCAGGTTGCAGCACTGTGCACCAAAGCGTATCAGTGTTTTGCACCAGTGTAGACCAGTATGAACCAGTACTGACCAGTGCAGGCATCCTCAGTAGGGCCCCGTAGGCCCCAGTAAATCCCAGTAAGCCCCAGTAGACCCCAGTAGGTCCCAGTAGACCCCAATAGACCCCAGCAGAACACAGTAGGCCCCCGGAGACCCCAGCAGAACACAGTAGGCCCCAGTAAGCCCCAATAGGTCCTAATAGACCCCAGTAGCCCCAGCAGAGCCCAGTAGGTGCCAGCAGGCCCTAGTACACCCCAGTAGATCCCAGTACGTCCCAGTATGCCCCAGTATATCCCAGCAGGCCCCAGAAGATGTCAGTGGAACCCAGTACATCCCAGTAAGCCCCAGTAGATCCCAGCAGGTCTCAGCATGCTCCAGTGGGCCCCAGAAGACCTCAGTAGAGCCCAGTATGTCCCAGTAAACCCCAGTAGGCCCCAGCAGAGCATAGTGGACTCCAGCAGGCCCCAGTGTACTCTAGTACATCCCAGTAACTCCCAGTAGGCCCCAGTAAGTCTCAGTTAACCCTGATAGACTGCAGTAGGCCCCGGTAGGCTCAAGGAGGTCCTAGCAGGCCTCAGCAGGTCCCAGTAGGCCCCAGAGGGCCCCAGTAGACCCCAGTAGTGTCCAATAGAACCCAGTGGGCTCAAGAGATCCCAGCAGGCCCCAGGAGACTCCAGAGGGCCCAACAGGCCCCAGTAGACCCCACAGATCCCATTAGGGCCCAGTAGATCCCATTAGGGCCCAGTAGATCCCACTAGGCCCCAGCAGACCCCAGTAGGCCCCAATAGACCCCAGTATGCTCCAGAGAGCCCAACAGGCCCCAGTAGACCCCAATAGATCCCAGTAGACCCCAGTATGCTCCAGAAGGCCCAACAGGCCCCAGTAGACCCCAATAGATCCCAGTAGACCCCAGCAAGTCCCAGTAGACCCCAACAGAGCCCAGAAGATCCCAGTACATCCCAACACCCCGCTGTCTCCTCCCAGTGTCGGGGGCATCCCAGTGCCGGCCGGCTCCATCCTGATCCCCAACCTCCTGGCTGCCCAGCAGGACCCCGACACCTGGCACCACCCCGAGGCTTTCCTGCCCGGTATGCCCGGACATCGGGGTCCCCCCAGACGCCGGGGTCCCCTGAATCCCTTGGGGTCTGTCCCCTCCCAGACACCTGGGTCCCCTAAACCCCTTGGGGTGCGTCCCCTGAACCCCGATGTGGGTGGGTCCCCTTCCCAAATGCCTGGGTCCCCTGACCCCTTGGGGTAGGTCCCCTCCCGAACACCTGGGTCCCCTCCCCAAATTCCTGGATGCCCTGACCCCTTGGGGTGGGTCCCCTCCCGAATGCCTGGGTCCCCTCCTGAACACCTGGGTCCCCTGAACCCCTTGGGGTGGGTCCCTTCCCAGACACCTGGGTCCCCTGACCTGTGTGGGTGGCTTTCTCCTGACTGTTTGGGTCCCCTAAACCCCTTGGGGTGGGTCCCTTGACTCCTATGTGGGTGGGTCCCCTCCTCGACGCCTGCATCCCCTCCCCAAATGCCTGGGTCCCCTCCTAATCACCTGGGGCCCCTCCCTGAACGCCTGGGTCCCCTAAACTCCTTGGGGTGGGTCCCCTCCCCAAACACCTGGGTCCCTCCTCCCAAACACCTGGGTCCCCTCCCCAAATGCCTGGGTCCCCTCCCTGGACACCTGGGTCCCTTAAACCCCTTGGGGTGGGTCCCCCTCCCCAAATGCCTGGGTCTCCTCCTGATCACCTGGGTGCCTTCCCTGGATGCCTGGGACCCCTGACCCAGTAGGGAGGTCCCCTGACCCAGTAGAGGGGTCCCCTCCCAAACGCCTGGGTCCCTTCCTGGACCCCTGGGTCCCCTCCCTGGACACCTGGGTCCCCTGACCCCTTGGGGTGAGTCCCCTTCCAGACGCCTGGGTCCCTTGACCCCCCTTGCCCCCCCAGAGCGGTTCCTGGTTCCGGGGGCTCCTTGGCGGGCGCTGGTGCCCTTCGGCTGCGGGGCCCGATCCTGCCTGGGGGAAGGGCTGGCGCGGGCCGAGCTCTTCGTCTTCCTGGGTCGGATCCTGCAGGAATTCCGCCTGGAACCCCCCGCCCCGGGGGTCCTGCCCTGCCTGGAGGTGTCGGCGGGCACCGTCCTGCGCTGCCCGCCCTTCCGCGTCCGCATGGTGCCCTGCCAGCCCCCTGCCTAACCGAGCACAGGGGCCTGGCAGCGGCCTGGTACTCCTGTGCCTGCCTGCTGCCTGTGCCCCTGGCTGCCTGCACCCCTGGCTGCCTGCTGCCTGCACCCCTGGACACCTGGGGCTGCCTGCTGCCTGCACTCCTGGCTGCCTGCAGCTGCCTGCACCCCTGGCTGTCTGGGGCTGCCTGCACTCCTGGACACCTGGGGCTGCCTGCATACCTGGCTGCCTGCAGCTGCCTGCTGCTTGCACCCCTGGCTGCCTGTGGCTGCCTGCTGCCTGTGCCCCTGGCTGCCTGTGGCTGCCTGCACTCCTGGCTGCCTTCTGCCTGCACTCCCTGGCTGTCTGCTGCCTGCACTCCTGCACACCTAGGGCTGCCTGCTGCCTGCACTCCTGGCTGCCTGGAGCTGCCTGCACCTCTCACTGTCTGGGGCTGCCTGCACCCCTGGCTGCCTGGGGCTGCCTGCATCCCTGGACACCTGGGACTGCCTGCTGCCTGCACTCCTGGCTGCCTGGAGCTGCCTGCACCTCTCACTGTCTGGGGCTGCCTGCACCCCTGGCTGCCTGGGGCTGCCTGCATCCCTGGACACCTGGGACTGCCTGCTGCCTGCACTCCTGGCTGCCTGGAGCTGCCTGCACCTCTCACTGTCTGGGGCTGCCTGCACCCCTGGCTGCCTGGGGCTGCCTGCATCCCTGGACACCTGGGACTGCCTGCTGCCTGCACTCCTGGCTGCCTGGAGCTGCCTGCACCTCTCACTGTCTGGGGCTGCCTGCACCCCTGGCTGCCTGGGGCTGCCTGCATCCCTGGACACCTGGGACTGCCTGCTGCCTGCACTCCTGGCTGCCTGGAGCTGCCTGCACCTCTCACTGTCTGGGGCTGCCTGCACCCCTGGCTGCCTGGGGCTGCCTGCATCCCTGGACACCTGGGACTGCCTGCTGCCTGCACTCCTGGCTGCCTGGAGCTGCCTGCACCTCTCACTGTCTGGGGCTGCCTGCACCCCTGGCTGCCTGGGGCTGCCTGCATCCCTGGACACCTGGGACTGCCTGCTGCCTGCACTCCTGGCTGCCTGGAGCTGCCTGCACCTCTCACTGTCTGGGGCTGCCTGCACCCCTGGCTGCCTGGGGCTGCCTGCATCCCTGGACACCTGGGACTGCCTGCTGCCTGCACTCCTGGCTGCCTGGAGCTGCCTGCACCTCTCACTGTCTGGGGCTGCCTGCACCCCTGGCTGCCTGGGGCTGCCTGCATCCCTGGACACCTGGGACTGCCTGCTGCCTGCACTCCTGGCTATCTGGGGCTGCCTGCTGCCCGCAACCCCTGGCTGCCTGCACCCCTGGCTGCCTGGGGCTGCCTGCACCCCTGCCTGCAGCTGCCTGCACCCCTGGACACCCTGGTCCACTGCCTGGACTCCTGGGGCTGCCTGCATGTCCAGATGACCGGGTCCTCCTGCTGCCTGTGTCCCTGGACACCTGGGTCCCCCCCGGACACCCGGGTTCACCAGGGGGTGGGGGTTCCAGGCACCTTTTATTACCCCCCCCATAAAAGCTTCACCTCTGACCCTCCCCCCACAAGTCCCGCCTCTTTCCTGGGTGCCCCCCCCGGACGCCTGGGACCCCTCAGTCGCGCTGCGGCCGCAGCTTCATCTCGGTGAAGGGGACGGAGAACTCGAAGCCTTTCCAGGGAAACCAGTTGATGCCCTGGGGAGAGCCGGGGGGGAGGGGGGTTGTCCATCAGGCCCTATAGGTACCCTACAGGCACCCTATAGACCCTATAGATTCCTATAGGGGCCCTAGAGAACACCCCCCCTCCCCTGCCCCAGGCCCTATCACTCCTATAAGGGCCCCATGGCCAGACAGAGGGGATCTGGGGCTAGGTTCTATAGGGTCTTGGGCCCTATGGAGCCTATAGGGCATGTGGCCATGTGCTCCGCATAGCCCCCCTAGGACCCTCATTGGGCCCCGGTCACCCATAGGGGTGCAGTGCTCACCCCTGCCCCAGGGTCCTCTTAGCACCCCTATGGTCCCCATAGGTACCCACTGCTGCTGTGGGCAGTGCCATAGGGATCCTGTGCTCCATAGTGCCCGTATAGATCCCTCCACAGAAGACCCTCCCCCATAGCCCCTACAGAACTTCCTGTAGTCACTGTAGCCGTGTTATAGGCCCCTCTATGACCTCCATAGGACCCCCCATGTCCCCTATAGATCCCCATATAGCCCCCCCCCATATGCCCCTATAGATCCCCCTGTGGGCCCCTACAAACATCTGTGTCCACCTGTAAACCCTCCATAAAGACCCCTGTATGGCTCATATTGCCCCTAGGGCCTCTCTATGGCCCCTTATAGACCCCCATATAGCCCCTATAGGTGCCTGTATGTCCCTGCAGGCCTCCTCCATGGGCCCTTTAGACACCTGGATGCCCCTAGAGGCCTCCCTATGGCCCATATAGCTCCCCTGTAGTCCCAATAGACCCCCCCTGTGGCTGCTTTAGGCCCCTGGTGGCACCTATAGTCCCCTCCTTTGCCCCTATAGAGTCCATTATGGACCCTATAGGCCTCCCTATAGACGCCATTATGACCCCTACAGATCCCCCACGGCTCCTATAGCACCACTATGGCCCCTACAGACCCCAATATGCTCCCTATAGCCCTGCCATGCCCCTCTTTGACCCCCTTATGTCCTCTTTAGGTCCCTCTATGGCCCTTCTTGGCCCCCCAGTTGCCCTCTATGACCCCTATAGACCCCATCAACTGCACTCTGGCCCCATAGGCCCCCTCTAGTTGCCCCCTATAGGTGCTCCCTGGCTCCTATAGGCCTCCTGTGGCTGCTGTAGCACCTCTATGGCCCCTATAGACTCCATTATGGCTCCCTACAGCCCCCATTAACTGCACTCGGGCCCCATCGGCCTCCTCCAGTCACCCCCTATGGCCTCCTATAGGTCCCCCGACCCCTATAGGCCCCCTGTGGCCCCTATAGACCCTATTATGGCTCCTATAGACTGCCTTGTGGTCCCTATAGCCCCCATTAACTGCATTCTGAACCCATAGGCTTCAACTACTTGCCCCTTATAGGCCCCTATAGACCACATTCTGGCTGCCTATAGCCTTATCAACCCCACCCTGGCCCCACACCCCCCCCTCTAGTTGCCCCCTATGGCTCCCTATAGGTCCCCCATGGCCCCTATAGATCACATTATGGCCCCGATATACCCTCTATGGCCCCTATAGACCCCCTTATGGCCCCCTATATCCACCATCAACCCCACTCTGACCTCATCAGCCCCCTCTAGCCACCCCCTATGGCCCCCTATAGGTAACCCCGGCCCCTATAGCATGCCTGGTGGTGGTGGGGCGTCCCATAGCGCCCGTTGAGGTTGGCGTAGTGGCAGTTGTGGTACCACCAGGCCCCCGTGTAGGCGACAGCACAGGGACGGGGGCGGCCCCGGGGGTCCCGGTCCCGCGTGGAGAAAGGGCTGCCGGCATGGTAGGAGAGCGCGTCCCCTGCGGGACCCTCCCGTCAGACCTCCAGGGACCCCCAGGGACACCCCCCCCCCCCCCCCAGGAACCCCTCCTCAGAGCCTGTCAGATCTCCAGGGACACCCCAGGGAATCCAGGGACCCCCACCAGGGACCCCCTCTCAGAGCCCATTAGACCCCCAGGGACCCCCCCATCAGAACCCCAGGGACCCCCCCAGGGAACCCCCCGAAGGACACCCCCCCCGAGCCTGTCAGACTCCCAGGGACCCACCAGGGACCCCCCCCCTCAGAGCCCATCAGACCCCTAGGGATCCCCCCAATCAGGGGACCCTATTGGACCCCCCAACAACCCCCAAGATCCCCCCAGGGACCCCCCCCACCGATCCTCAGGGACCCCCCCCAGGGACCCCTAGGATTGCCCAAGGCCAAGGGACCCCCAGGGGCACCCCATGAAGCCCCCCAGTGACCACCCAGGGACCCCTCCTCAGACCCTGTCAGACCCCTCCAGGACCCCCCCATGACCTGGAGATGCCCAGACCCCCCCAGGAATCCCCCAGGGACCCCCAGGGCGAAGAGACCCCCAAGACACTCCAAAGACCCCCCCAGAAACCTCCCCAGAGACCACAGGAGACCCCTGAGACCCCCCCCAAGACACCCCCTCCCAGGAACCCCCACATGGTCCAGAGACCCCTAAGACCCCACCCAGAAGCCACCAGGGACCCCACCCCCAGGGCTGGAGACCCCCGAGACCCCCTCAGGGTCCCCTTTCAGAACCCCCCAAGATCCTCTCAGGGACCCTCTTCATGGACCAAGGGACCCCCAATACCCCCTTAGGCCCCCCCAGGACCCCATAAGACCCCCCCAGAACCCCCCAAGACAGCCCCCCCCCCCACATAGGGCAAAAGACCCCAAATATTTGCTCCCAATACCCCCTTCATGTGCCAAGGGATGCCCAAGACCCCCAAGACCCCTCCAGGACCTCCCCAGGACCTCCCCAAGACTACTCAGGACCTGCCAGAACCACTCCAGGACCTCTCCAGGACATCCCAAGACCCCCCTCACCCCCCCCATAAGCCAAGAGACCCTGAATATTCCCCCCTAGGACCCCCTTCATAGGCCAAAGGATGCCCAAGACCCCTCCAGAATCCCCCCAAGACCACTCAGGACCCCCCAAGATGCCTCCAGGACTCCTCCAGGACCCCCCAAGCCCCCTCCAGAATTCCCCCAAGACCACTCAGGACCCCCCAAGATGCCTCCAGGACTCCTCCAGGACCCCCCAAGACCCCTCCAGGAACCCCCCCAAGACCAATCAGGATGCCCCAGGACCCCCCCAAGACCTCCCCAAGACCACCAAGGACCCCATGAGACCCCTCAGGACCCCCCCAAGACCACTCAGAACCCCTCCAGGACCTCCCAGAACCCTCTGAGACCACTCAGAACCCCTGCAAGACCCCTCCAGGACCACCCCAAGACACACCAAGATCCCCCAAAACTCCTCCAGGACCCCCCCGGACCCCTCCAGGACCGCCCTAAGACCTTCCCAAGACCACTCAGGTCCCCCCCAAGAGCTCCCCAGGACCACTCAGGACCCCTCCAGAACCACCCCAAGACCACTCAGGACCCCCCAAGACACTCCTGCAGCACCATTTAGGACCGCCCCAAGACCCCTCCAGGACCCCCCAGGACTCCTCCAGGACCCCCCAAGACCACCCAGGACCCCCCCAAGACCCCCTATACCAGCAGTGCCGCTGTAGGCGCCGAGGTGGAGGCGGTAATGGTCCTCAGGGCCAGCGACGGCAAAATCACGGTAGTGGGCGAAGGCAGCATCTTGTGGGGTGCGGAGATCCACCCGCAGCTCCGTGGGGGTCCCCGCCGTCAGCGCGTGCAGCGCCTCATTGCCTGCACCCCCATACCTGCATTCGGCCACCGCCACCACCTGGACACCTGAGTCCCCCTCCCCAGATCCCTGGTCACCCATCCAAGCCCACCCAGATGCCTACGTCCTGTCCAAAGGCCCACCCAGGACCACTCGGACCCCTGGGTCCCCCCAGTCACCCACCCAGAAGCCTGGGTCCCCCCCAGACACCTGGGTTCTCCCTTTGGTCACCCATCCAAGCCCACCCAGATTCCTGGGTCAGCCCCCAAACTCCTGGGTCCCCATGCCTGGACGCCTGGGTCCTTCCCTGGGGCTCACCTGGCTGCCTGGGTCTCCTCCCCAGGGTCCACCCAGGACCACCCGAATGCCTGGGTCCCTCCCTGGTCACCCACCCAAGCCCACCCAGATGCCTAGGTCCCCTCCAAAGATCCACCCAGGACCACCCAAATTCCTGGGTCCCTCCCTGGTCACCCACCCAAGCCCACCCAGATGCCTAGGTCCCCTCCAAAGATCCACCCAGGACCACCCAGACACCTGGGTCCCACCCCTGTCACCCACCCAGATGCCTGGATCCCCACCCTGGACACCTGGGTTCCCCCTTCGGTCACCCACCCAAGCCCACCCAGATTCCTGGGTCCCCCCCAAACTCCTGGGTCCCCCCCACCCGGACGCCTGGGTCCTCACCCAGCCAGAACTCCCCGGTGAGGTTGCCAAAGCCGTGGGCGTAGGCGTCCCACCCCCGCCAGAAATCGGTGCCCCCGTCCTGGCGGCGCTGGAACACCTGGGGGGGGGGTCGGGGGGAGGTCGGGGGGCCCCAACACCCACCACTGACCCCCCTGAGCCCCCCATTTCTCCCCAGACCCCCCCAGTGCCCCCCAGGATGCCCATTGAGTTCCAAGACCCCCCAACCCCCCATAAAACCCCCCAATACACCCCATAACCTCCCCCAGCCCCTTCCAGTGCCTCCCAGTTTCCCTCAGTGACCCCCAGTCCCCACACTGCCCCCCCCAACTCCCCATTTCCCCCCATAATCCCCCACATGACCCCCCCAGCCCCTCCCAGTTCCCCACAGTTGCCCCACCAGCCATCCACCGCCATCGGTCTCCATGTCACAGAAGACACGCAGAGGTCTCCCAGGGTCTCCCCCGAGGAAGATGAGGGTCTCGCGTGAAGGGCCCGGCCCATTCAGCTGCTCCTCGGCACAGTCCCGGGGGTGCGGGTGGGGGAGGGGAGCTGGGGGGAGGAGGGGGCAGGGCTTGTGAGGACTCAGGCATCCAGGGACCCCTAAGGTGCCCTGGAGACTTCTGGGGACCCAGGTGTCTGGGTGCCCCCCACCCAATGACCCAGCCACACACCACCCAGGGACCCAGGGATCTGGGTGCCCCCCACCCAATGACTGAGCCCCCCACCACCCAGGGACCCAGGCATCCCCCACCCAATGACCCAGCACTCCCCCACCCACCCAGGGACCCAGGTGCCCCCCCACCCATTGACCCGGGTGCCCCCCCACCCAATGACCCAGCACCCCCCCCACCCAAGGACCTAGGTGTCTGGGTGCCCCCCCCAATGACCCAACACTCCCCCTCGCCTCCCAGGGACCGAGGCCTCTGGCTCACGGGTGTCAAAGGTGGTCTCCAGGGGGGTCGGGGGGGTGTCCCCCCCTCGGCCCCACAGCTGCACCCCATAGCGCCCTGCTGGCTCCAGGCCCCACAGCTGATGGGACAATGCCTCGGGGGGCAGCCGCAGCGTCTGAGGGGGCACAGAGGAATATTGGGGTCCCCCAAGGCATTACTGGGGTCCCCTGGGAATTATTGGGGTCCTCAGGGTTTTATTGGGGTACCAGGGGGTATTGGGGTGCCCTAAGGGAGTATTAGGGGTCCCACAAGAGATATTGGGGTGCACAGGGGATATTGGGGTCCTACAAGGAATATTGGGGTCCCCAAGGGGTTATTGGGGTCCTTGGGTTGGTATTGGGGTCCCACAAGGAATATTGGGATCCCTCAGGTGTTATTGGGGTCCCTTGGGTGTTATTGGGGTCCCCGGGTCGTTACTGGGGTCCTCAGGGGCTTATTTAGGTCTTGGAGGGGGCACTGGCATGCCCTAAGGGAGTATTGGAGATCCCACATGGGATACTGGGGTGCACCTGGGTGGTATTGGGGTCCCCAAGGGGTTAATGGGGTCCCTGGGGGTGGCTATTAGGGTCCTACAAGGAAAGTTGGGGTCCCCACAGGGGATCAGGGTCTCCAAGGAGTTATTGCAGTCTGGGGGGGTGTATTGGGGTCCCACAAGGATTATTGGGGTCCCCAGGGGGGTTTTGGGGTTTCAGGGTGCTTTGGGAGGGGGTGTTACCTTCTCGGGTCCTCCGGGGGGGCCGTAGACAAGGTCATAGCCATCAAGGGGAGTGTGGGGGCGTGCCCAGTGCAGCCTGGCACTGCGGGGCCATACAGTCCCCACCCAGAGGGTCCCTGGGGCACCTGCGTGGGGGAGGGGCATGGCTGTTGACACCCCCAACCCACCCCCCAGCCCCCCAAGGACCCGCCCACCAGCTTCCCTTCACCTACACTTCCAGGAACCTCTCTTTGGACACCCCCACTCTGACCACCAACCCCACAGAAACTCCCATGGACTCCCCCCACCCCCAGACCCCTCCTGTAGCACCCCAGGGTCCCCCACCACAGCCCCCAGGGGACTCTCCCCACCAGAGACACCACACCCAGGATGCCAACACACCATTGCTCCAACCAACCATCCAGGTGTCCAGCCAGCAACTGCCTAGCCATCCAACCATCACCTGTCCAACCATCAACTGTAAAACCATCCAACTATCAAGAATCAACCATCCAACCATCAACTGTCCAACGACCATCAAACCAACCATCCAACTGTCCAGCCAGAAACCACCCACCCACCCATCCAACCATCCCTCCATACGTCCAACTGTGCAACCATCCATCCAACCATCCAACCATCCTTCCATCCAACCATGTCTCCCTCCATCAAACCACCCACCCATCTTTCCAACCATCCAACCAGTCCTCCGTCCATAAAACTGCCTATCCATCCAACCATCCATCCATCCAACAACCCAGTCAACATATATCCCCGCAACGCTGCAACTCCTCCAGACATTGCCCACCCAGCCATGTTCCCTTCCATCTACTCACACATTCCTCTGTCCCTGACTACATGAGTCTACCCAACTGTCCATCCATCCTTCCATCCATCCAATCATCCATACAACCCTCCATTGTCTATCCATCTGTCCAGCCAACCAACCTTCAGTCCATCCACCCATTCAACCAACCAAACATCCATCCATCCATTCTCCACACATCCATCAGTCTGTCCCTCTATCCCTCCAACCTTCATGCTCCCATCCTTCCATTGATCCCGCATGTAGTGGCAAGAATTTGTTCCAATTTCTCACAGGTCCATGGATCCAGCCAGCCAAGGATCCATCCAGTCATCCAAATAGCCACAACAGCATAGAAGCAACTTCCATCCATCCTTCCATCCATCCATCCATCCATCCACCCAACCCTCCAAACTTGCATGCACTCAGCCCATCACCCACACCCTTGTTAGCACCCAAGGGATGTTCCCAGTTCCCACAAGACCCAAGGGACCAGCATAAGCCCTGCCCAACCACCTGCCACCACCCCAAAACCAGCACCCAAAGGGGACACAGAAATGGTCCACAGACGTCCTCACCTGTGACGGTGTTGGTGGAGATGGGGCCCAGATGTTTCCGACCCCACACCCCATACAGGTTGAACTTGTAGCGGTGCGATGGTGACAGCCCAGGCACCGTCACCGTGCGGGAACCTCCGTCAACGGGCAGCACCTGGGGCTGGCCTTGTGCATCCTTGTACTGCACCGTGAAGGAGTCAAAGGTGCCCTCGGGGACGCTCCACTCCAGCTGGACGGAGTTGGGGGTGACATGAGGGGCTGTGAGCTCGCCAAGGCGGGGCTGGGATGGTGGCTTCTCCTTTTTTGGAGCTGGGGCTGCAATGGAGAGGACACAATGCAGGGCATAAACGTAAATCCAGCCGGCCAGCCAGCCAGATGTTCAACAATCAACCAAACATTCCTCTAACAATCTATTCATCCTTAATGTGCTTTTATCTGTCCATTCAACCACCCATCCATCCATCAATCCATCCATCCCACCCTGCCTCCATCCAACTGTGTCCATTCATCCAACCTATAAACCACCCATCCATCAATATCGTCCAATCCCTTCAACCTTGCATGCTCCCATCCATCCATCCCTTTCTTCCTCCATCCATCTGTCCATCCACCCAACCTTCCATCCACTAATCCCTCCACCCAACCTTCCATCCATCCAACCATCCAACAAACATTCTTCTATTAACCTATCCCTCCATCCCTCCAAGTTTGTGTGCTCCCATCCCTCCATCCATCCTCCAGTCAGCCCCCAAGAGATGTTCCCATTTGCCAGATGAGCCAAGGATCTTCAATGGGCCCTGCCCAACCTCCTGACAAATTCCAAACCCAGAGCACAAGGGCGACAAGGATGGATCCAGCACACTCCCTCACCTGTGATGGTGTCAAGGGAGATGGGACCCACAGGTTTCTGCCCCAACAGCCCGTATAGGTAGAAATTGTAGCGGCGCGACGGTGACAGCCCAGCCACAGTCACTGTGCGGGAACCACCATCCACAAGCAGTGACTCGGGCTGGCCTTGTGCATCCCTGTACTGCACCGTGAAGGAGTCAAAGGTGCCCTCGGGGATGCTCCACTCCAGCTGGATGGAGTCAGGAGTGATGTGGGAGGCTGTGAGTTCGCCCAGGCGGGGCTGAGATGGTGGCTTCTCTTCTTCGGGAGCTAGGGGTGCAATGGAGAGAGGAACATCCATTCATCCACACATCCAACAAGAAAACAAACATTCATCCACCCAATGCTCCCTCCATCTTCTATGTAATCAGTTATCTATCAATCTCATCATCCATCCATCCATCCTCTGCCCGCCTATGCTTCCATCCATCCATCCATGCATCCATTAATCTGTCCCTCCCTCCCTCCAATCTTGCACACTCCCATCTCTGCAACCCAGGCAGGACCCAAGAGGTGTTCCCGTTTCACAAGAGGCCAAACACATCCAGGGCAGATCCTTCCCCAGCTCCTGCCCCACATCAAACCCAGTTCCAAAGGGGACATAGCTGGAGCCCACAGGTACCCTCACCTGTGACAGCGTCAGTAGAGATGGGGCCCAGAAGTTTCTGACCCCACACCCCGTACAGGTTGAACTTGTAGCGGCGCGATGGTGACAGCCCAGGCACCATCACCGCGCGGGAATCACCATCCACGGGCAGCACCTGGGGCTGGCCTTGTGCATCCTTGTACTGCACCGTGAAGGAGTCAAAGGTGCCCTCGGGGACGCTCCACTCCAGCTGGACAGAGTCGGGGCTGACATGGGAGGCCGTGAGCTTGCCTAGTTGAGGTGATTGTGGTGGTTCCTCCTCTGGCTCAGCTGCAGCTGCAACACACAGGGCACAATGCCTGGCATAAACCTCCACACATCCCTCCAAAGATTCATCCATCCATATATCCATCTCTTCACACAACAAGCCACACACTCATCCAAGAACCCCTACCACAGCACTCCCTCCCTCCAGGCTTGCCTTTCTCTCCTCCTCCCTTACCGCCTTCAACCCTGCCTGCACCCGACCCACCATCCAGCCATCAAGTAACAGTCCCCCAAGAGAAGTTCTCATTTCCCAGATGAGCCAAGTGTCTTCCATGGGCCCTACCCAAGCTCTTGAACACTCAAAACCCAGCAACCCATGGCGTGCATGGATGGTCCAACAGCCCAACTCACCTGTGACAACGTCAGTGGAGACGGGGCCCAGACGTTTCCGACCCCACACCCCGTACAGGTTGAACTTGTAGCGGCGTGACGGTGACAGCCCAGGCACCGTCACCGTGCGGGAACCTCCGTCCACGGGCAGCACCTGGGGCTGGCCTTCTGCATCCTTGTACTGCACCGTGAAGGAGTCAAAGGTGCCCTCGGGGACGCTCCACTCCAGCTGGACAGAGTCGGGGGTGACGTGGGAGGCCGTCAGCTCGCCCAGGATGGGCTGGGATGGTGGTTCCTCCTCTGGCACAGCTGCAGCTGCAACACAGAGGGCACAATGCCCAGGACAAATATCCCATACATCCCTCCACCAACCCACCCATCCGTCTCTCTATCCTTCCATCCATCAAAATCACTCATCTCTTCATGCACCTTCAACCATCCAGCAGTCCTTGAATCAACACTTCCATTCCAACATCTAACTAATAAGATGCTCCTTTATTCCTCCAATCAAGACATGCAACCAACCATCTCACCATCCACCCACCCAGCCAAGTGTCTACAAAATCATTCAATCACACATACACTCCATAAACCACACATGATCATGCAACCAACCATCCAAACATCCATCCATATCTCCATCAATCCATGCACATATGCATCAGTTCAACTAATCAACCAAGGAGCCAACCATCCTTTCATGCAATAATCCAAACCTTATTGCATCCATCCATGCATCAATCCAACAAGTCAATCATCCAAAAATGTCCCTGCCCCAGTTCGTACCCCACTACAAACCCATGGTCCACATGGTGGCCACAAATATTCTCACCTGTGACAGCATCAGTGGAGACGGGGCCTAGACGTTTCCGACCCCACACCCCGTACAGGTTGAACTTGTAGCGGCGCGACGGTGACAGCCCAGGCACCGTCACCGTGCGGGAACCACCATCCACGGGCACCACCTGGGGCTGGCCTTCTGCATCCTTGTACTGCACCACGAAGGAGTCAAAGGTGCCCTCGGGGACGCTCCACTCCAGCTGGACAGAGTCGGGGGTGACGTGCGAGGCCGTCAGCTCGCCCAGGATGGGCTGGGATGGTGGTTCCTCCTCTGGCTCAGCTGCAGCTGTAACAGAGAGGGCACAATACCCGGCATAAACATCCACAGGTCCATCCAAACATTCATCATTCCTTTTGTCCATCCATCCATCCATCCAACCCTTTGTCCATCCACCCATCCATTTTTCTACCAAACCTTTCCTCTGTCCACCCATACACTCAAGAAATCACCCCTGCAGGTATCAGTTCACCCAAGCATCCAACCACCTGTCCTTCCATCCACCCTTAACACGGTTCTACCCATCAGCCTTCCAACCATCCACACATGCATTCTTCTACTCAGTACGGCAGGATTTTGGTCACCCATGTCATCATCCACCAACTCATCCATGTCTTCATCACTCCTTCCATGCACCCACCAATCCCTTTGCCTATCTCTCCACGCAACCTTCCCTCCCTCCATTTCCCCATCCTAACATCCATGCTTCCATCCATCCAGTCACCATTTCTCCCTGTGTGATTCCATCCATCTATCCTTGAATTAATTCCTCTATCCAACCACCCTATGGCTCACCCTTCCATCAAAACACCCACCTACGCAGGCAACCATCTGTTCAATCATCTATCCATGCAATAAACCTATTAACCAACCACACACCATCATCCATCCATCCAACTATCCATCCATCCATCCAACCATCTCCTCACCCAACGAGCAAAACACTCATCCAAGCACCCGTACCATAACACTACCTCCCTCCAGGCTTGCCTTTCGCTCCTCCTCCCTTACCGCCTTCAACCCTGCCTGCACCCGTCCCACCACCCAGCCACCAAGTAACAGTCCCCCAAGAGAAGTTCCCAATTCCCAGACGAGCAAAGGATCTTCCATGGACCCTGCCCAACATCCTGCAAGACTCCAAACCCAGCACTCCAAGGAGCCATGGATGGTCCTGCGGCCCCACTCACCTGTGACAGCGTCAGTGGAGACAGGGCCCAGACGTTTCCGACCCCACACCCCGTACAGGTTGAACTTGTAGCGGCGCGACGGTGACAGCCCAGGCACCGTCACCGTGCGGGAACCACCGTCCACAGGCACCACCTGGGGCTGGCCTTGTGCATCCTTGTACTGCACCGTGAAGGAGTCAAAGGTGCCCTCGGGGACGCTCCACTCCAGCTGGACAGAGTCGGGGGTGACGTGCGAGGCCGTCAGCTCGCCCAGGATGGGCTGGGATGGTGGTTCCTCTGGCTCAGCTGCACCTGTAACAGAGGGCACAATGCCCGGCATTAACATCCACATGTCCATCCATGCACCCACCAACCCATCCATCCACCCATACAATCAACCATCCAGTCCACCATCCAGCCACACACTCACCTAATCATCCATCCATCAAACCATCCAAACATCCGTCTGTCCATTCCACCAAAAAAAACCTATCCCTCCCTATTTGCATTACATCCCTTTCTATAAGAATTTCTCCCCCAATCGGTCCTTGAGTCTGTTCCGCTATCGAAGCATCAAGCCATGAAACCACTCACTCCTCTGACCAGGCAGACATCCAGCAAAGGCTGCCAGGACCCCTCCATCCATCCACCCTTCCACACTGCCATCTAACCATGTGTCCATCCAAGCATTCGAACCACCTGTCAATCCCTCAATTAGCCAGACTCATACAAATGTTCGTCCATCTACTCATCCATCCATCCATCCGTCCTTTTATCAAGTCATCCATCCATTCACGGATCAACTAAACCAAGCTTCCATCTACCCATCTCCTCAGGGAAGCAATTAGACACCTGCCCATCCATCCATCCATCCATCCTTCCATCCATCCATCCACATTTCCCTCCCTCCTCCAATCTTCCATGCTCCCTTCCCTCTAACCCCGGCAGCACCCAAGAGATGTTCCCAGTTCCCACAAGGCCCCAGGGGATCAGGACAGACCCAGACCCAGCTCCTTTCCTGCTCCATACCCAGGGCACCAAGGGGGCACAGGTGGGGCCCACAGACCCACTCACCGGTGACGGTGTCAGTGGAGACGGGGCCCAGACGTTTCCGACCCCACACCCCGTACAGGTTGAACTTGTAGCGGCGTGACGGTGACAGCCCAGGCACCGTCACCGTGCGGGAACCTCCGTCCACAGGCAGCACCTGGGGCTGGCCTTCTGCATCCTTGTACTGCACCACGAAGGAGTCAAAGGTGCCCTCGGGGACGCTCCACTCCAGCTGGACAGAGTCGGGGGTGACGTGCGAGGCCGTCAGCTCGCCCAGGATGGGCTGGGATGGTGGTTCCTCCTCTGGCTCAGCTGCAGCTGTAACAGAGAGGGCACAATACCCGGCATAAACATCCACGGGTCCATCCAACCCTTCATCATTCCTTTTGTCCATCCATCCATCCATCCAACCCTTTGTCCATCCACCCATCCATTTTTCTACCAAACCTTTCCTCTGTCCACCCATACACTCAAGAAATCACCCCTGCAGGTATCAGTTCACCCAAGCATCCAACCACCTGTCCTTCCATCCACCCTTAACACGGTTCTACCCATCAGCCTTCCAACCATCCACACATGCATTCTTCTACTCAGTAAGGCAGGATTTTGGTCACCCATGTCATCATCCACCAACTCATCCATGTCTTCATCACTCCTTCCATGCACCCACCAATCCCTTTGCCTATCTCTCCACGCAACCTTCCCTCCCTCCATTTCCCCATCCTAACATCCATGCTTCCATCCATCCAGTCACCATTTCTCCCTGCGCGATTCCATCCATCTATCCTTGAATTAATTCCTCTATCCAACCACCCTATGGCTCACCCTTCCATCAAAACACCCACCTACGCAGGCAACCATCTGTTCAATCATCTATCCACGCAATAAACCTATTAACCAACCACACACCATCATCCATCCATCCAACTATCCATCCATCCATCCAACCATCTCCTCACCCAACGAGCAAAACACTCATCCAAGCACCCGTACCACAACACTACCTCCCTCCAGGCTTGCCTTTCGCTCCTCCTCCCTTACCGCCTTCAACCCTGCCTGCACCCGTCCCACCACCCAGCCACCAAGTAACAGTCCCCCAAGAGAAGTTCCCAATTCCCAGACGAGCAAAGGATCTTCCATGGACCCTGCCCAACGTCCTGCAAGACTCCAAACCCAGCACTCCAAGGAGCCATGGATGGTCCTGCGGCCCCACTCACCTGTGACAGCGTCAGTGGAGACGGGGCCCAGACGTTTCCGACCCCACACCCCGTACAGGTTGAACTTGTAGCGGCGCGACGGTGACAGCCCAGGCACCGTCACCGTGCGGGAACCACCGTCCACGGGCACCACCTGGGGCTGGCCTTGTGCATCCTTGTA
This sequence comes from Haliaeetus albicilla, assembly GCF_947461875.1. Lineage (NCBI taxonomy): Eukaryota > Metazoa > Chordata > Aves > Accipitriformes > Accipitridae > Haliaeetus > Haliaeetus albicilla. The sequence goes on from NC_091511.1 coordinate 2,389,336, forward strand.
CTGCACCGTGAAGGAGTCAAAGGTGCCCTCGGGGACGCTCCACTCCAGCTGGACAGAGTCGGGGGTGACGTGCGAGGCCGTCAGCTCGCCCAGGATGGGCTGGGATGGTCGTTCCTCTGGCTCAGCTGCACCTGTAACAGAGGGCACAATGCCCGGCATTAACATCCACATGTCCATCCATGCACCCACCAACCCATCCATCCACCCATACAATCAACCATCCAGTCCACCATCCAGCCACACACTCACCTAATCATCCATCCATCAAACCATCCAAACATCCGTCTGTCCATTCCACCAAAAAAAACCTATCCCTCCCTATTTGCATTACATCCCTTTCTATAAGAATTTCTCCCCCAATCGGTCCTTGAGTCTGTTCCGCTATCGAAGCATCAAGCCATGAAACCACTCACTCCTCTGACCAGGCAGACATCCAGCAAAGGCTGCCAGGACCCCTCCATCCATCCACCCTTCCACACTGCCATCTAACCATGTGTCCATCCAAGCATTCGAACCACCTGTCAATCCCTCAATTAGCCAGACTCATACAAATGTTCGTCCATCTACTCATCCATCCATCCATCCGTCCTTTTATCAAGTCATCCATCCATTCACGGATCAACTAAACCAAGCTTCCATCTACCCATCTCCTCAGGGAAGCAATTAGACACCTGCCCATCCATCCATCCATCCATCCTTCCATCCATCCATCCACATTTCCCTCCCTCCTCCAATCTTCCATGCTCCCTTCCCTCTAACCCCGGCAGCACCCAAGAGATGTTCCCAGTTCCCACAAGGCCCCAGGGGATCAGGACAGACCCAGACCCAGCTCCTTTCCTGCTCCATACCCAGGGCACCAAGGGGGCACAGGTGGGGCCCACAGACCCACTCACCGGTGACGGTGTCAGTGGAGACGGGGCCCAGACGTTTCCGACCCCACACCCCGTACAGGTTGAACTTGTAGCGGCGTGACGGTGACAGCCCAGGCACCGTCACCGTGCGGGAACCTCCGTCCACAGGCAGCACCTGGGGCTGGCCTTCTGCATCCTTGTACTGCACCACGAAGGAGTCAAAGGTGCCCTCGGGGACGCTCCACTCCAGCTGGACAGAGTCGGGGGTGACGTGCGAGGCCGTCAGCTCGCCCAGGATGGGCTGGGATGGTGGTTCCTCCTCTGGCTCAGCTGCAGCTGTAACAGAGAGGGCACAATACCCGGCATAAACATCCACAGGTCCATCCAAACATTCATCATTCCTTTTGTCCATCCATCCATCCATCCAACCCTTTGTCCATCCACCCATCCATTTTTCTACCAAACCTTTCCTCTGTCCACCCATACACTCAAGAAATCACCCCTGCAGGTATCAGTTCACCCAAGCATCCAACCACCTGTCCTTCCATCCACCCTTAACACGGTTCTACCCATCAGCCTTCCAACCATCCACACATGCATTCTTCTACTCAGTAAGGCAGGATTTTGGTCACCCATGTCATCATCCACCAACTCATCCATGTCTTCATCACTCCTTCCATGCACCCACCAATCCCTTTGCCTATCTCTCCACGCAACCTTCCCTCCCTCCATTTCCCCATCCTAACATCCATGCTTCCATCCATCCAGTCACCATTTCTCCCTGCGCGATTCCATCCATCTATCCTTGAATTAATTCCTCTATCCAACCACCCTATGGCTCACCCTTCCATCAAAACACCCACCTACGCAGGCAACCATCTGTTCAATCATCTATCCATGCAATAAACCTATTAACCAACCACACACCATCATCCATCCATCCAACTATCCATCCATCCATCCAACCATCTCCTCACCCAACGAGCAAAACACTCATCCAAGCACCCGTACCACAACACTACCTCCCTCCAGGCTTGCCTTTCGCTCCTCCTCCCTTACCGCCTTCAACCCTGCCTGCACCCGTCCCACCACCCAGCCACCAAGTAACAGTCCCCCAAGAGAAGTTCCCAATTCCCAGACGAGCAAAGGATCTTCCATGGACCCTGCCCAACGTCCTGCAAGACTCCAAACCCAGCACTCCAAGGAGCCATGGATGGTCCTGCGGCCCCACTCACCTGTGACAGCGTCAGTGGAGACGGGGCCCAGACGTTTCCGACCCCACACCCCGTACAGGTTGAACTTGTAGCGGCGCGACGGTGACAGCCCAGGCACCGTCACCGTGCGGGAACCACCGTCCACGGGCACCACCTGGGGCTGGCCTTGTGCATCCTTGTACTGCACCGTGAAGGAGTCAAAGGTGCCCTCGGGGACGCTCCACTCCAGCTGGACAGAGTCGGGGGTGACGTGCGAGGCCGTCAGCTCGCCCAGGATGGGCTGGGATGGTCGTTCCTCTGGCTCAGCTGCACCTGTAACAGAGGGCACAATGCCCGGCATTAACATCCACATGTCCATCCATGCACCCACCAACCCATCCATCCACCCATACAATCAACCATCCAGTCCACCATCCAGCCACACACTCACCTAATCATCCATCCATCAAACCATCCAAACATCCGTCTGTCCATTCCACCAAAAAAAACCTATCCCTCCCTATTTGCATTACATCCCTTTCTATAAGAATTTCTCCCCCAATCGGTCCTTGAGTCTGTTCCGCTATCGAAGCATCAAGCCATGAAACCACTCACTCCCCTGACCAGGCAGACATCCAGCAAAGGCTGCCAGGACCCCTCCATCCATCCACCCTTCCACACTGCCATCTAACCATGTGTCCATCCAAGCATTCGAACCACCTGTCAATCCCTCAATTAGCCAGACTCATACAAATGTTCGTCCATCTACTCATCCATCCATCCATCCGTCCTTTTATCAAGTCATCCATCCATTCACGGATCAACTAAACCAAGCTTCCATCTACCCATCTCCTCAGGGAAGCAATTAGACACCTGCCCATCCATCCATCCATCCATCCTTCCATCCATCCATCCACATTTCCCTCCCTCCTCCAATCTTCCATGCTCCCTTCCCTCTAACCCCGGCAGCACCCAAGAGATGTTCCCAGTTCCCACAAGGCCCCAGGGGATCAGGACAGACCCAGACCCAGCTCCTTTCCTGCTCCATACCCAGGGCACCAAGGGGGCACAGGTGGGGCCCACAGACCCACTCACCGGTGACGGTGTCAGTGGAGACGGGGCCCAGACGTTTCCGACCCCACACCCCGTACAGGTTGAACTTGTAGCGGCGTGACGGTGACAGCCCAGGCACCGTCACCGTGCGGGAACCTCCGTCCACAGGCAGCACCTGGGGCTGGCCTTCTGCATCCTTGTACTGCACCACGAAGGAGTCAAAGGTGCCCTCGGGGACGCTCCACTCCAGCTGGACAGAGTCGGGGCTGACATGGGAGGCCGTCAGCTCGCCCAGGATGGGCTGGGATGGTGGTTCCTCCTCTGGCTCAGCTGCAGCTGTAACAGAGAGGGCACAATACCCGGCATAAACATCCACAGGTCCATCCAAACATTCATCATTCCTTTTGTCCATCCATCCATCCATCCAACCCTTTGTCCATCCACCCATCCATTTTTCTACCAAACCTTTCCTCTGTCCACCCATACACTCAAGAAATCACCCCTGCAGGTATCAGTTCACCCAAGCATCCAACCACCTGTCCTTCCATCCACCCTTAACACGGTTCTACCCATCAGCCTTCCAACCATCCACACATGCATTCTTCTACTCAGTAAGGCAGGATTTTGGTCACCCATGTCATCATCCACCAACTCATCCATGTCTTCATCACTCCTTCCATGCACCCACCAATCCCTTTGCCTATCTCTCCACGCAACCTTCCCTCCCTCCATTTCCCCATCCTAACATCCATGCTTCCATCCATCCAGTCACCATTTCTCCCTGCGCGATTCCATCCATCTATCCTTGAATTAATTCCTCTATCCAACCACCCTATGGCTCACCCTTCCATCAAAACACCCACCTACGCAGGCAACCATCTGTTCAATCATCTATCCACGCAATAAACCTATTAACCAACCACACACCATCATCCATCCATCCAACTATCCATCCATCCATCCAACCATCTCCTCACCCAACGAGCAAAACACTCATCCAAGCACCCGTACCACAACACTACCTCCCTCCAGGCTTGCCTTTCGCTCCTCCTCCCTTACCGCCTTCAACCCTGCCTGCACCCGTCCCACCACCCAGCCACCAAGTAACAGTCCCCCAAGAGAAGTTCCCAATTCCCAGACGAGCAAAGGATCTTCCATGGACCCTGGCCAACGTCCTGCAAGACTCCAAACCCAGCACTCCAAGGAGCCATGGATGGTCCTGCGGCCCCACTCACCTGTGACAGCGTCAGTGGAGACGGGGCCCAGACGTTTCCGACCCCACACCCCGTACAGGTTGAACTTGTAGCGGCGCGACGGTGACAGCCCAGGCACCGTCACCGTGCGGGAACCACCGTCCACGGGCACCACCTGGGGCTGGCCTTGTGCATCCTTGTACTGCACCGTGAAGGAGTCAAAGGTGCCCTCGGGGACGCTCCACTCCAGCTGGACAGAGTCGGGGGTGACGTGCGAGGCTGTCAGCTCGCCCAGGATGGGCTGGGATGGTGGTTCCTCTGGCTCAGCTGCACCTGTAACAGAGGGCACAATGCCCGGCATTAACATCCACATGTCCATCCATGCACCCACCAACCCATCCATCCACCCATACAATCAACCATCCAGTCCACCATCCAGCCACACACTCACCTAATCATCCATCCATCAAACCATCCAAACATCCGTCTGTCCATTCCACCAAAAAAAACCTATCCCTCCCTATTTGCATTACATCCCTTTCTATAAGAATTTCTCCCCCAATCGGTCCTTGAGTCTGTTCCGCTATCGAAGCATCAAGCCATGAAACCACTCACTCCTCTGACCAGGCAGACATCCAGCAAAGGCTGCCAGGACCCCTCCATCCATCCACCCTTCCACACTGCCATCTAACCATGTGTCCATCCAAGCATTCGAACCACCTGTCAATCCCTCAATTAGCCAGACTCATACAAATGTTCGTCCATCTACTCATCCATCCATCCATCCGTCCTTTTATCAAGTCATCCATCCATTCACGGATCAACTAAACCAAGCTTCCATCTACCCATCTCCTCAGGGAAGCAATTAGACACCTGCCCATCCATCCATCCATCCATCCTTCCATCCATCCATCCACATTTCCCTCCCTCCTCCAATCTTCCATGCTCCCTTCCCTCTAACCCCGGCAGCACCCAAGAGATGTTCCCAGTTCCCACAAGGCCCCAGGGGATCAGGACAGACCCAGACCCAGCTCCTTTCCTGCTCCATACCCAGGGCACCAAGGGGGCACAGGTGGGGCCCACAGACCCACTCACCGGTGACGGTGTCAGTGGAGACGGGGCCCAGACGTTTCCGACCCCACACCCCGTACAGGTTGAACTTGTAGCGGCGTGACGGTGACAGCCCAGGCACCGTCACCGTGCGGGAACCTCCGTCCACAGGCAGCACCTGGGGCTGGCCTTCTGCATCCTTGTACTGCACCACGAAGGAGTCAAAGGTGCCCTCGGGGACGCTCCACTCCAGCTGGACAGAGTCGGGGCTGACATGGGAGGCCGTCAGCTCGCCCAGGATGGGCTGGGATGGTGGTTCCTCCTCTGGCTCAGCTGCAGCTGTAACAGAGAGGGCACAATACCCGGCATAAACATCCACAGGTCCATCCAAACATTCATCATTCCTTTTGTCCATCCATCCATCCATCCAACCCTTTGTCCATCCACCCATCCATTTTTCTACCAAACCTTTCCTCTGTCCACCCATACACTCAAGAAATCACCCCTGCAGGTATCAGTTCACCCAAGCATCCAACCACCTGTCCTTCCATCCACCCTTAACACGGTTCTACCCATCAGCCTTCCAACCATCCACACATGCATTCTTCTACTCAGTAAGGCAGGATTTTGGTCACCCATGTCATCATCCACCAACTCATCCATGTCTTCATCACTCCTTCCATGCACCCACCAATCCCTTTGCCTATCTCTCCACGCAACCTTCCCTCCCTCCATTTCCCCATCCTAACATCCATGCTTCCATCCATCCAGTCACCATTTCTCCCTGCGCGATTCCATCCATCTATCCTTGAATTAATTCCTCTATCCAACCACCCTATGGCTCACCCTTCCATCAAAACACCCACCTACGCAGGCAACCATCTGTTCAATCATCTATCCATGCAATAAACCTATTAACCAACCACACACCATCATCCATCCATCCAACTATCCATCCATCCATCCAACCATCTCCTCACCCAACGAGCAAAACACTCATCCAAGCACCCGTACCATAACACTACCTCCCTCCAGGCTTGCCTTTCGCTCCTCCTCCCTTACCGCCTTCAACCCTGCCTGCACCCGTCCCACCACCCAGCCACCAAGTAACAGTCCCCCAAGAGAAGTTCCCAATTCCCAGACGAGCAAAGGATCTTCCATGGACCATGCCCAACATCCTGCAAGACTCCAAACCCAGCACTCCAAGGAGCCATGGATGGTCCTGCGGCCCCACTCACCTGTGACAGCGTCAGTGGAGACAGGGCCCAGACGTTTCCGACCCCACACCCCGTACAGGTTGAACTTGTAGCGGCGCGACGGTGACAGCCCAGGCACCGTCACCGTGCGGGAACCACCGTCCACGGGCACCACCTGGGGCTGGCCTTGTGCATCCTTGTACTGCACCGTGAAGGAGTCAAAGGTGCCCTCGGGGACGCTCCACTCCAGCTGGACAGAGTCGGGGGTGACGTGCGAGGCCGTCAGCTCGCCCAGGATGGGCTGGGATGGTCGTTCCTCTGGCTCAGCTGCACCTGTAACAGAGGGCACAATGCCCGGCATTAACATCCACATGTCCATCCATGCACCCACCAACCCATCCATCCACCCATACAATCAACCATCCAGTCCACCATCCAGCCACACACTCACCTAATCATCCATCCATCAAACCATCCAAACATCCGTCTGTCCATTCCACCAAAAAAAACCTATCCCTCCCTATTTGCATTACATCCCTTTCTATAAGAATTTCTCCCCCAATCGGTCCTTGAGTCTGTTCCGCTATCGAAGCATCAAACCATGAAACCACTCACTCCCCTGACCAGGCAGACATCCAGCAAAGGCTGCCAGGACCCCTCCATCCATCCACCCTTCCACACTGCCATCTAACCATGTGTCCATCCAAGCATTCGAACCACCTGTCAATCCCTCAATTAGCCAGACTCATACAAATGTTCGTCCATCTACTCATCCATCCATCCATCCGTCCTTTTATCAAGTCATCCATCCATTCACGGATCAACTAAACCAAGCTTCCATCTACCCATCTCCTCAGGGAAGCAATTAGACACCTGCCCATCCATCCATCCATCCATCCTTCCATCCATCCATCCACATTTCCCTCCCTCCTCCAATCTTCCATGCTCCCTTCCCTCTAACCCCGGCAGCACCCAAGAGATGTTCCCAGTTCCCACAAGGCCCCAGGGGATCAGGACAGACCCAGACCCAGCTCCTTTCCTGCTCCATACCCAGGGCACCAAGGGGGCACAGGTGGGGCCCACAGACCCACTCACCGGTGACGGTGTCAGTGGAGACGGGGCCCAGACGTTTCCGACCCCACACCCCGTACAGGTTGAACTTGTAGCGGCGTGACGGTGACAGCCCAGGCACCGTCACCGTGCGGGAACCTCCGTCCACAGGCAGCACCTGGGGCTGGCCTTCTGCATCCTTGTACTGCACCACGAAGGAGTCAAAGGTGCCCTCGGGGACGCTCCACTCCAGCTGGACAGAGTCGGGGCTGACATGGGAGGCCGTCAGCTCGCCCAGGATGGGCTGGGATGGTGGTTCCTCCTCTGGCTCAGCTGCAGCTGTAACAGAGAGGGCACAATACCCGGCATAAACATCCACAGGTCCATCCAAACATTCATCATTCCTTTTGTCCATCCATCCATCCATCCAACCCTTTGTCCATCCACCCATCCATTTTTCTACCAAACCTTTCCTCTGTCCACCCATACACTCAAGAAATCACCCCTGCAGGTATCAGTTCACCCAAGCATCCAACCACCTGTCCTTCCATCCACCCTTAACACGGTTCTACCCATCAGCCTTCCAACCATCCACACATGCATTCTTCTACTCAGTAAGGCAGGATTTTGGTCACCCATGTCATCATCCACCAACTCATCCATGTCTTCATCACTCCTTCCATGCACCCACCAATCCCTTTGCCTATCTCTCCACGCAACCTTCCCTCCCTCCATTTCCCCATCCTAACATCCATGCTTCCATCCATCCAGTCACCATTTCTCCCTGCGCGATTCCATCCATCTATCCTTGAATTAATTCCTCTATCCAACCACCCTATGGCTCACCCTTCCATCAAAACACCCACCTACGCAGGCAACCATCTGTTCAATCATCTATCCACGCAATAAACCTATTAACCAACCACACACCATCATCCATCCATCCAACTATCCATCCATCCATCCAACCATCTCCTCACCCAACGAGCAAAACACTCATCCAAGCACCCGTACCACAACACTACCTCCCTCCAGGCTTGCCTTTCGCTCCTCCTCCCTTACCGCCTTCAACCCTGCCTGCACCCGTCCCACCACCCAGCCACCAAGTAACAGTCCCCCAAGAGAAGTTCCCAATTCCCAGACGAGCAAAGGATCTTCCATGGACCCTGCCCAACGTCCTGCAAGACTCCAAACCCAGCACTCCAAGGAGCCATGGATGGTCCTGCGGCCCCACTCACCTGTGACAGCGTCAGTGGAGACGGGGCCCAGACGTTTCCGACCCCACACCCCGTACAGGTTGAACTTGTAGCGGCGCGACGGTGACAGCCCAGGCACCGTCACCGTGCGGGAACCACCGTCCACGGGCACCACCTGGGGCTGGCCTTGTGCATCCTTGTACTGCACCGTGAAGGAGTCAAAGGTGCCCTCGGGGACGCTCCACTCCAGCTGGACAGAGTCGGGGGTGACGTGCGAGGCCGTCAGCTCGCCCAGGATGGGCTGGGATGGTCGTTCCTCTGGCTCAGCTGCACCTGTAACAGAGGGCACAATGCCCGGCATTAACATCCACATGTCCATCCATGCACCCACCAACCCATCCATCCACCCATACAATCAACCATCCAGTCCACCATCCAGCCACACACTCACCTAATCATCCATCCATCAAACCATCCAAACATCCGTCTGTCCATTCCACCAAAAAAAACCTATCCCTCCCTATTTGCATTACATCCCTTTCTATAAGAATTTCTCCCCCAATCGGTCCTTGAGTCTGTTCCGCTATCGAAGCATCAAGCCATGAAACCACTCACTCCCCTGACCAGGCAGACATCCAGCAAAGGCTGCCAGGACCCCTCCATCCATCCACCCTTCCACACTGCCATCTAACCATGTGTCCATCCAAGCATTCGAACCACCTGTCAATCCCTCAATTAGCCAGACTCATACAAATGTTCGTCCATCTACTCATCCATCCATCCATCCGTCCTTTTATCAAGTCATCCATCCATTCACGGATCAACTAAACCAAGCTTCCATCTACCCATCTCCTCAGGGAAGCAATTAGACACCTGCCCATCCATCCATCCATCCATCCATCCTTCCATCCATCCATCCACATTTCCCTCCCTCCTCCAATCTTCCATGCTCCCTTCCCTCTAACCCCGGCAGCACCCAAGAGATGTTCCCAGTTCCCACAAGGCCCCAGGGGATCAGGACAGACCCAGACCCAGCTCCTTTCCTGCTCCATACCCAGGGCACCAAGGGGGCACAGGTGGGGCCCACAGACCCACTCACCGGTGACGGTGTCAGTGGAGACGGGGCCCAGACGTTTCCGACCCCACACCCCGTACAGGTTGAACTTGTAGCGGCGTGACGGTGACAGCCCAGGCACCGTCACCGTGCGGGAACCTCCGTCCACAGGCAGCACCTGGGGCTGGCCTTCTGCATCCTTGTACTGCACCACGAAGGAGTCAAAGGTGCCCTCGGGGACGCTCCACTCCAGCTGGACAGAGTCGGGGCTGACATGGGAGGCCGTCAGCTCGCCCAGGATGGGCTGGGATGGTGGTTCCTCCTCTGGCTCAGCTGCAGCTGTAACAGAGAGGGCACAATACCCGGCATAAACATCCACAGGTCCATCCAAACATTCATCATTCCTTTTGTCCATCCATCCATCCATCCAACCCTTTGTCCATCCACCCATCCATTTTTCTACCAAACCTTTCCTCTGTCCACCCATACACTCAAGAAATCACCCCTGCAGGTATCAGTTCACCCAAGCATCCAACCACCTGTCCTTCCATCCACCCTTAACACGGTTCTACCCATCAGCCTTCCAACCATCCACACATGCATTCTTCTACTCAGTAAGGCAGGATTTTGGTCACCCATGTCATCATCCACCAACTCATCCATGTCTTCATCACTCCTTCCATGCACCCACCAATCCCTTTGCCTATCTCTCCACGCAACCTTCCCTCCCTCCATTTCCCCATCCTAACATCCATGCTTCCATCCATCCAGTCACCATTTCTCCCTGCGCGATTCCATCCATCTATCCTTGAATTAATTCCTCTATCCAACCACCCTATGGCTCACCCTTCCATCAAAACACCCACCTACGCAGGCAACCATCTGTTCAATCATCTATCCATGCAATAAACCTATTAACCAACCACACACCATCATCCATCCATCCAACTATCCATCCATCCATCCAACCATCTCCTCACCCAACGAGCAAAACACTCATCCAAGCACCCGTACCACAACACTACCTCCCTCCAGGCTTGCCTTTCGCTCCTCCTCCCTTACCGCCTTCAACCCTGCCTGCACCCGTCCCACCACCCAGCCACCAAGTAACAGTCCCCCAAGAGAAGTTCCCAATTCCCAGACGAGCAAAGGATCTTCCATGGACCCTGCCCAACGTCCTGCAAGACTCCAAACCCAGCACTCCAAGGAGCCATGGATGGTCCTGCGGCCCCACTCACCTGTGACAGCGTCAGTGGAGACGGGGCCCAGACGTTTCCGACCCCACACCCCGTACAGGTTGAACTTGTAGCGGCGCGACGGTGACAGCCCAGGCACCGTCACCGTGCGGGAACCACCGTCCACGGGCACCACCTGGGGCTGGCCTTGTGCATCCTTGTACTGCACCGTGAAGGAGTCAAAGGTGCCCTCGGGGACGCTCCACTCCAGCTGGACAGAGTCGGGGGTGACGTGCGAGGCCGTCAGCTCGCCCAGGATGGGCTGGGATGGTCGTTCCTCTGGCTCAGCTGCACCTGTAACAGAGGGCACAATGCCCGGCATTAACATCCACATGTCCATCCATGCACCCACCAACCCATCCATCCACCCATACAATCAACCATCCAGTCCACCATCCAGCCACACACTCACCTAATCATCCATCCATCAAACCATCCAAACATCCGTCTGTCCATTCCACCAAAAAAAACCTATCCCTCCCTATTTGCATTACATCCCTTTCTATAAGAATTTCTCCCCCAATCGGTCCTTGAGTCTGTTCCGCTATCGAAGCATCAAGCCATGAAACCACTCACTCCCCTGACCAGGCAGACATCCAGCAAAGGCTGCCAGGACCCCTCCATCCATCCACCCTTCCACACTGCCATCTAACCATGTGTCCATCCAAGCATTCGAACCACCTGTCAATCCCTCAATTAGCCAGACTCATACAAATGTTCGTCCATCTACTCATCCATCCATCCATCCGTCCTTTTATCAAGTCATCCATCCATTCACGGATCAACTAAACCAAGCTTCCATCTACCCATCTCCTCAGGGAAGCAATTAGACACCTGCCCATCCATCCATCCATCCATCCTTCCATCCATCCATCCACATTTCCCTCCCTCCTCCAATCTTCCATGCTCCCTTCCCTCTAACCCCGGCAGCACCCAAGAGATGTTCCCAGTTCCCACAAGGCCCCAGGGGATCAGGACAGACCCAGACCCAGCTCCTTTCCTGCTCCATACCCAGGGCACCAAGGGGGCACAGGTGGGGCCCACAGACCCACTCACCGGTGACGGTGTCAGTGGAGACGGGGCCCAGACGTTTCCGACCCCACACCCCGTACAGGTTGAACTTGTAGCGGCGTGACGGTGACAGCCCAGGCACCGTCACCGTGCGGGAACCTCCGTCCACAGGCAGCACCTGGGGCTGGCCTTCTGCATCCTTGTACTGCACCATGAAGGAGTCAAAGGTGCCCTCGGGGACGCTCCACTCCAGCTGAACAGAGTCGGGGGTGACGTGCGAGGCCGTCAGCTCGCCCAGGATGGGCTGGGATGGTGGTTCCTCCTCTGGCTCAGCTGCAGCTGTAACAGAGAGGGCACAATACCCGGCATAAACATCCACAGGTCCATCCAAACATTCATCATTCCTTTTGTCCATCCATCCATCCATCCAACCCTTTGTCCATCCACCCATCCATTTTTCTACCAAACCTTTCCTCTGTCCACCCATACACTCAAGAAATCACCCCTGCAGGTATCAGTTCACCCAAGCATCCAACCACCTGTCCTTCCATCCACCCTTAACACGGTTCTACCCATCAGCCTTCCAACCATCCACACATGCATTCTTCTACTCAGTAAGGCAGGATTTTGGTCACCCATGTCATCATCCACCAACTCATCCATGTCTTCATCACTCCTTCCATGCACCCACCAATCCCTTTGCCTATCTCTCCACGCAACCTTCCCTCCCTCCATTTCCCCATCCTAACATCCATGCTTCCATCCATCCAGTCACCATTTCTCCCTGCGCGATTCCATCCATCTATCCTTGAATTAATTCCTCTATCCAACCACCCTATGGCTCACCCTTCCATCAAAACACCCACCTACGCAGGCAACCATCTGTTCAATCATCTATCCATGCAATAAACCTATTAACCAACCACACACCATCATCCATCCATCCAACTATCCATCCATCCATCCAACCATCTCCTCACCCAACGAGCAAAACACTCATCCAAGCACCCGTACCACAACACTACCTCCCTCCAGGCTTGCCTTTCGCTCCTCCTCCCTTACCGCCTTCAACCCTGCCTGCACCCGTCCCACCACCCAGCCACCAAGTAACAGTCCCCCAAGAGAAGTTCCCAATTCCCAGACGAGCAAAGGATCTTCCATGGACCCTGCCCAACGTCCTGCAAGACTCCAAACCCAGCACTCCAAGGAGCCATGGATGGTCCTGCGGCCCCACTCACCTGTGACAGCGTCAGTGGAGACGGGGCCCAGACGTTTCCGACCCCACACCCCGTACAGGTTGAACTTGTAGCGGCGCGACGGTGACAGCCCAGGCACCGTCACCGTGCGGGAACCACCGTCCACGGGCACCACCTGGGGCTGGCCTTGTGCATCCTTGTACTGCACCGTGAAGGAGTCAAAGGTGCCCTCGGGGACGCTCCACTCCAGCTGGACAGAGTCGGGGGTGACGTGCGAGGCCGTCAGCTCGCCCAGGATGGGCTGGGATGGTCGTTCCTCTGGCTCAGCTGCACCTGTAACAGAGGGCACAATGCCCGGCATTAACATCCACATGTCCATCCATGCACCCACCAACCCATCCATCCACCCATACAATCAACCATCCAGTCCACCATCCAGCCACACACTCACCTAATCATCCATCCATCAAACCATCCAAACATCCGTCTGTCCATTCCACCAAAAAAAACCTATCCCTCCCTATTTGCATTACATCCCTTTCTATAAGAATTTCTCCCCCAATCGGTCCTTGAGTCTGTTCCGCTATCGAAGCATCAAGCCATGAAACCACTCACTCCCCTGACCAGGCAGACATCCAGCAAAGGCTGCCAGGACCCCTCCATCCATCCACCCTTCCACACTGCCATCTAACCATGTGTCCATCCAAGCATTCGAACCACCTGTCAATCCCTCAATTAGCCAGACTCATACAAATGTTCGTCCATCTACTCATCCATCCATCCATCCGTCCTTTTATCAAGTCATCCATCCATTCACGGATCAACTAAACCAAGCTTCCATCTACCCATCTCCTCAGGGAAGCAATTAGACACCTGCCCATCCATCCATCCATCCATCCTTCCATCCATCCATCCACATTTCCCTCCCTCCTCCAATCTTCCATGCTCCCTTCCCTCTAACCCCGGCAGCACCCAAGAGATGTTCCCAGTTCCCACAAGGCCCCAGGGGATCAGGACAGACCCAGACCCAGCTCCTTTCCTGCTCCATACCCAGGGCACCAAGGGGGCACAGGTGGGGCCCACAGACCCACTCACCGGTGACGGTGTCAGTGGAGACGGGGCCCAGACGTTTCCGACCCCACACCCCGTACAGGTTGAACTTGTAGCGGCGTGACGGTGACAGCCCAGGCACCGTCACCGTGCGGGAACCTCCGTCCACAGGCAGCACCTGGGGCTGGCCTTCTGCATCCTTGTACTGCACCATGAAGGAGTCAAAGGTGCCCTCGGGGACGCTCCACTCCAGCTGAACAGAGTCGGGGGTGACGTGCGAGGCCGTCAGCTCGCCCAGGATGGGCTGGGATGGTGGTTCCTCCTCTGGCTCAGCTGCAGCTGTAACAGAGAGGGCACAATACCCGGCATAAACATCCACAGGTCCATCCAAACATTCATCATTCCTTTTGTCCATCCATCCATCCATCCAACCCTTTGTCCATCCACCCATCCATTTTTCTACCAAACCTTTCCTCTGTCCACCCATACACTCAAGAAATCACCCCTGCAGGTATCAGTTCACCCAAGCATCCAACCACCTGTCCTTCCATCCACCCTTAACACGGTTCTACCCATCAGCCTTCCAACCATCCACACATGCATTCTTCTACTCAGTAAGGCAGGATTTTGGTCACCCATGTCATCATCCACCAACTCATCCATGTCTTCATCACTCCTTCCATGCACCCACCAATCCCTTTGCCTATCTCTCCACGCAACCTTCCCTCCCTCCATTTCCCCATCCTAACATCCATGCTTCCATCCATCCAGTCACCATTTCTCCCTGCGCGATTCCATCCATCTATCCTTGAATTAATTCCTCTATCCAACCACCCTATGGCTCACCCTTCCATCAAAACACCCACCTACGCAGGCAACCATCTGTTCAATCATCTATCCATGCAATAAACCTATTAACCAACCACACACCATCATCCATCCATCCAACTATCCATCCATCCATCCAACCATCTCCTCACCCAACGAGCAAAACACTCATCCAAGCACCCGTACCACAACACTACCTCCCTCCAGGCTTGCCTTTCGCTCCTCCTCCCTTACCGCCTTCAACCCTGCCTGCACCCGTCCCACCACCCAGCCACCAAGTAACAGTCCCCCAAGAGAAGTTCCCAATTCCCAGACGAGCAAAGGATCTTCCATGGACCCTGCCCAACGTCCTGCAAGACTCCAAACCCAGCACTCCAAGGAGCCATGGATGGTCCTGCGGCCCCACTCACCTGTGACAGCGTCAGTGGAGACGGGGCCCAGACGTTTCCGACCCCACACCCCGTACAGGTTGAACTTGTAGCGGCGCGACGGTGACAGCCCAGGCACCGTCACCGTGCGGGAACCACCGTCCACGGGCACCACCTGGGGCTGGCCTTGTGCATCCTTGTACTGCACCGTGAAGGAGTCAAAGGTGCCCTCGGGGACGCTCCACTCCAGCTGGACAGAGTCGGGGGTGACGTGCGAGGCCGTCAGCTCGCCCAGGATGGGCTGGGATGGTCGTTCCTCTGGCTCAGCTGCACCTGTAACAGAGGGCACAATGCCCGGCATTAACATCCACATGTCCATCCATGCACCCACCAACCCATCCATCCACCCATACAATCAACCATCCAGTCCACCATCCAGCCACACACTCACCTAATCATCCATCCATCAAACCATCCAAACATCCGTCTGTCCATTCCACCAAAAAAAACCTATCCCTCCCTATTTGCATTACATCCCTTTCTATAAGAATTTCTCCCCCAATCGGTCCTTGAGTCTGTTCCGCTATCGAAGCATCAAGCCATGAAACCACTCACTCCCCTGACCAGGCAGACATCCAGCAAAGGCTGCCAGGACCCCTCCATCCATCCACCCTTCCACACTGCCATCTAACCATGTGTCCATCCAAGCATTCGAACCACCTGTCAATCCCTCAATTAGCCAGACTCATACAAATGTTCGTCCATCTACTCATCCATCCATCCATCCGTCCTTTTATCAAGTCATCCATCCATTCACGGATCAACTAAACCAAGCTTCCATCTACCCATCTCCTCAGGGAAGCAATTAGACACCTGCCCATCCATCCATCCATCCATCCTTCCATCCATCCATCCACATTTCCCTCCCTCCTCCAATCTTCCATGCTCCCTTCCCTCTAACCCCGGCAGCACCCAAGAGATGTTCCCAGTTCCCACAAGGCCCCAGGGGATCAGGACAGACCCAGACCCAGCTCCTTTCCTGCTCCATACCCAGGGCACCAAGGGGGCACAGGTGGGGCCCACAGACCCACTCACCGGTGACGGTGTCAGTGGAGACGGGGCCCAGACGTTTCCGACCCCACACCCCGTACAGGTTGAACTTGTAGCGGCGTGACGGTGACAGCCCAGGCACCGTCACCGTGCGGGAACCTCCGTCCACAGGCAGCACCTGGGGCTGGCCTTCTGCATCCTTGTACTGCACCACGAAGGAGTCAAAGGTGCCCTCGGGGACGCTCCACTCCAGCTGGACAGAGTCGGGGCTGACATGGGAGGCCGTCAGCTCGCCCAGGATGGGCTGGGATGGTGGTTCCTCCTCTGGCTCAGCTGCAGCTGTAACAGAGAGGGCACAATACCCGGCATAAACATCCACAGGTCCATCCAAACATTCATCATTCCTTTTGTCCATCCATCCATCCATCCAACCCTTTGTCCATCCACCCATCCATTTTTCTACCAAACCTTTCCTCTGTCCACCCATACACTCAAGAAATCACCCCTGCAGGTATCAGTTCACCCAAGCATCCAACCACCTGTCCTTCCATCCACCCTTAACACGGTTCTACCCATCAGCCTTCCAACCATCCACACATGCATTCTTCTACTCAGTAAGGCAGGATTTTGGTCACCCATGTCATCATCCACCAACTCATCCATGTCTTCATCACTCCTTCCATGCACCCACCAATCCCTTTGCCTATCTCTCCACGCAACCTTCCCTCCCTCCATTTCCCCATCCTAACATCCATGCTTCCATCCATCCAGTCACCATTTCTCCCTGCGCGATTCCATCCATCTATCCTTGAATTAATTCCTCTATCCAACCACCCTATGGCTCACCCTTCCATCAAAACACCCACCTACGCAGGCAACCATCTGTTCAATCATCTATCCATGCAATAAACCTATTAACCAACCACACACCATCATCCATCCATCCAACTATCCATCCATCCATCCAACCATCTCCTCACCCAACGAGCAAAACACTCATCCAAGCACCCGTACCACAACACTACCTCCCTCCAGGCTTGCCTTTCGCTCCTCCTCCCTTACCGCCTTCAACCCTGCCTGCACCCGTCCCACCACCCAGCCACCAAGTAACAGTCCCCCAAGAGAAGTTCCCAATTCCCAGACGAGCAAAGGATCTTCCATGGACCCTGCCCAACGTCCTGCAAGACTCCAAACCCAGCACTCCAAGGAGCCATGGATGGTCCTGCGGCCCCACTCACCTGTGACAGCGTCAGTGGAGACGGGGCCCAGACGTTTCCGACCCCACACCCCGTACAGGTTGAACTTGTAGCGGCGCGACGGTGACAGCCCAGGCACCGTCACCGTGCGGGAACCACCGTCCACGGGCACCACCTGGGGCTGGCCTTGTGCATCCTTGTACTGCACCGTGAAGGAGTCAAAGGTGCCCTCGGGGACGCTCCACTCCAGCTGGACAGAGTCGGGGGTGACGTGCGAGGCCGTCAGCTCGCCCAGGATGGGCTGGGATGGTCGTTCCTCTGGCTCAGCTGCACCTGTAACAGAGGGCACAATGCCCGGCATTAACATCCACATGTCCATCCATGCACCCACCAACCCATCCATCCACCCATACAATCAACCATCCAGTCCACCATCCAGCCACACACTCACCTAATCATCCATCCATCAAACCATCCAAACATCCGTCTGTCCATTCCACCAAAAAAAACCTATCCCTCCCTATTTGCATTACATCCCTTTCTATAAGAATTTCTCCCCCAATCGGTCCTTGAGTCTGTTCCGCTATCGAAGCATCAAACCATGAAACCACTCACTCCCCTGACCAGGCAGACATCCAGCAAAGGCTGCCAGGACCCCTCCATCCATCCACCCTTCCACACTGCCATCTAACCATGTGTCCATCCAAGCATTCGAACCACCTGTCAATCCCTCAATTAGCCAGACTCATACAAATGTTCGTCCATCTACTCATCCATCCATCCATCCGTCCTTTTATCAAGTCATCCATCCATTCACGGATCAACTAAACCAAGCTTCCATCTACCCATCTCCTCAGGGAAGCAATTAGACACCTGCCCATCCATCCATCCATCCATCCTTCCATCCATCCACATTTCCCTCCCTCCTCCAATCTTCCATGCTCCCTTCCCTCTAACCCCGGCAGCACCCAAGAGATGTTCCCAGTTCCCACAAGGCCCCAGGGGATCAGGACAGACCCAGACCCAGCTCCTTTCCTGCTCCATACCCAGGGCACCAAGGGGGCACAGGTGGGGCCCACAGACTCACTCACCGGTGACGGTGTCAGTGGAGACGGGGCCCAGACGTTTCCGACCCCACACCCCGTACAGGTTGAACTTGTAGCGGCGTGACGGTGACAGCCCAGGCACCGTCACCGTGCGGGAACCTCCGTCCACAGGCAGCACCTGGGGCTGGCCTTCTGCATCCTTGTACTGCACCACGAAGGAGTCAAAGGTGCCCTCGGGGACGCTCCACTCCAGCTGAACAGAGTCGGGGCTGACATGGGAGGCCGTCAGCTCGCCCAGGATGGGCCGGGATGGTGGTTCCTCCTCTGGCTCAGCTGCAGCTGTAACAGAGAGGGCACAATACCCGGCATAAACATCCACAGGTCCATCCAAACATTCATCATTCCTTTTGTCCATCCATCCATCCATCCAACCCTTTGTCCATCCACCCATCCATTTTTCTACCAAACCTTTCCTCTGTCCACCCATACACTCAAGAAATCACCCCTGCAGGTATCAGTTCACCCAAGCATCCAACCACCTGTCCTTCCATCCACCCTTAACACGGTTCTACCCATCAGCCTTCCAACCATCCACACATGCATTCTTCTACTCAGTAAGGCAGGATTTTGGTCACCCATGTCATCATCCACCAACTCATCCATGTCTTCATCACTCCTTCCATGCACCCACCAATCCCTTTGCCTATCTCTCCACGCAACCTTCCCTCCCTCCATTTCCCCATCCTAACATCCATGCTTCCATCCATCCAGTCACCATTTCTCCCTGCGCGATTCCATCCATCTATCCTTGAATTAATTCCTCTATCCAACCACCCTATGGCTCACCCTTCCATCAAAACACCCACCTACGCAGGCAACCATCTGTTCAATCATCTATCCATGCAATAAACCTATTAACCAACCACACACCATCATCCATCCATCCAACTATCCATCCATCCATCCAACCATCTCCTCACCCAACGAGCAAAACACTCATCCAAGCACCCGTACCACAACACTACCTCCCTCCAGGCTTGCCTTTCGCTCCTCCTCCCTTACCGCCTTCAACCCTGCCTGCACCCGTCCCACCACCCAGCCACCAAGTAACAGTCCCCCAAGAGAAGTTCCCAATTCCCAGACGAGCAAAGGATCTTCCATGGACCCTGCCCAACGTCCTGCAAGACTCCAAACCCAGCACTCCAAGGAGCCATGGATGGTCCTGCGGCCCCACTCACCTGTGACAGCGTCAGTGGAGACGGGGCCCAGACGTTTCCGACCCCACACCCCGTACAGGTTGAACTTGTAGCGGCGCGACGGTGACAGCCCAGGCACCGTCACCGTGCGGGAACCACCGTCCACGGGCACCACCTGGGGCTGGCCTTGTGCATCCTTGTACTGCACCGTGAAGGAGTCAAAGGTGCCCTCGGGGACGCTCCACTCCAGCTGGACAGAGTCGGGGGTGACGTGCGAGGCCGTCAGCTCGCCCAGGATGGGCTGGGATGGTCGTTCCTCTGGCTCAGCTGCACCTGTAACAGAGGGCACAATGCCCGGCATTAACATCCACATGTCCATCCATGCACCCACCAACCCATCCATCCACCCATACAATCAACCATCCAGTCCACCATCCAGCCACACACTCACCTAATCATCCATCCATCAAACCATCCAAACATCCGTCTGTCCATTCCACCAAAAAAAACCTATCCCTCCCTATTTGCATTACATCCCTTTCTATAAGAATTTCTCCCCCAATCGGTCCTTGAGTCTGTTCCGCTATCGAAGCATCAAGCCATGAAACCACTCACTCCCCTGACCAGGCAGACATCCAGCAAAGGCTGCCAGGACCCCTCCATCCATCCACCCTTCCACACTGCCATCTAACCATGTGTCCATCCAAGCATTCGAACCACCTGTCAATCCCTCAATTAGCCAGACTCATACAAATGTTCGTCCATCTACTCATCCATCCATCCATCCGTCCTTTTATCAAGTCATCCATCCATTCACGGATCAACTAAACCAAGCTTCCATCTACCCATCTCCTCAGGGAAGCAATTAGACACCTGCCCATCCATCCATCCATCCATCCTTCCATCCATCCATCCACATTTCCCTCCCTCCTCCAATCTTCCATGCTCCCTTCCCTCTAACCCCGGCAGCACCCAAGAGATGTTCCCAGTTCCCACAAGGCCCCAGGGGATCAGGACAGACCCAGACCCAGCTCCTTTCCTGCTCCATACCCAGGGCACCAAGGGGGCACAGGTGGGGCCCACAGACCCACTCACCGGTGACGGTGTCAGTGGAGACGGGGCCCAGACGTTTCCGACCCCACACCCCGTACAGGTTGAACTTGTAGCGGCGTGACGGTGACAGCCCAGGCACCGTCACCGTGCGGGAACCTCCGTCCACAGGCAGCACCTGGGGCTGGCCTTCTGCATCCTTGTACTGCACCACGAAGGAGTCAAAGGTGCCCTCGGGGACGCTCCACTCCAGCTGGACAGAGTCGGGGCTGACATGGGAGGCCGTCAGCTCGCCCAGGATGGGCTGGGATGGTGGTTCCTCCTCTGGCTCAGCTGCAGCTGTAACAGAGAGGGCACAATACCCGGCATAAACATCCACAGGTCCATCCAAACATTCATCATTCCTTTTGTCCATCCATCCATCCATCCAACCCTTTGTCCATCCACCCATCCATTTTTCTACCAAACCTTTCCTCTGTCCACCCATACACTCAAGAAATCACCCCTGCAGGTATCAGTTCACCCAAGCATCCAACCACCTGTCCTTCCATCCACCCTTAACACGGTTCTACCCATCAGCCTTCCAACCATCCACACATGCATTCTTCTACTCAGTAAGGCAGGATTTTGGTCACCCATGTCATCATCCACCAACTCATCCATGTCTTCATCACTCCTTCCATGCACCCACCAATCCCTTTGCCTATCTCTCCACGCAACCTTCCCTCCCTCCATTTCCCCATCCTAACATCCATGCTTCCATCCATCCAGTCACCATTTCTCCCTGCGCGATTCCATCCATCTATCCTTGAATTAATTCCTCTATCCAACCATCCTATGGCTCACCCTTCCATCAAAACACCCACCTACGCAGGCAACCATCTGTTCAATCATCTATCCATGCAATAAACCTATTAACCAACCACACACCATCATCCATCCATCCAACTATCCATCCATCCATCCAACCATCTCCTCACCCAACAAGCAAAACACTCATCCAAGCACCCGTACCACAACACTACCTCCCTCCAGGCTTGCCTTTCGCTCCTCCTCCCTTACCGCCTTCAACCCTGCCTGCACCCGTCCCACCACCCAGCCACCAAGTAACAGTCCCCCAAGAGAAGTTCCCAATTCCCAGACGAGCAAAGGATCTTCCATGGACCCTGCCCAACATCCTGCAAGACTCCAAACCCAGCACTCCAAGGAGCCATGGATGGTCCTGCGGCCCCACTCACCTGTGACAGCGTCAGTGGAGACGGGGCCCAGACGTTTCCGACCCCACACCCCGTACAGGTTGAACTTGTAGCGGCGCGACGGTGACAGCCCAGGCACCGTCACCGTGCGGGAACCACCGTCCACGGGCACCACCTGGGGCTGGCCTTGTGCATCCTTGTACTGCACCGTGAAGGAGTCAAAGGTGCCCTCGGGGACGCTCCACTCCAGCTGGACAGAGTCGGGGGTGACGTGCGAGGCCGTCAGCTCGCCCAGGATGGGCTGGGATGGTCGTTCCTCTGGCTCAGCTGCACCTGTAACAGAGGGCACAATGCCCGGCATTAACATCCACATGTCCATCCATGCACCCACCAACCCATCCATCCACCCATACAATCAACCATCCAGTCCACCATCCAGCCACACACTCACCTAATCATCCATCCATCAAACCATCCAAACATCCGTCTGTCCATTCCACCAAAAAAAACCTATCCCTCCCTATTTGCATTACATCCCTTTCTATAAGAATTTCTCCCCCAATCGGTCCTTGAGTCTGTTCCGCTATCGAAGCATCAAGCCATGAAACCACTCACTCCCCTGACCAGGCAGACATCCAGCAAAGGCTGCCAGGACCCCTCCATCCATCCACCCTTCCACACTGCCATCTAACCATGTGTCCATCCAAGCATTCGAACCACCTGTCAATCCCTCAATTAGCCAGACTCATACAAATGTTCGTCCATCTACTCATCCATCCATCCATCCGTCCTTTTATCAAGTCATCCATCCATTCACGGATCAACTAAACCAAGCTTCCATCTACCCATCTCCTCAGGGAAGCAATTAGACACCTGCCCATCCATCCATCCATCCATCCTTCCATCCATCCATCCACATTTCCCTCCCTCCTCCAATCTTCCATGCTCCCTTCCCTCTAACCCCGGCAGCACCCAAGAGATGTTCCCAGTTCCCACAAGGCCCCAGGGGATCAGGACAGACCCAGACCCAGCTCCTTTCCTGCTCCATACCCAGGGCACCAAGGGGGCACAGGTGGGGCCCACAGACCCACTCACCGGTGACGGTGTCAGTGGAGACGGGGCCCAGACGTTTCCGACCCCACACCCCGTACAGGTTGAACTTGTAGCGGCGTGACGGTGACAGCCCAGGCACCGTCACCGTGCGGGAACCTCCGTCCACAGGCAGCACCTGGGGCTGGCCTTCTGCATCCTTGTACTGCACCACGAAGGAGTCAAAGGTGCCCTCGGGGACGCTCCACTCCAGCCGGACAGAGTCGGGGCTGACGTGGGAGGCCGTGAGCTCGCCCAGGCGAGGTGGTTGTGGTGGTTCCTCCTCTGGCTCAGCTGCAGCTGCAACAGAGAGGGCACAATGCCCAGCAAAAAAATCCATTAATTTGTCCGTCCATCTATCCATCCAACAATACACAACTTTTCCCTTTAGTCAGTCCTTCAATCCATTACTCCCATCAATGAAACAGACACTTAACCCTTTATTTAAGCCTCCAACCAACCAGTCATACAACCAACTCATGTATCCAACCAACCCACCCACCCCTCCATCCATCCATAATTCCATCCATCCACCCAGTTGTGCCTCCATCCAAACAGCCAAAACACCATTCCAGCTCTGAAACTTCTACAAAGTCATCCATACTCAATCCTTCAGGAATCCCACCAACTACCCATGCTTCCACCAATTCATCTACCAATTCAACCAGCCAGCCAGCCAAACATACATCCAATCTCCCATCCATCCACCTCTCCATTAAGCCATCAAGATACCCTTCCACACAGCCATCTATCTATCCATTCACACATTCAACCAACCAAATATCCTGCTGTCGAACCTTCCATCCACACACTCACGCAACCTTCCATCTACCCAACCTTCGATCCATCCATCCACCCATCCCATTGTGGGAGTGGGGGAGGGTCCCCTGGATGCCTGCGTCCCCCTCAGGGAATGGGGGAAGGGGAGTGAGCACCACCCCCTGTTGCACAAGCCGTGGCCAATCCAATAAGCCACCCTCACTAATGGAGGGGGTGGGGGCATGCCCTGTACACCTTGGTTGCCAGGTTTGGGGGGGGACTGAGGACAGGACTGGATGCCTGGGTCCATCAGGGTCCTTAGCGGAGCAGCCCGGGTGCTGGAGCAGGTAGAAACCCTCATTTGTTTTATGTCCAAAGCCACATGTGAGCCTCCAAAGACCCATTCTTAAGGCTCCCTCCAAGCTTGCACACTCCAATCCCTCCAACACAGGCAGCACCCAAGAGATGTTCCCATTTCACAAGATGCCAAACACACCCAGGACAGACCCTACCCCAGCTCCTGCCCCACATCAAACCCAGTTCCAAAGGGGACATAAATAGGACCCACAGACACCCTCACCTGTGACAGCATCAGTGGAGACGGGGCCCAGACGTTTCCGACCCCACACCCCGTACAGGTTGAACTTGTAGCGGCGTGACGGTGACAGCCCAGGCACCGTCACCGTGCGGGAACCACCGTCCACGGGCACCACCTGGGGCTGGCCTTGTGCATCCTTGTACTGCACCGTGAAGGAGTCAAAGGTGCCCTCGGGGACGCTCCACTCCAGCTGGACGGAATCAGGCGTGACATGGGAGGCCGTGAGCTGTACCAGGATGGGCTGGGATGGTGGTTCCTCCTCTGGCTCGGTTGCAGCTGCAACAGAGATGGCACAAGGCCCAGCATAAACATGTATGTTTTCGTTTGTCTATCCATCCATTGATCTGTTTGTCTATCCTTCCATCCATCAAATCTCCTCTCTCTCTATGCGCCTTTCTCTGTGCATCAGTCACTGAATCCATACCTCCACTCAGCCATCCAACCAACCAGACACTCCTTCATTTCTCCAAATATACAGGCTTCCAACCAATAATCCACCATCCAGTCATCCAACTACCATTCCATCCTTCCATCCAAATATCGGTGCACGCATTCATCCAATCATACATCCAGTCCACAAACCAAACACATATTCATCTGTAGAAAAACAGAATCATCAAGGTTGGAAAAGACCTTTAAGATCATCAAGTCCAGCCATAAACCTAACACTGCCACGTCCACCACTAAATCAGGTCCTGAAGCGTCACCTCTACATTTCTTTTAAATACCTCCAGGGAAGGTGACTCAACCCCTTCCCTGGGCAGCCTGTTCCAGTGCGTGATAACCATTTTGGCAAAGAAATTTTTCCTAATATCCAATCTAATCTTCCCCTGGTGCAACATGAGGCCGTTTCCTCTTGTCCTATCACTTGTTATCTGGGAAAAGAGACAGATACCCACCTCGCTACAACCTCCTTTTAGGTAGTTGTAAAGAGCAATGAGGTCTCCCCTCAGCCTCCTTTTCTCCAGGCTAAACAACCCCAGTTTCCTCACCCGCTCCTCACAGGCCTTGCTCTCTAGACCCTTCACTAGCTTTGTTGCCCTTCTATGGACACACTCCCACACCTCAGTGTCTTCCTTGTAGTGAGGTGCCCATCCCACAATCCATCCAATCATCCATCCATCCATCCAAACATGTCCTCACCCAATGAGCCACACATTCATCCAAGCACCCGTACCCCATCATTCCCTCCCTCCAGGCTTCCCTCCCTCTCCCCATCCCTCTATGGCCATCAACCTTGCCTGCACCCAGCTCTCCATCCAACCTCCAATTAACACCCACCCAAGAGATGTTCTCATTTCTCAGAAGAGCTAAAGACCTTCTATGGGTGTTGCCCAAAGTCCGGCCACAGTCCATACCCAGGGCCCCAAGGGGTGCATGGATGGGTCCCCCAGATGTCCTCACCTGTGACAGCGTCAGTGGAGACGGGGCCCAGACGTTTCCGACCCCACACCCCGTACAGGTTGAACTTGTAGCGGCGTGATGGTGACAGCCCAGGCACCATCACCGTGTGGGAACCACCGTCCACAGGCACCACCTGGGGCTGGCCTTGTGCATCCTTGTACTGCACCGTGAAGGAGTCAAAGGTGCCCTCAGGGATGCTCCACTCCAGCTGGACAGAGTCGGGGGTGACGTGGGAGGCCGTGAGCTCGCCCAGGCGAGGTGGGGATGGTGGTTCCTTCTTTGGTGGGGCCGGGGCTGCAACAGGGACAGTACAATGCAGGACACACTGTGGACACACCACCATCTATCCATCCATCCATCCATCCTTCCATCCATCCATCCATCTTTCTGTCTGTCCCTTCATCCACCAAATCACCCACCTGTCACTCAACTCACCCAACCATCCCCCCTTCCATCCATTTCCCATTTCTTTACCTGTTTGTCCACCCATCCACTCATCCATCCAAATATCCCTTTGTCAGGCAATTCAGGCAGCCAGGCTGCCAGAAACCTGTCCTTCCATCCATCTAACCATCCATGTGTCTTCTCACCCACCTATGCTTCCTTTCATCCTGTCACCCATCATCTCTCCATGACCCTTCTCCTCACATTAATTCATGGAACCCAACTATCCAAGCATGCAACTATCCATCTGCTCATTCATTAAACACTCTGAATATCGACCTGACCACCCATGCTTCCATCCATCCATCCTTCCATCCATTCATCTAGCCAGTCATCAATCAGTCCACCAAAACATTTTTCCAGCCACCCATCCAAAAATCGATATATCCACTCATCCATCCATCCATCTGATCCCAACCATCAATCCACCCATCCATCCTTCCTCCCATCCAATCCCATCCACCCATGTAATCTCAACCATCCATCAACACAGTCCCAATCATCCATCCCTCCAATCCCATCCATCCATCTAATCCCAACCATCCATCTTTCCAGTCCCAACCATTCAGCC
Organism: Haliaeetus albicilla; assembly: GCF_947461875.1. Lineage (NCBI taxonomy): Eukaryota > Metazoa > Chordata > Aves > Accipitriformes > Accipitridae > Haliaeetus > Haliaeetus albicilla. The sequence continues at coordinate 2,416,459 of NC_091511.1, forward strand.
ACCCATCCAATCCCAACCATCCATCCACCCACCACCCAATCAACCACCCACACAATCATCCACCCTTCCATACAAACATCCCTCCGTCCCTCTGACCTTGCACGCACCCACACCCACCCCCAAATCGAGGGCCAGATGCTCTTCCCAGATCCCTCAAGGTCAAAGGAGCTGCCAAGGCTCCTGATTTGCTCCAAACCCAGCGCCCGCAGAGGACACAGATGATGCCCTCACCTGTGATGGCTTCGGTGGAGATAAGACCAATCCGTTTCCGACCCCACACCCCGTACAGGTTGAACTTGTAGCGGTGTGACGGTGACAGCCCAGGCACCGTCACCATGCGGGAACCACCATCAACCGCAAGTGCCTGAGGTTGGCCTTGCACATCCCTGTACTGCACCGTGAAGGAGTCAAAGGTGCCCTCGAGGACGCTCCACTCCAGCTGGACAGAGCCAGGGCTGACATGGGAGACTGTGAGCTCTCCCAGGCGAGGCCGGGGTGGTGGTTCCTCCAACGGTGGGGCTGGCACTGCAATGGAGATGGCACAATGCAGAACATGAAGATCCAGCCACACATGCATCCTTCTGCTAAACCATCTGTCCATTCACCCATCTGTCTAAGCATGCACCCTTCGATCCAAGCACCCAACCATCCCCCCTTCCTCCCATTGATCCACCCATCCATCCAACTGTCCATTTATTCTGTTATTTGTCTGTAGTTCCATCCATCAGTCCCTTTATCTGTCTGTCTACTCATTTGACGATTCAAGGTTCCAGGCTTCCATCTATTCAATGACCTGGTTTTCCATTCACTTTTCTTTACATCAGTCTTTGAATCCACCTACCCACCCACTCACCCATCCACCCACAGACCTATCCATCCAACTTTCCATCCACCCATCCACACATCTATCTATCCAACCTTACATCCATCCAACCATGATTCATCCATCCTTCCACTCATCGATCTGTCCCTGTGACCCACCCACACACCCATCCACCTATCCCAGCATCCATCTTTCCATCCATCCAACCATGACACACCCCCATCCATCCATCCTTCCACCCATCCATCCACCCAACCATGATTCATCCATCCTTCCACCTCTCCAGCCAGCCACCCACCCATCCCAACCATCCAACCACCATCCATCCACCCAACCATGATTCATCCATCCTTCCACCTCTCCAGCCAGCCACCCACCCACCCATCCCAACCATCCAACCACCATCCATCCACCCAACCATCATTCATCCATCCTTCCACCTCTCCAACCACCCACCCACCCACCCATCCCAACCATCCAACCACCATCCATCCACCCAACCATCATTCATCCATCCTTCCACCTCTCCAGCCACCCACCCACCCATCCCAACCATCCAACCACCATCCATCCATCCACCCACCCACCCATCCTAACCATCCAACCACCATTCATCCATCCATCCCAAACACCCAACCACCATCCATCCAACCATCCAATCTCCCATCCCAACCATCCAACCACCCCCAACTTGTCTACCAAAAGCAGGTCAACGTGAGTCCCTCTCATTGCTGCCATGGACCACCTGATGGTACCTGCTTTGGCTACGACACCTTGGGGTTCAGTCAATTCCACCTCATACATGTGCTCCCAGTCCAGCGGGGGCTCATCGGTGCCATCGACCCCTGCACCCAAAAGAGGAGTGGATGGTTATGGGATGTCCCTGTGCAATGTTGTCCCTGCCTCCATCCCCATCACCCACCTGCCGTCACCAGGAATGTGTAGGACTTGGAGATGTGCCCCCGCACCACGCCGTGCACCTCCACCCGGTACCTGGCCCCTGGCACCAGCCCTGGCACCCGGGCCACCGCTGTGTCCCCTGGCACCTGCAGCTCCCCCTCGGCCCCCTCCGGCTCTTCCAGGAGCCGATAACGGATCACCACGGTCTCTGCATGGCCCCGCAGCCCATCCAGGTCCACCAGAGCCTCGCCGGCGGCCCCTGGCATCAACTGGGGCTTGGGATGGGGGATCTGGCGAAGGAGCTGGTGACGCAACGGGGCCGGGCTGCGGCGTAGAAGGTAAGAGAGGATGGCACGGGCCACCGCTGGCACTGTTTGGTTGCCCCGGAGGGGGAATTTTGTAGCCCGGAGGTGGCTCTCCAGGCGCTGCAGCAAGGAGCCATTGTAGGTGGACAACTTGGCCCCAAGGTCATGCAGAGATGGGCCACCCGGGAGCACTGGGGACAGTGGGGATGCTGGGGACACCGGGGACCATGGAGATGGAGGTGACACAGGGGACTGTGGTGATGCTGGGGACCGTGGAGATGCAGGTGATCTTGGGGACATTGGGGATGCTGGTGCCTCTGGGGATCTTGGGGACACTGGTGAACCCGGGAATTCTGGGGACGCTGGTGACACTGGGGACCCTGGTGACACTGGGGACTTCGGCGATGCTGGGGACCCTGGGTACCCTCGAGATACTGGGGACGCTGGAAACCTTGGAGATGCTGGGGATGCCGGTGACCCCAAAGACCCTGATGACCCCAAGGATGCATCCGGTGACACTGGTGATGCCGGTGATCCCAGGGACCCTGGTGACCCCGGGGATGCTGGTGACACTGGGGACCTTGGGGATGCCGGAGACCCTCTGGCTGATGGTGATGCTGGGGCCACTGGTGATGCCGGGGACCCCAGGGAACCCTGAGGGGACCCTGGGGACCCCCCATGGGTGGGCAGAGTCTGGGCAAGCACTGCGAGAGCAAAGGGGAGCAGGGTCATCAACCTGTCCCCAAATGTCCCCGTCTGCCAGAGCCCAGGGACCCACAATGGGGGACACAGGGATGGCTGGACATGGGAAGGGATGGGGACAGACGGATGCATAGGGACAGACTAGGGATAGACTGGGGATGCCCAGACTCATGGGAACAGACTGGGACAGATGGACTGACAGGGACAGACTGGGGACATCTGGACCCAGGCAACAGAGGGACACACGGGGAAGCACCAGGGGATGTGGGTACATGTGAACCCATGGGGACAGACAAATCCATGGAGACACATTGACCCATGGGGTCACACGAGCCCATGGGGACACACTGATCCATGGAGACACACAGACCCATGGGAACACATTGACCCATAGGGACAGACATGCCCATGGGGACACACAAGCCCATGGGGACACATTGACCCGTGGGGACACACGAGTCCATGGGGACACACTGACCCATAGGGACACACGAGTCCACGGGGACACACGAGCCCATGGGGATACATGAACCCATGGGGACACACGGACCCATGGGAACAGATGAGTCCCTGGGGACAGATGAGCCCGTGGGGACGCACAGGGACAGACGCAGATAGACGGGCCCAAGGGGACACACGGACCCACAGGGACAGACCGGTGACACACAGATCCACCAGGACAGACAGACGTATGTGGACCCGCAGAGCCATGGGGACACACATATGGGGATGGACAGAGGCTGCAGGCAATGTCCCTGTCCCCACGCCCATCCCAGTCCCTGTCCCCATGCCAGTCCCTGTCCTCATCCCTGTGGCCGTGACATCCCCATCCCTCTGCCATCCCCATGCTTGTCACTATCCCATCCCTGTCCCCATGTCCGTGCTGTCCTCATCCCCACGCTTGCATCATCCCTCTCGCCATGCCTGTCCCCATGCTGTCCCTGTCCCCATGCCATCCCCATCCCTACGCTGTCCCCATCCATCACCATCCCCATGTTGTCCCTGTCACCATGCCTGTGCTCATGCTCTCCCCATCCCCATGCCATCCCTGTCCCCATGTCCATGCCATTCCCATCCCGGTGCCCATCCATGTCCCCATGCCCAAGCCATCCCCATCGCTTTCCCCATGCCCATGATCATGCCATGACCGTCCTCAACCCCATCCCTGTGCCATCCTTGTCCCCATCCCTGTGCCATCCCCATCCCTGTCCTCATGCTGTCCCCATTCCTGTCCCCATCCCTGTGCCTATGCCACCCCTGTCCCCATGACTATGCCGTCACTGTCCCTGTCCCCCCACCACGCCATCCCCATTGACATACCCATGCCATCTCCATCCCTGTCCCTGTCCCTCTGCTCATGCCACTCCTGTCCCCATGCCCATGCCACCCCATCCCTTTCCCCCTCCTTATCCCCACCCCATCCCCATGCTGTCCCCATGCCCAAGCCATCCCCATTGCTGTCCCCACACCCATGACCATGCCATCCCCATCCCCATCCATGTGCCACACCCAACCACATGCCTGTGCCGTCCCCAGCCCTGTCCCCATGCCAGCCCTGTCCCCTTGCCCATGACACTATGTCATCACTGTCCCCATCCCTGTGTCACCCTTGTCCACATGCCTGTGCCATCCCCACCCCTGTCCCCATGCTGTCCCCATCGCTGTCCCCCCACCCATGACCGTGCCATCACCGTCCCCATCCATGTGCCATCCCCACCCCTGTCTCCACAACCACACCCGTCACCATCCCCATGTTGTCCCCCTTCCTGTCCCCATGCTCATGCCCATTGCCATCCCCATGGTGTCCCCCATCCCCATGCCCATCCCTTCGCAGTCCCCGCGCTCAGTGGGTGACACGTACGGGTGCGGATGCGCAGGGTGCTGGGCGCCCCGAGGTGCTGCTGCCGTTGAGCCTGGATGAAGAGCTCGAAGGCATGGCCCGGTGCCAGCCCCGTCACCTCGAAGGTGACAGCAGAGCCGGGCAGCTCATGGGTGGTCATCGCCGCCGGCTCATCCTGGGGACAAGGGACATGCCAAGGACAGGCTGGGGACCTGGCCCTGAGTCAGGCAGCAGGTAGGTGGCCACAGCCAAGAGCTTCTCCCAGGGCTGGGGGACACACTGGGGACATGCTGGGGACAGCTACGGAAGGACACACTGGGGACAGTGTGGTGAGGACACCTTCCTCATCCCTGAGCCAGGCAGGAGACAGGTGGCTGCAGCCAATGGCTTGTCCTGGGGTTGGGGGACATGTTGGGGACACACTAGGGACATATTGGGGACACCACAGTGAGGACATGTCCTGGTCCCTAAGCAGGGCTGCAGGCAGGTGGCAGCAGCCAGGTGCCTCATCCTGGGGAGAGGGGACATGTTGGGGACACTGGAGACACCATGCTGGGGACACATCCCTGTCACCAAGCCAGGTAGTAGGAGGGTGGCCACAGCTGCTGGCTCATCCTGGGGACAAGGGACGCATTGGGGACACCATAGGGAACCCATCCCTAAGCCAAGCAGCAGATGGGTGACACCATCATGGCTCATCCTGGGGACAAGGGACATTATGGGGAGATGTCCCCATCCCCAAGTTAGGCAGCAGGAGGTGGCCTGACCACTGGCTTGCTCTGGGGACAACGGGCACATTGGGAACATGTTGGGGACACCATAGGGACACTTATGGTGTCTCCTAGTGGGGCAGCAGTGGGTGGCCACAGATGACATCTCATCATGGGGATGAAGGCCACGTCAGGGCCACATTGGGGCCACCACACTGGGGCCACTGCAGCGCTGGGGACCTGTCTCCACCCCTGTCCCCGTCCCCAGCTCACCAGGGGGATGAGGGCCACCTGGTAGCCGTCCACCGGCACGAGGGGACGTGGCCAGGTCACACGGAAGGATGTCTGGTTGCGGGTGGCCAAGCGCGGTGTCACCGAGGGGATCTCTGCGGGGACAGGGTCCCATCAGTGGGTGCCACTGCAGGGACATTTTGAGGCACCATGGGATGGGGCACCCATGGGATGGGGACACCCTGGGGACACCATGGGACTGGAACACCTTGAGGACACCTTGGTGACACCACGGGATGGGGCACTCATGGGATGGGGATGGGGACACCCCTGGGACACCATGGGACGGGGACACCATGGTGATACCATGGAATGGGACACCTATGGAATGGGGACACCCTGGGGACACCACAGGACAGGGACACTCTGGGGACACCACAGGACAGGGCACCCAAGGGATGGGGACACAGCAGGACAGGGACACCCTGGAGACACCACAAAGACAACATAAGATGGGGCACTGAGGGGATGGGGACACCCTGGGACTGGGACACCTTGAGGACACCCTGGTGACACCATGGAGTGGGGCACCCATGGGATGGAGACACCATGGAGACACCATGGGACAGGGACACCCTGGTGACACCATGGAATGGGGCACCCATGGGATGGAGACACCCTGAGGACACTATGGGACAGAGACGCCCTGAGGACACCCTAGGGACAGGGCACCCTGGGAATGGGGACACTCTATGGACATCATGGGACAGGGACACCCTCGAGACACCATGGGGACACCATGGGATGGAGCACCCGTGGGACAGGGACACCCTGGACACACCACAGAGACACCACGGGATGGGGCACCCAGGGGATGGGGACACCCAGGGGACACCATGGGGACACCATGGGACAGGGCCAACGGGATGGGAACACCCTGGGGACAATACAGGACAGGGACACCCTCAAGACACCATGGGGACACCATGAGGACAGGGCAGCCATGGGATGGGGACACCCTGGTGACACCACAGGATAGGGCACTCATGGGATGGGGACATCAGGGGACAGGACACTCTTGAGACACCATGGGGATACCACATGATGGGGACACCATGGGATGGGGACATCAGGGGGATACCACATGATGGGGACACTCTGGGATGGGGACACCACAGGGACACCACAGGACAGGGCACCCACTGGGTGGGGACACCCCAGGGACACGGAGGGGACACCCAAGGAACAAGGCCACCCAAGCCATTGGGAGACTGGGTCATGGGGCACCTACAGGGCAGGGACACTATGGGGACACTCAGGGCAGGTCACTGGGGGGCACTGGGAGGACTGGGAGAGCACTGGAGGACACCAGGAGACACTGGGGGATATACCAAGGTGGCATCACGGTCTACCATGGCTGCAGGGGACAGGTGGGAGGGCGCTGGGAGCACTGGGATGGGGACACTGGGGGAGCATTGGGGACCCTTGGGGACACCTGGGGAGCACTGGGGACACTCAGGGACCCTTGGGGTCACCTAGGAAGCACTGGGGACACTCGGGGACATACCAAGGTGGCATCAGGCCCCACTACAGCCGGGGCAGGAAGGTGAGGGGATATTGGGAGCACTGGGATGGGGACACTGGGGGGAGCATTGGGGACCCTTGGGGACACCTGGGAAGCACTGGGGACACTCAGGGACACTTGGGGACACCTGAGGACCCTTGGGGACATACCAAGGTGGCATCAGGCCCCACAACAGCTGGGGCGGGAAGACGGGGGGGCACTAGGGAGCACTGGGATGGGGACACTGGGGGGACCATCGGCAACCCTTGGGGACCCTTGGGACCCCTTGGACCCCCTTGGGGACACTCAGGGACCCTTGGGGACATACCGAGGGCGCAGCGGGGCCCGCCGCGACCGGGGGGGCAGACGGGGGTGGCACAGTGGGGGCCGGTGAAGCCGGGGAAGCAGCGGCAGCGACCCCCCCGACAGCGTCCTTGGTCACTGCAGCCGAGGGGACAGGGGGGGTCGGGGGGGACAGGGGGAGTGGGGGGAGGGGCGGGGGGGGGAGGGGCAGCCACAGCCTTCCCCGGGGGGGGACACACAGAGCTCCCGAGCCAGGGTGCGTCCTGCAGGGATGGGAAGGACACGGCGGGGGGGTGACGAGGCCCCATGGCCCCCCCCCAGTGTCCCCATGACCCTTATGTCCCTCCCCCGACCCTCCCCGTGTCCCCCCCATCCCCCCCCACATGTCACCCATATGCCCCATGTGTCCCCCCCCAAGTCCCCTCCATGTCCCAATGTCACTCCCTGTCCCCCCCATGTCCCCCCACATCCCCCGATGTCCCCCCATGTCCCAGTGTCCCCCCATGTCCCTCCATACCCCCCACATATCCCCACCGTGTCCCCCCATACGTCCCATGTTCCCCAAGTCCCCGTGTCCCATGTGTAATGTCCCCCACGTCCCCCCACATCCCCCCACCCACCCACACGTCCCCCCATGTCCCAATGTCACCCCACGTCCCTCCACATCCCCCCCATGTCCCCCACATGCCCCCCCATCCCAATGTCCCCCCACATACCAGTGCCAGCCTGGGGTCCCTGGCTGTCCCCGCACTGTCCCTGCAGCGCCCGCACTTGTCCCTCCAGCTCCCGCAGGCGCCCCAAAATGGCCACCAGCGCCGCCGCCCCACAGGGGGGACCCGGGGGGGACCCAGGGGGGGTCCCCGTCCCCCCCCGCAGCGCCAGGGCCAGCAGCAGCAGGGGCAGCCCCGGGGTCATGGTCCTGTGGGGAGGGGACGGATGGCACCCATGGGGACACCCGTGGGGACACAAGGACACCCGTGGGGGACACAGGGACACCCGTGGGGGACACGTAGGGGACACAGGGATATCATAGGGGACACTGACAGGGACACGCGGGCATCATGGGGGGGACACAAGGACACCCATGGGGGACACCCAAGAGACCGAGGGACACGCATGGGGGACACCCAGGGGACACAGAGGACACTGACGAGGACACACGAACATCATGAGGGGACACCCAGGGGACATGGGGACACAGGGACACCCAAGAGACCCAGGGACACCCATGGGGGACACCCAGGGGACACAGAGGACACTGACGAGGACACACGAACATCATGAGGGGACACCCAGGGGACATGGGGACACAGGGACACCCATGGGGGACACCCAAGAGACCCAGGGACACCCATGGGGGACACCCAGGGGACACAGAGGACACTGACGGGGACACCCAGGGACACATGGACATCATGAAGGGACACAGGGACACCCACGGGGGACACCCAAGAGACCCAGGGACACCCATGGGGGGGACACAGAGGACACTGACGGGGACACTCAGGGACACATGGACATCATGAAGGGACACAGGGACACCCAAGAGACCCAGGGACATCCATAGGGGACACAGAGGACACTGACAGGGACACCCAGGGGACACAGGGACACCCATAGGGGACACACAGGAGACAGAGGACACTGACAGGGACACACGGACATCATGAAGGGACACCCCGGGGACACCCATGGGGACACCCAGGGGACACAGGGACATTGTGGGGCACACCCAGACACCCGTGGGGGACACACGGACACCCACGGGGACACCCAAGGGACACGGGGACATCAGGGGGGACACAGGGGACACCCACGGGGACACTGTGACCGACGGCACCCACCCACGACCCTTATGTGTCCCTGGCACCAGTGCGCCCAGCAGCCCCCAGTAACAGCAGTAACCCCCCAGGTCTCACTGACTGCAGTAGCTTCATCCCCCCCCAGCCCCCACTAACACCAGTAACCTCCCCAGTAACCTCCCAGTTCTCACTAACTGCAGTAGCTTGATCCCCACCCAGCCCCCAGTAACACCAGTAGCCCCCCAGTAATCCTCCAGTAACGCCACCCTCCAGCAACTCCAGCAATACCAGTAACTCCCAGTCTCCAGTAACATCAGTAACACCAGCACCTCCAGCAACTCACACCAGTAACACCAGTAACTGCAGCAACACCAGCAACAACTCCAGTAGCACCAGTAACTCCAGTCAGCCCATCTCCAGTAACACCAGTCACCCCCCAGTCTCCAGTAACACCAGCAGCAACCAGCAACACCAGCAACTCCAGTCACCTCCAGCAATTCCAGTCACTTCCAGCATACGCAGCAACTCCAGTAACACCAGTAGCACCAGCACCAGCACCTCCAATAACACCAGTAAGTCCAGTAACCCCAGTAAGTCCGGCAACCGCAGCAACACCAGTAACTCCAGTCACCTCCAGTATCACCAGTAACTCCAGTCACCTCCAGCAACACCAGTGACACCAGCAGCTCCAGTGACTCCAGTAACCCCAGTGCCTCCAGTCACTCCCAGCATACACAGAAACTCCAGTAACACCAGTAAGCCCAGTACCTCCCGTCCCCAATCCGTCCTTGCAGCTCACTGTGGGGTGGGGTTAGGGCCAGCGGGGGGGGGGGGCGTGGCGTGGCCGGGGGGGCGGAGCCACATCCCACGCACCTGCCCCACATCTCCCACCCCACAAGTTTCAGGGGACCCAAACGTCCCGGCCCCCCAAGTCCTGCCCCATAACCCTGCCCCATAGAGGATGCAGACATCCGGGCCCCCCAAGTCCTGCCCCATAACCCTGCCCCATAGAGCACCCAGACATCCGGGCCCCCCAAGTCCTGCCCCATAACCCTGCCCCATAGAGGATGCAGACATCTGGGCCCCCCAAGTCCTGCCCCACAACCCCCCCATAGTCCGCCCCCCCCTCCCGTGCAGAAGCTGGGGGTCACAGAGGACGCAGGCGTCCGGGCGGGGCCCCCCTCCCCCCATGTGTTTATGGGGTGGCGGTCACCACGGTAACCAAACATCTGGGTGGGAGCAGCCAGATGTGGGGTCCAGCTGCCAAAGCGGGGGGGGGAGCAGAAGGACGCTCCCGGTAACACCAGTAACACAGCACAGCCTGCCCCACAGCTCCCAGTAAGACCAGTAACAACAGTCCCACCTGCCCCACAGCTCCCAGTGCTCCCAGGAACCCACTATGGCCCATCCCAGTGCTCCCAGTAACACCAGTAAGACAGCACAGCAGCACAGCCTGTCCCAGTGCTCCAAGTAACACCAGTAACACAGCACAGCCCTCCCCAGTGCTCCCAGTAACACCACTATCACAGCACAGCTTGCCCCACAGCTCCCAATGCTCCCAGGAACCCACTATGGCCTGTCCCACTGCTCCCAGTAATACCAGTAATGCAGCACAGCCCACCCAACAGCTTCCAGTAACCACAGTCCCACAGCTCCCAGTGCTCCCAGTAACCACGTTCCCACCTGCCCCACAGCTCCCAGTGCTCCCAGTAACCACGTTCCCACCTGCCCCACAGCTCCCAGTGCTCCCAGTAACCACGTTCCCACCTGCCCCACAGCTCCCCATCCCCTGCGCCACGGGGCCACACTGTGGGGCTATGGGGCCAAGCCATGGGGCTGAGCTGTGGGTCAGTGGCGTCATGGGTCAGTGGGGCTGTGGGTCAGTGGGACCGTGGGTCAGTGGGGCTGTGGGTCAGTGGGGCTGCGGGTCAGTGAGGCTGAGCCATGGGGCTGAGCTGTGGGTCAGTGGGATCGGGGGTCAGTGGGGCTGTGGGTCACTGGAGCCATGGGTCAATGGGGCCGTGGGGCTGAGCCATGGGGCTGAGCTGTGGGTCACTGGAGCCGTGGGTCAGCAGGGCTGTGGGTCAGTGGGTCTGAGCCATGGGGCTGAGCCGTTGGTCACTGGAGCCCTGGGTCAGTGGGGCTGAGCCGTGGGTCACTGGAACCGTGGGTCAGCGGGGCTGCGGGTCAGCGGGGCTGCAGGTCAGTGGGGCTGCTGCCGTGGGGCTGAGCCGTGGGGCTGCAGGACGGAGCCGTGGGGCCAAATCACGGGTGGGGCCGTGACTCAGCCTGGCCGGGTCCCCCCCCCACCCCCTTGCTGCTGCTGTTGTTGCTGCAGAACATGGGGGGCGGGGGGGGGAACTCGGACACTGGGGTCCGCTATGGGTGGGGGTCAGGGGTCACCCAGACACCCCAGTCCCCCAGAAGGCAGTGGGGGAGGGGGGTTGGGGGGGTGTGACTTGGGGGGTCCAACCGTCTGGGTCCCCTAAGGACGGGGGGGGGGGGGCGGGGGGGCACGTGGGTTCGCCACGAGGTCTGGCAGGGTCAGGGAGGGGGTGGGGGCCCGGGCGTCGGGGTCCCTTGGGGTGGGGGGGCAGAAGGGGGGGGGCAGAAGTGGGGGGGCCCCGGAGGCGTCGGGCTCTTTGGCGAGGGTTGGTGGTTTGGTCATCGCCCCCGGGTTGGGTGGGCCCGACACGTGTGGGGCTGGGGGGGGACGTGTGGGGCCGGGGGGGCATGTGGGGCTGGAGGGGGGGCACACGTGAGGGGCTGGGGGGGATGGGGGGGTGGGGGTTACATGTGGGGATGGGGAGCATTTGTGGGGCTGGAGGGTGTGTGTGGGGCTGGAGGGTACTTGTAGGGCAGGGGGGGGCACAGGCATGTGTGGGGCTGAGAGGGCCATAGGGCATGTGTGGGGCTGGGGGGCATGAAGGAGGCTGGGGGGGTACATGTGGGGTTGGGGGGATCCATGGGGCAGGTGTGGGGCCGGGGGGGGGTCTCTGGGGTACATGTGGGGCTGGGGGAAAAGATGGGGAATGTGTGGGGCTGGGGGGGATCATGGGGGATGTGTGGGGCTGGGAGGGGGTCCAAGGGACATATGTGGGGCCGGGGGGGGTGTCACAGTGATCTATGGGGCTGGGAGGGTCCATGCAACAAGTGTGGGGCTGGTGGGGGGGAAGATGGGGCAGATGTGGGACTGGGGGGTTGCTGTGGGACACCTATGGGACCACAGGGCCCGAGTGGAGCTGGGAAAATGTGTGGGGCTGGGAAAATGTGTGGGGCACAGGCTGCGGCGGGGGGGGAGCCCGCCCTGGCCCAGCCCCACGCCTGCTCCTGCCAAGGAATTTTCTCGGCCTCCATCAACAACATGAGGTCACCCGTGGGGGGGGGAGGAACAAGGGGGACCCAGGCGTCCGGGTGGGGGGGGAGGGGGCAGATGATGCAGACACGGGGGGGGCAGGGGGGGTGTGTCACAGGACCCCACCCCACGGAGCGCTCCTCCGCCCCAATCCCATGGGATGCTCAGGATGTGTGTCATCCGTGGTCCCCCCGTCCCCCCCCAGGTGGCCAATGTCCCCATAGCGCCTCCCCCCAGGTGGCCGATGTCCCCCCCCGGGTCCCCCCCAGCCCCAAAGCTCTGTCCCCACTCCACGGGCTCCACTCTGCTGTCCCCATCCCAGCCGACCCCCCCCCGTCCCCACTGTCCCCATTGTCCCCATCTCACCACCTGTCCCCACTTGTGTGTCATGTCCGTGGACCCCCACCCCCCCCGGTCCCCATCCCCCCCCCATCCTGTCCCCACTGTCCCCATCCCATGTCCCCACTCTCACCTAGTGCCTGGCGCCTCATGGGCACATGGGACCCCCAACCCCCAGCCCTGCCCCCACACCCCTCCCTCATCCCAGCTACCCCCCCCATCCCGCTGTCCCCATCCCTGCTCTTGGTGTCCCCATCCCATCTCTTAGCGTCCCCGTCCTGGCTCCCACTGTCCCCCTCCCTGTCCCCAGTATCCCTGTCCTGGCTCCCACTGTCCCCACCCCTTGGTGTCCCCATCCCCAGCTCCTGCCGTCCGTCCCCCTCCTTCCCCGTGTCCCCGTCCCCTGCTGTCCCCCCTTGCCCCCCGCCCTGCAGCAGGCACCAGTAGCGGCTGCCGGGGCGCAGGAGCTCCTTGGGGGACTGCAGCTCGTGCAGTCGCCCCCCCTCCAGCACGGCCACCCGCTGCGCCCGCATGGCCAGGGCCACCTGCCCTGTCACCAGCAGCACCGCGCGCCCGGCCCCTGCGGCTCCGAAGATCTCCTGCTCCACCTGCGGCGGGTGGCATCGTCAGTGGGGACCCCCCGGGTGTGGGGACATAGGGGACATGGGGAGCGGGGACCCCCCCAGGACCAGGGGGCTGCTGGGAGAGAGACCCAGGGGACATGGGCACCAGGGCCCAAGGGCACACCAGGACTGGCAGCCAAGGGAACCCACATGCCAGGGACCTGGGGAACACCGGGACCAGGGACCCGGGGAACACCGGGACCAGGGACCCAGGGGCTGACGGAAGGAGGGGACCCAGGGGGACTCGCAGCAACCAGGGTGCTGCCGGACAGGGGGACTGAGGGGACATGGCTGTCACCTCCTACCTGCAGCCGGCTCTCGCTGTCCAGGGCGCTGGTGGGCTCATCGAGGACGAGGACAACGGGGTCCCTCACCAGGGCACGAGCGATGGCCACCGCCTGCCGCTGTCCCCCGGAAAGCTGCCCCCCCAGCTCTCCCACCTCTGCGCGAGACGGGGCTCAGGATGGGGACACGGGGACACGGGGGTGGCGACGGAGAAGGGGGACACACCTCCTACCTGTGTCATAGCCCAGGGGCAGGCGGGTGATGAAGGTGTGGGCACCCGCCCGGCGGGCTGCCACCGTCACCTCTGCCCGGCTCCAGCTCCCCGGTCCGTAGGCGATGTTGGCGTGGAGCGAGCGGGAGAAGAGCACCGGCTGCTGGGGGACGACGGCCACCTGCGGCAGAGGGGACGGCTGGGGATGCGGTGGGGACATGGCACAGAAAGCTGGGGAGGGATGTGGGAGGGCACATTGCAAGGACATGGTGGGGATGGCTGGGGACACAGTGGGGACATGGCAGGGGACGTGGCAGGGACATGGAGGGGTCAGACGAGGACGCAGGAGGGATGCAGCGGTGACATGGCAGGGACATCGTGGGGATGGCCAGGAACACTGCTGGGGACATGGCAGGGATGGCTGGGGATGCACTGGGGACACGTCGGGGACAGCTGGGGATGTGGCAGGGACATCTGGGGACACAGCAGAGATGCGTTGGGGACATGGTGGGAATGGCTGGGGACATGGCGAGGGACGTGGTGGGAGAAGTGGTTGGGAGATGGTGGGGACGTGGCGTGGACACGGGAAGGATGTCTGGTGACACGGGGTGGTGGCGGGGCCAGGGTGGGCACAGCTGGTGACATGGGGGGCTGGCAGTGGGCCACCCATTGGGGACAGCTGGTGACATGGGGTGGCGGTGGGGACCCACTGGGGACAGCTGGTGGGACGGGGGGGTGGTTGGGCAGGACCCATTGGCGATAGCTGGGGACACAGGGGGTGGCAGTGGCACCCGCTGGGGACATCGTGTCGCAGGGCGGTGGTGGCACCTGGCAGCGCTGGTAGGGGTGCTGGCAGGCAGGGAGGGGGTGACCGTCCAGCAGCACCCGCCCGGCCCCCGGCGGGCGCAGGCACAGGACCAGGGACACCAGGGTGCTCTTCCCTGCCCCCGGGGGGGCCACCACCGCCAGCACCTCCCCGGGCCGCAGCTCCAGGGACACGCCCTGGGGGAACGGACAGAGGTGACACCCCCGTGCCCCCTCCCCCAGTGTCCCCAGCCCTCCCTATGCCCTCCCCACCACCTCTGGGTCCACAAGCCATGTCCCCATGCCCTCCCCATGTCCCCCTGCTGTGTCCCCACACCCTCCCCTCCTCGTCCATCTTCCCACGCCCTCCCTGTGTCCCCATGTTCCCATGTCCCCCTGCCATGTCTCCACTGCCTCCCTACCACCTCTGGGTCCCCATGCCATGTCTCCATGTCCCCCAACCATGTCCCCACACTCTCCCTGCCACATCCCCATGCCCTCCCCACCGTGTCCACCTGCCATGTCCCCACCATGTCCTTCTGTCCCTCCACCATGTCCCCACGCCCTCCCCACCGTGTCCCCATGGCCTCCTGCCATGTCTCCACACCTTCCCCACCACGCCCGTGTCCCCATGCCCTCCCCACCATGTCCACCTGACACATCCCTACCATGTCCTTCTGCCCCCCCATCATGTCCCCACACCCTACCCACCATGTCCCTGCACCATGTCCCCGCACCATGTCCCCGTGACCTCCCCACCATGCCACCCTGCCATATCTCCACACCCTCCCCACCTCATCCATGTCCCCATGCCCTCCCCACCGTGTTGCCCACCATGACCCTACCATGTACCTCTGTCCCACCAATCAAATCAGAGTATGATAATGAGAAGTAAAACCAAATCTCAGATCACCTTCCCCCACCCCTGCCTCCTTCCTGGGCTCAACTCCATCCCAAATTCTCTGCCTCCTGCCCCCCAGCAGTGCAAGGGGATGAGGAATGGGGGTTGGGGTCAGTTCATCCCACCTTGGCCCTGCCGCTCCTTCCTCCTCACACTCTTCCTCTGCTCCAGCATCGGGTCTCACCCATGGTAGACAATCTTCAACAAACTTCTCCAACGTGAGTCCTTCAGGGCACATCCCCCTGCTCTGGCATGGGCTCCTCCCTGGGCTGCAGGTGGACATCTGCTGCACTGGGGACCTCTGTGGGCTGCAGGGGGACAGCCTGCCTCACCATGGTCTTCACCACGGGCTGCAGGGTGGATGTCACTGAGTACTTGTGACAAGACATCTTCACCAACCTCCAGGCATCTTCCCGACCTGCTCGTCACAGCAGTATGGCATTCCCAGCTGATGCCTGGGACGTTGAGGTCTCCGGTAAGGACAAGGGCGACCGATCCAGACATTTCTGCTGACTGTCTGTGGAATAACTCATCGGCACTGGCATCCTGGCTGGGCGATGGGTAGCAGACACCCACTGCACCATCTGCTCTGTCTTCCATCCTCTAGCCCTCACCCAGAGGCTCTCGACCACGTCATCCCAAACCTCAATGGCTGTGCGGTCAAAGCTCTGCTTTCCATCCAGTGCAACTCCTCCACCTCACCTGCCCTGCCCACCTCTCCTGAAGGGCTGAGCGCCCTCCATCCCAGCAGTCCAGGTGTGTCTCCTGCTCTGAGACCATACACAGGGGCCCTGAGAAGAAGGTCTTCTGCTCCGAGGTCACCCATAAGGGCCCTGAGGAGAAGGTCTTCTGCTCTGAGGTCACCCATAAGGGCCCTGAAGAAGAAGGTCTCCATCTCTGAAGTCACCCATAAGGGCCCTGAAGAAGAAGGTCTCCATCTCTGAAGTCACCCATAAGGGCCCTGAGAAGATCTCCCAGCTCCGAGGTCACCCATAAGGGCCCTGGAGAAGAAGGTCTCCAAGCTCTGATGTCACCCATGAGGGCCCTGGAGAAGAAGGTCTCCAAGCTCTGATGTCACCCATGAGGGCCCTGAGAAAGTCTCCAGCTCCGAGGTCTCGCAGACGGGTGCTGAGGAGCAGGTACCGCCCCCCCCGCCCCAGGCTGGGGACA
Organism: Haliaeetus albicilla; assembly: GCF_947461875.1. NCBI lineage: Eukaryota > Metazoa > Chordata > Aves > Accipitriformes > Accipitridae > Haliaeetus > Haliaeetus albicilla. The sequence goes on from NC_091511.1 coordinate 2,433,327, forward strand.
CCAGTCCTTGGGGACAGCGGGCAGGAGGGACAGCAGGAGCGGGATGACCCGTACGGGGGACACTGGTGTGAGGGACAGCGGGAACGGGGGACACTGGGGGACACTGGGGGACACTGGGGGACCCGGGGTGGGGGGTGAGGGGGGTCCCGCGGGTGGGCTCCGAGGGTCCCGGGGGGTCCCGCGGGTCCCCAGTCCCTTCCCCCACTTCGCCCTTCGCCCTTCGTCCGGCGCTTTCGCTTTCGCTTCCAACCTGCGGGAGCGCGGTCTGCCTGGCACCCGGTGACGTCCGAGGCGGCTCCAGGCTGCCATTGGCGGGCGGGAGGGAGCGGCGCCAATGGCGGGGAGGGGGCGGGGCTTGACCGTCACGGCGTTTGATATTCCGAGCGGGGCCGGAGCGGAGCAGAGCAGCGCGATGGGGCCGGGACTGGGACTGGGACCGGGGCTGGGACCGGGGCTGGGGCTGCTGCTGGGGGTCCTCGTCGGGGCGGCGAGCGGTGAGCGCGGGCGGGGACGCGGGAGGACCCCCCCCCACACCCCCGGGCACCGGGACCCCCTGGACACCCTTTCCCGGACAGGAGGACCCCCCCGGACCCCCCCGGACCGCCCTTCTCTTGGCACCGCGAACCCTCCCGGGCACCGGGACCCCTTCGACCCCCCCTTTCCGACCACCCCGGTCCCCCTCCCCGGTCCCAGGGACCCCCTGGGAACACTCCCCCACACCTCCGGTTCGCCCTTCCCGGCCCCCCCCCGGACCCCCATTTCCGAGAACCGGGACACCTCCCCCACCCTGCCTCGGACCCCCCTTCCTGCTCCCCCGGACCCTCCCCCAGATCTGCTTTCTTGGACACCGGGACCTCCCTGGCCCCCCCTTCCAGGGCACCCCGGGTCCCCCACGCCTTGGACCCCCTTGGACCCCCCTTTCCCTGACATCAGAAACCAGGACCCCCCTCCCGCCCACAACTCACTCCCCCAACATCCCCCCACCAGTCCCATCCCCCTGAAGCTGGGGCATGGGGACCCCCCCGGACCGCCCTTCTCTTGGCACCGCGAACCCTCCCGGGCACCGGGACCCCTTTGACCCCCCCTTTCCGACCCCCCCGGTCCCCCTCTCCTGTCCCAGGGACCCCCTGGGAACACTCCCCCACACCTCTGGTTCCCCCTTCCCGGGCATCCCGGGTCCCCCTCCCCTTGGACACATCTGGGACCCCCCTTTCCTTGACACCAGGAACCAGGACCCCCCTCCCGCCCACAACTCACTCCCCCAGTATCCTCCCAACCAGTCCCATCCCCCTGAAGCTGTTGTGTCCCCCCTCCCGCCACATCTGCTCCCCTTGGACCCCCACCCAGCCTCGGTGCCCACCCCTGGGACCCCTCACCCCTGTCTCCCCCCAGCCCCACTGCCCCCCACCTCTAACCACTCCCTGTGTCCCCACAGGATTCCACTCCCTGCGCTACTTCGATGTTGCCGTGTCAGACCCCAGCCTGGGGGTGCCCCAGTTTATGGAAGTGGGGTACGTGGACAGGAACCACATCACACTCTACAACAGTGAGACAGGGAGGATGGTGCCTGGGGCAGACTGGATGGCGGACAACCTGGACCAGCAGTACTGGGACATCGAGACCCAGAGAGTACAGAGGAATCAGCAGGTTTACCGCATCAACCTGGACACACTGCGGGACCGCTACAACCAGAGCAATGGTGAGTGTGGGGCTCTGGGGGGCTGGGCTGGGGCTCCGTGGGACAGGATGGTTCCTTCCCCCTCCTGCTCCGAGATCCTGCTGTGCCCCACACTACTGCCCCGTGTTGTGCCGGCCCTTCCCTGCCTGGTGTCACTGTCAGAGGGCTCTCAACCACCCTGTCCCCCAGCCCAAGGGGGTCCCGGCTGCCCTGTCCCAGCCCCACAGTGCTTGGGATCCCCTGTCCTGGATCCAGGGGGGGCTTCTGGCCACCCCAGCCCAGCGCATCCCCCCACCACACACACACAGTGCCCAGGACCCCAGCCCAGGAGTGGCTGCCACGTCCCAGCCCCTCACCATCCCCACGGCAGTCGAGACCCCCAGAACCAGAGGGGCTCCCACCCCCAGTGTCCCAGGCCCTTGCCCTCCCCATGGTGCTCAGGCCCCCATCCCAGAGCCAGAGGGGCTTCCCCCACCCCATCCCATCTCCTTATCATCCCTGGCCCCAGCATTTGGGACCCAGCCCAGCCCCATGCTGTCCCAGGGTGCTGTGGGGCTGGGTGCCAGCCCAGCCACGTCCTGGGTGCAGGGGGTCTGCGTCATGGCTTTACGTGACACCCTGAGTGCTGTGGGCCCTGGGCAGCACGGTGGGCAGCTCTCGTGCTGGTACCTGATCCCCCCCAAGGGTCATGCAGGTTTGGGGCGGGGGGGTCCGTGCCCCACTGAAGGCCCAGGGCTGCAGCAGCCCCTCAGCCCCATTTCCCTGGTCGTGTTTCAGGGGCTCACACGCTGCAGCGCATGTACGGCTGTGACATCCTGGAGGACGGCAGCACCAGGGGGTATCAGCAGATCGCCTACGATGGGAGGGATTTCATCGCCTTCGACTTGGACACAAAGACATTCACTGCAGCAGACGCAGCAGCAGAAATCACCAAGAGGAAGTGGGAGAAGGACGGGACTGTCGCTGAGGACTGGAAGCACTACCTGCAGAACACCTGCATCGAGTGGCTGAGGAAATACGTGAGCTACGGGCGGGCCGTGCTGGAGAGGAAAGGTGAGGGCGAGACGGGGACCCTGGGGACGGGCTGCTGTGGGTGCGTGTGCCGGCTCTCACCGCCACCCCCTCCCCAGAGCCCCCCATGGTCCGAGTGTCAGGGAAGGAGGCCCACGGGATCCTGACCTTGTACTGCCGCGCTTACGGCTTCTACCCGCGGCCCATCACCGTTAGCTGGCTGAAGGACGGCGAGGTCAGGGACCAGGAGACCGAGCGGGGCAGCATCGCGCCCAACAGCGATGGCACCTACTACACCTGGGCCTCCATCGAGGCCCTTCCAGAGGAGAAGGACAAGTACCGGTGCCGCGTGGAGCACGCCAGCCTGCCCGAGCCCGGCCTCTTCATGTGGGGTGAGCCCGGTGGCCTTGGGCACGTGGAGCGGTGGTGGGCTGGGGTGGTTCCCCTTCCCCTCCTCACGGTCCTGCTCTCCCCCAGAGACGGAGTCCAACCTGCTCACCATCATCCTGGTGGTGGTGGCTGTCGCCATCCTGCTTGTCATTGCCATCATCGCCGGATTCATATTATGGAAGTACAAATCAGGTAAAGCACCCGGGCCGGCGAGGCAGAGGGGCGTGGGAGGAAGGCAGGGGCTGGGGGGCTGCGAGGGGCTGCGGGCATAAACCGCTGTGCTCTGGGGACCCCCCATCTTGGCGGCTGTCAGGGATGCTGATGGATCTTTCTCTCTGCAGGGAGGAAGAAGAAGGGTTATAACCCACCATCAGGTGAGTACCGGCAGCAGGTCCGGATCCAGCTGCTGCCCAGTGTCTGGGGTGTTCTTGCGGTTCGGGTTTCTGGCTTCTGCTGGCATTTCCCGATCCCCTGTCCTCCCCGTGCTGCCCCTCTTTAAATCCCTGTAGCGGGGACGTATGGAAGAGATTGTGTCTCCTCTCTGGTGCTCACGGCTCCATCCTGCTCTATCAGTGGCTTCAGCGTGGCCGTGGCTCCCGGGCCGGCTCCTGGCACGTGCACCGTGCCCGTAGCGAGCACGGGGCTGGCAGCTCACGGCTGTTTCTCCCTCACAGGCACGGACAGCGAATCTGGCAGCTCCACCAAAGGTAAGGTGTGGGACCAGGGGGGATGGACGGGGCACCCCAGGTCTTTGTGCTCCACTGTGGGACTTGCAGCCGGAGCAACACTGGGCTACAGGAGAGGGACACCGAGACCCCCAGAGCAGCAGGCTGGGGACAGACAGGTTGCCCTGGGTGACGCTGTCTCTTCCTCTCGTCCCTGCAGAGCCCATCAACTAACTGCTCCACGAGGGGCCAGCACGTGGTTGGATTCGGCCCCCTGCTCTATTGCCGGCTGGACGCAGAGAGGTGCTGGAGGAGGCTGAGAGCTGCCTGCAGAGAGAGCTTGTCACGCTGCGCTTGCCCACCCCTGGCTGTGGTGGTGGCTTTTCTGGGTGGGTGAACATCCTATTTTGTGATACTTTTAAAATTGAGAGCTACAATTATTACCAATGTTCTTTACTTTGGAGGTTGCAATTGATTTCTTCCGCATGTGTACGTTTCCTGGCTTTCACAATAAATGCTGGTCCCCATCCTGTGTCAGGCTGTGTCTCCTCTCCTGGTGCCTGGGCTGCACTTGCATCCTCGGGTCGAGGGCTGTGCTGGTTTTGGCTGGGATAGCGTTATTTTCTTCATTGCAGTCCAGCGTGGTGCGGTTTTTAGGATTTGTGACCAGAACAGTGTTGGTAACACAGCGATGGATGCGAACAGTGTTGGCACAATATGAGGGCCTTCTGTGTTTCTCACTTGGCTCCCCTACTGCATAGATGGGGGTTGCACAAGCTGCTGAGAGGGGACGCAACCAGGCAGATGACCCAAACTAATGAGAGATATTGCAGGCCATATCATGTCATACTCAACAATAAAAAGGGAAAAGAGGGGGTTGAGGGGGACTGCCCAGCTTTTCCTCAGGAACTGGCTGGGTATTCGTGTCCCTACAGTGGAGGTGGCAAGCTCTGAAGCCACACAGGCGGGCACTGAGAAGAGGATCTCCTGGTCTGAGGCCACACAGACAGGCACGGAGACAAACGTCTCCTGATTTGAGGTCATGAAAATGGTCACTGCAACTAAACCAGGGGCTCCACTCTGAGCTATAATAGTTGCTCTTGCAGTCAAGGGGTCCCAGTGGAAGTCCACACCGTGGACTCTTCCCCTGAGAGGGGGCAGAGGCAGAACAACCTGGTCCCTATCCCTGAGCGGGCTGCGAGATACAGGGAAAGATTGTGTCTGTCAGCCACTTGATGACATTTGCTCCCTGGTTGCTCTGATGCTGGGATGGTGGGGCTGACAGGCTGGAACTAGAAGGTAGGGAAGCCCAGCAGCTGGGATCCATTGCTAGGGACTGTGGGATTGGATGGATTGGAAGAGGGGCAGCCACCCGTTGCCTCTGGAGGTGGCTCTTCTGAGTGTGAAGCAAAGTATCCACTCAAGGAAGATCTTGTAACCCAGTGAGGTCAGTGGTCTACCAGAGAGGAACATATCTGGTACCTGAGGGCATTTGTGGTGGCCTGCAGTCCCTTGGTCCTGGAAGCCCACAAGCAAGAATTGTGGGGGAAAAACAGTGGCGAAAAAGGGACCATCCAGGAAGATGGCTGCTCCGGTGGCTGTCGAGCAATTCCCCAGGTACAGTAGATGGGCTGAGGACACCTCTCCTCCTTCTGATCCTGATCCAGTGGACGTACATCCATGTGGGGTCAACCGTCACGCCCAGTACCATGGAAGGACCATGCTGGACCACCGTAGGATCGTGCCTGTGACTAGTTCTGGCAACGCAGCCTGGACGAGAGAGACGTGGGCTCCTCTTGGGGTGAAAAGGGTTTTGGTTTGGAGTTGCAGGAGTCAGGTGACGAATGCTCTGATCAGGACGAGGGGTCCTGCCCCCGGCTGGGCAGGGGAAAGGGACAAACGGATTCGATGGCCTGGCACATCAGACCCCTGACTTGAAAGTAAGATCCTTCAAGGGAGTGAAGATACTTCAAGGATCCAAAGAGGCACCGGTGGGCCACTGTAGATACGGAGATGTATCCCATGGCCTTGTGCCCAGGTGGCCAAGGCAGCCAAGAGCATCCTGGCTTGTGTCAGAAATGGTGTGGCCAGCAGGACTAGGGAAGTGCTCGTCCCCCTGTACTCGGCACTGGTGAGGCCGCACCTCGAATACTGTGTGCAGTTTTGGGCCCCTCACTACGAGAAAGATCTGAGGTGCTGGATGGTGAGTCCACCACTTCCCTGGGCAGCCTGTTCCAGTGCCTGACAACCCTTTCAGTGAAGAAATTTCTTCTAATATCCAATCTAAACCTTCCCTGGTGCAACTTGAGGCCTTTTCCTCTTGTCCCATCTCACCTTGAACACTCCCACAGATGGGGTGTCCATGACTTTTCTGGGCAACCTGGTCCATCACCTCCCCACCCTCATCATGAAACATTTCTTATGTCCAATCTCAATCTCCCCTCTTCCAGTTTCAAACCACGGTGCTTGTCCTGTCACTACAGGCCTTGGTAAGAAGTCTCTCTCCATCTTTCATCTTTTGAGGGACGCTGCAGAAGTCAAAGCCACCCAGCTGGCCCTAGAGCTTGCTGCCTGAGAAACGTGGCCAGTACTCTGTCTCCCTACTGACTGGTAGAGGGTGGCCAATGGCCTGTGGGGTGGCTACAGCGATGGTCGCAGAGGTAAACCCCTCTGGGCTGCTGCGTTATGGCAGCAGGACCTTGCTGCCTGGGTAGAGCCCCATCACGTCGATGTCCGAGAGCCACGCCCCTGGAGAACGTCAACGCAAGGAGCAAGTGGACCAGTAGAACACTGCGCCAGCCTCAAGCGAGTGAAGCCTCTGTGATCTAAGGGACAGTTGGCTGTGCTGTCATGAGGGGGAGGCCAGCAGATTAATTATCTCACACCGAGGCCAGCGCCACACACTTCCCATAGTGACAGTGACAACTGGAGGGCAAGTGCGTGGCTTTGGTACCCAAGACCCTGCAGCCGGGCCAGGCAGCTCCCCCACCCCCACGCCCCAGCCAGCTCCTCTCTGGAGCAAATCTGCTTTATTTCGTACTAATTTCTGTCCTTCCAGCAGCAGTCCCCTCCTCCTGCCCTGCCGCTGGGGCAGGAGCCGGCCGCCACTCCTCTCCGTCCACCCCTGGGGTCTCTGGCCTCCCCGCGCCGGGGCCACGCTGCAGCAGGTGGCTGTAAGGCCCACAGCGGCTCCACAGTTCGGCGGGTGTCCCCATCTCAACCACAGCACCGCGTTCCAGCACCACGATGCGGTCGGCCGCCTCCAGCATCCGTCGGCAGTGGGTGATGAGCAGCACCGTCCGGGCCCACCCGCTCCGCACCCACTGCTGCGGCTGCGGAGGATGCCGGCGCCCATCAGCACCCATGGTGGAGCCAGGACCCCCCCACCCCGGCACCTCCCGCCACTCACCGCCACCTCGCCCTCCCCATCCAAGGCGCTGGTGGCTTCGTCAAGGATGAGGACGGTGGGTCGCCGCACCAGGGCCCGGGCGATGGCGATGCGCTGCTTCTCCCCCACCGAGAGCTGCCCCCCTTTATCCCCCACGTCTGCAAGACAAAAGGCCAGCAGGTGAGCAGGACAAGGGTGCCTGGGGGTCCCCCCGCCAGCTCCCCAAGCACTCACCGGTGTCAAAACCCCGGTCCAGCGCCAAGATGAATCCCAGGGCACCGGCGGCGGCAGCGGCCGCCCTCACATCCTCCTCCCCACAGCTCTCCAGCCCGAAGGTGATATTTTCCCGGATGGTGCCAGAGAAAAGCACAGGATCCTGCCCCACCAACACCACCTGCCTCCAGACGCAGGCTGAGACTAGGCACAGCTCAGTGCAGTTTTGCTGCCTGCCTGCCCGCCTGCTGCTGCCCTCACCTGGCGGTGGAGGTACCGGTACTCGTAGTCCCGTAGCAGCACCCCATCCAGCAGCACATCCCCGGTCCCAGGCTCATAAAATCGCTCTAGCAGCCCCGCGCAGGTGCTTTTCCCGCTGCCATTGAGTCCTGCCAACGCCGTCACCTCGCCGGGGTGCAGCTTGAAGGAGACATCCTGGGGGGCAAAGGTGGGGGAAATGCACTGGCAGTGGTGGGTGCTCAGTGACACCCCCCATCCCCTTCTTGGGGACCCCTAAGACCCCTGATTCTACCTGCAGGACAAGGTGCTCAGGGCGTGCAGGGTAGGCGAAGGAGACGTGCTGGAAGGCGACGTGGCCCTGCAGCGTGGTGGGCGCCCACGTGCCCCCAGTGTCCCCGGTGGGCTCCCGGTCCAGGTACTCCAGGATCTTGCGACTGGCTGCCGCTTTGCTCAGCAAGTCACCGTGGCCGAACACCAGCGCCTGCATGGGGCAGAGGCGCTGGCACTGGGGACGAGGACAGATGGACACGGGGTGTGTGCGGGGGGGGACACGCATCATGTGGTCTCACCTGCACGTGGTGGCTGACTTTAGCCTGGTAGAGGAGGAAGGTGACGAGGCTGCCGGTGGTGATGGTCCCCTCACGGAGCTGCCGGTGCCCGTGGCAGAGCACCAGCACCTGCATGGCCAGCTGTAGCGCCTGCAGGGATGAGGGTCAGTGGGTGGGGTGGGCGAACAGGGATGCCCGAATGCCAGGGTCCCTCCTGCGCCTGCCTCACCCGCTGGATGAGGGTGAAGAGCGCCCGCTCCACGTCAATCCTGTCCTTCAGCCCCAGCATCTCGGCCACTGCCCGGCTGTGGCGGTGCTCCTCCTCCTCCTCCCCGGCGAATGTCCGCACTGTCTCAATGGAGGAGACAGCCTCCTGCACCACCGTCGCCATGTTGGCCGTGGCATCCAGCATGGCTCGCTGTAGCACCTGGGCAGGGGCAACCAGATTCAGCACCCATAGGGTGGCGATGGGACATCCCCACCGGCCTGGACCTGTCCATCCCTTCCCTACCAGCCCCAAACCTCTGTCCCCCCCACCCCAGGGTCCCCACCCCGCTGTCCCCATCCCTGCCAACCCCATCCTGTCCCCGTTGATCCCCTCCCTGCCATCCCCACCAGCAAGTCCCCATCCCACCATCCCATCCCCACTGCCCCCATCCCATCCCCACTGTCCCATCCTGTGTCTCCATCCCACCCCATCATCCTCATCCTGTCCCCACTGTCCCCATTCCAGTCCCCCCATCCTGCTGTACCCATCCCGCCATCCCATCCTGCCTCCCTGTCCTCATCCCACCATCCTGTCCCCACCACTCCCATTATCCCATCCCCACCATCCCATCCTGTCATCACCATTCCCATCATCCCATTTCTCTGCTCCCCACCCCCTCCTCACCGTCCCCATCCCACCTCCTCGTCCTCATCCCACCATCCCATCCCCACCATCCCATCCTGTCCTGTCCCCACCCCATCACCACCATCCCATCCGCATCCCAGCCTGTTGCCACCATCCCATCCCATCCATCCCCCTGGTCTCCATCTTGTCCCCTCCATCCCATCCTGTCCCCACCGTCACCTGGTACCGGGCATCGTAGACCTTGCGTGCTGTGATGATGAGGGGCGCCTCCAGCAGCGCCAGCAGCGCCAGGCGGGGTGACAGCCCCACCATGAAGCCACCCAACCCCAACGCCATCCCCAAGCTCCGCAATGCCACATTGGTGCTCCTCGGCACCACATCACACAGCAAGGGCACGTCGTTGGCCAACCGGGTGGACAGCTCGGCTGAGGGGACGGTGAGGGGTCAGTGGTGGGGTTGAGGGCCCTGGGGGCGGGGGAGGGATGAGGGAGACCCCCCTCTACCTGCTGGTGTCCCCTGGAAGAAGGCCAGATCCTGGCGCAGCAGGCGGGAGAAGAGCTGGCAGCAGGTGCCCAGTTTGAGCCGGGCTTGCGCCAAGGTGAAGAGACCCCCACGGCAGCCGGCAAACAGCGAGCTGGGAGCGGGGTGGAGGGGAGTGGATGGGACACAAAGACCCCTGTCAGCCCGGCTGCAGGGGACAGACGGACAGACAAGGGGGACACAGGGATCCCCACCTGCCCAAATCGGCGGCGAGGACCAGGCCGATGGTGAAGACGGTGGGTCCATCCCCATGCTGGATGGCATCCAGGGCTTTGCCGGTGCAGTACGGCCCCGCGGTCTCACCTGGACGGGCACCGGTAGGGGTGGGTGTTGAGCGTGGGGGGGTGGCGGCACCACCGGGATCCCCCTCCACCCCACGTCCGCCATCACTCACCCAGCACAGCCAACACCAGGAAGAAAAAGGCACCGCCAAGGACGGGCCACTCGGCCAAGGCCAGCACCAGCAACTGCCACACGGGCACCGGTGACTCGGTACCAACACCCCTGCCGGGCGACGGCACAGCCCAAACCAGCAGCACCGCAGCGGTCGCGCCGTGGGTCAAGGCCAACCAAACTGGCGCGGCCGTGGCCAGCAGCACCGGTGCGGCACTGTACGGCACCAAGAGGCTCCGGAGGGTGAGGAAGGCGGCGGGGGTGAGGCTGAGCACGACGGCGGCTCCTCGGGGACCCCCCGGCGCCAGCAGCCACCCAGCCACAGTTAATGCCGGCAGCCGCAGCCCGGCTTCCAGCCACGTGGCTGCCAGACCCAAATGGGCCAGCGCCGGGGCCAGCTGGGCCAGGGCTGCCAGCACCACCAGGTCAACCAGGAGCAGGAGGCAGGCCAGGCGGATGGCGGGGAGCAGAGCCATGGCTGGGGGTGCTTACCAGTAAAGACCAGTGCTCCCAGTGCAGCTCCCTTGGATGGTGCTCAGCACCCTAGGGAATTCACCAGTCAACACCAGTGCTCCCAGTCCAGCCCCCCAGTCCCACCCTGGATCCCCAAGACCCTGCCCAGCATCCTAGGGTGCTCACCAGCCAACACCAGTGCTCCCAGTCCAGGCCCCCCAGTCCCACCCTGGATCCCCAAGACCCTGCCCAGCATCCTAGGGTGCTCACCAGCCAACACCAGTGCTCCCAGTCCAGGCCCCCAGAACCACCCTGGATCCCCAAGACCCTGCCCAGCACTCTGGGGTGCTCACCAGCCAACACCAGTGCTCCCAGTCCAGCCCCCCCAGTCCCACCCTGGATCCCCAAGACCCTGACCAGCACCCTGAGGTGCTCACCAGTCAAGACCAGTGCTCCCAGTCCAGCCCCCTCAGCTCCCCCGGACCCCACCCGGCACCCTGGGGCTCACCCAGTGCTCCCAGTCCAGACCCCCAGTAGCTCCCAGCAGCGTACCGCCGCTCTGCCTTTAGGTTTCACTTTCGTGGCCCCGCCCCTCCCGCCCTCTTCCACGCCCCCGACCACGCCCCCTGCCTCGCCCTTCGTCAAACTGTTTCAGCTCGATCAGCCCGGCAACTGATGACGCCACGTACTCGGCCAATCAGCGCTGCCCGCCTGGCTTTTGCCCCTCCCTGCCCCCTCCCCATCCCCCAGGGACCCCCACGGGCAGGGACATGGGGGAGGGGGACACCCCCCCCCCCGCCGGTGCCCGGTGCCCCCCCGGCGATTCCCCGTGCCCCCCCCCCGCCCCCCGGTGTCCGGAGCCCCCTCCCGGTGCCCCCCTCCCTTCCCAGTGCCCCCCCCGGCGGTTCCCGGTGTGTCCCCCGGTGCCTTGAGCAGCCGCCGCCGGTCCCGCCCCCGCTCGGGTTTCGCTTTCCGAGAAACGGCGGCGGCTGCCGGGAGGGACCGGGACCGGGACCGGGATCGGGACCGAGACAGAGATCGGGACTGAGACCGGGACCGGGACCGGGACCAGGACGGGGATCGGGACCAGGACCGGGACTGAGACCGGGACCGGGACCGGGACCAGGACCGGGACCAGGACGGGGATCGGGACCAGGACCGGGACTGAGACCGGGACCGGGACCGGGACCAGGACCGGGACCAGGACGGGGATCGGGACCAGGACCGGGACTGAGACCGGGACCGGGACCGGGACCAGGACCGGGACCAGGACGGGGATCGGGACCAGGACCGGGACTGAGACCGGGACCGGGACCGGGACCAGGACCGGGACCAGGACGGGGATCGGGACCAGGACCGGGACTGAGACCGGGACCGGGACCGGGACCAGGACCGGGACCAGGACGGGGATCGGGACCAGGACCGGGACTGAGACCGGGACCGGGACCGGGACCAGGACCGGGACCAGGACGGGGATCGGGACCAGGACCGGGACTGAGACCGGGACCGGGACCGGGACCAGGACCGGGACCAGGACGGGGATCGGGACCAGGACCGGGACTGAGACCGGGACCGGGACCGGGACACAGACCGAGACCGGGACCGGGACCGGGACAGAGACCGGGATCGGGATCGGGACCGAGACAGAGATCGGGACTGAGACCGGGACCGGGACCAGGACCGGGACGGGGACCGGGACCGGGACAGAGACGGAGACCGGGAGCGGGAAAGAGACCGGGACCGGGACCGGGAAAGAGACCAGGACTGGGACCAGGGAGAAGAGACCCGGGAGCAGAACCGGAGCAGGGACACCGGCACCAGGAGTGCACCAGGACTGGAGCGGGGCGCACCAGGAGCAGAACCGGGGGCACACCAGGTGACACCAGGACCGAACCAGAGCGGAACCGGGACCGGACCGGAGCAGAACCGGAGCAGACCGGGGACACACTGGGTGACACCAAGACCAGACCGGAGCAGAACCGGAGCAGACCAGAGGCACACCAGATTACACTGGGACTGAACCGGAGCAGAACCGGAGCAGAACCGGAGCAGACTGGGTGACACCGGGACCGAACCGGAGCAGCGATGGGGGTGACCCCAACCCAGCAGCTCCTGACCCTGCTGAGCCCCGAGCGCCGGCGCTGCGCGGTGGTGGCAGCGCTGATGACGGCCTCGGTCCTCGGTACCGGAGGGTGGGCAGCACCCGGTTTGGGGGGGCAGCACCCAGTTTGGGGGGCAGCACCCAGTGGGGGGGGATGCTGTGAGCTATGGCGGGGGGGAGCAGCACCCAGCTTTGAGGGGGGCAGCAACGAGCTTGGGGGGGGGGGGGTCCAGCACCCAGTGGGGGATGCTCTGAGCTTTGGGGGGGGCAGCACCCAGTTTGGGGGGGCAGCACCCAGTGGGATGGGGGAGGGCAGGTGGGTGCATCCCCAGCCCCTTGAGGTCACACTGTGGGGTCCCCATCACCCTGGGGGGTGGGTGACGGTGACACAGACCTGGGGGGGGGCCCGTCACCTTAACGCCGTGTCCACCCCTCCTCCACCCTGGCAGGGGAGGTGGCCGTCCCTTACTTCATGGGGCACGTCACCGACTGGGTGGCCAGCGAGGACGAGGTGGCGGCCGCCTGGTCCATGGCCGTGCTGGGGCTCAGCAGGTAGGACGGTGACACCGGGAATGTCACACGGGGTGATGGGTGACAGACATGTCACCACGCTAAGCCACTCTGGTGCTACCACCACAGCGCTGTCACCGAATTCGCCTGCGACGTCACGTACACAGGGACATTGAGCCGGGTGTTGGGACGTCTCCAGCGGCGTGTCTTCGCCGCCGTCCTACGATGGGATGTCACCTCCCTGCAGGCGATGGGGACTGGGGCAGTGACGGCGAGGGTGACAGGGGACGTGGAGGCCACCCACTCGGCGGTAGCTGAGGTGCTCAACATCTTGCTGTGGTACCTGGCACGGGGCGTTTGTCTCCTGGTCACCATGGCATGGTTGTCACCCCGCCTGGCCTTTGTCACCCTCCTGTCACTGCCCGTCCTCCTACTGCTGCCCCGGGGCATCAGCAAGATCCAGCAGGTACCGGGGGGAGGACACATAATATGGGTCCCTTGTCCACTCCATGTGTTTACTGTCCCCTTTGTGCACCCACTGTCACCTCCATGTGCCTGCTGTCCCCTCCACCTGCCCACCACCCTCTCCCTGTTCCCCCGTCCCCTCGCTGTGCCCCTTGTCACCTCCCCATGCCCACTGTCCCCTCCATGTGCCCCCGTCCCCTCGCTGCACCCCTTGTCCCCTCCGTGTGCCCACTCTCCCCTCCCCGTCCTCGCTCTCCGCTCCCCGCTCCCCCTGTCCCCTCTCCTTTGCGCCCGCTGGCCCTGAGGTGACATCGCTGTCCCCAGGGGTTGTCACGGCAGGTGCAGGAGGGGCTGGCGGGCGCCACCAAGGTGGCAGTGGAGACTTTCCAGGCCATGGCCACCGTCCGCAGCTTCGCTCATGAGGCCGGGGCGGCCGAGCAGTACCACCAGCGCCTGCGTCATGTCTATCGGCTGGAGAGGAAGGGGGCGGCCATCTACGCGGCCACCATCTGGGCCAGCGGGGTATGGGGACACGGGACACGGTGGCACAGGGGCTGGGGGAATTGATGGTGTGGGAGCAGTGGGGCATGGGGATGTGGTGGCATGGGGAAGGGGGACATAATGGCCCAGGGCTGGGGGACATGGGGACACAGTGGCATGGGGCTGGAGGACATGGGGATGGGGTGGCATGGGGCTGGGGGATGTGGGGGATGGGGTGGCACAGGGGCTGGGGCAGTTGATGCCATGGGGGTGGTGGGACGTGGGGATGGGGGACATAGGGATGGGGTGGCATGGGCATGGGGTGGCTTGGGGACAGGGGACATGGGGATGTAGTGGCATGGGGATAGGAGACGTGATGGCATGGGGGTGATGGGACATGGGAACGTGGTGGCATGGGGCTGGGGGACATGGGGATGGGGTGGCATGGGGCTGGGAGACGTAATTGCACAGGGATGGAGGACAAGGGGACATGGTGGCACGGGGACAGGGGACGTGGATGCAGTGGTATGTGGCCAAGGGACATGATGGTGTGATGGTTAGGGGACATGGGGACATGGTGGCACGGGGTTAGGGGACATGATGTGGGGACATCAGGACATGGGGCATAACAGCGCAGGGGCTCTGGGGCACAGGATCCTGGTGACATGACATATCTGGGACATGGAGGGAACGTGACGGCACAGGGGAGGTGACAGAGCAAGGCTGGGACCTCGGTGTCCCTGCAGAGAGGTGGCTGCGGTGAGGAGGGTGATGGGGACACCCCCCGGCAGTGTCCCCCAGTGGTGACCTCCCTGCCATGTCCCCAGTTCTCGGCGCTGGCCCTGAAGTTGGGGCTCCTCTGCTACGGGGCACAGCTGGTGGCCACAGGGACCATCACCACCGGGGACCTTGTCACCTTCCTCATCTACCAGATGCAGTTCACTGAGGCCTTGGAGGTAAGCCCATGGGGACACCGAGTCCCCAACGTCCTCCCCACTGTGTCCCCAAGCCCATTCCCCATGTCCCTGCACCCTCCCCACTGTGTCCTGTGCCAGTCCCAGTGTGTCCCCATGGCCACCCATGTCCCCATGCCCTCCCCACCACGTCCTTGTGTCCTCTGCTGTGTCCTCGTATCCTCTCTGCCACATCCCCATGCTGGTCCCACCATGTCCCTGTGCCCTCCCATGTCCCCCCACCAAGTCCCTGTGTCCTCCCCATCCCCACACCCTCCCAGCGGTGTCCCCATGCTTGTTCCCCATGTCCCCATGCTGTCCCAGCCATGTCCCCTCTGTGTCCTCAGGTCCTCCTCAGACACTACCCCAACCTGACCAAGGCTGTGGGCTCCTCAGAGAAGATCTTTGAGTTCCTGGACCAGGAGGAGCATTTGGCACCCACGGAGAAGCCGGAACACAATATCGTGCAGGGCCACCTCCAGCTTGAGGATGTCTGGTTCTCCTACCCCGAGCACCAAGAGCCCATCCTCAAGGTAGGCATGGGGACAGAGCGGGGGACACGGGGACTCGATGGGGGAACGTGGGGGGGAGGGCATGGGGACAAGGCGGGGAGGGCATAGGGACATGGCATGGGGACACAGGAACACGATGGGGAGGGCATGGGAACATGGAGAAGGTGGGGAGGGTGTGGGGACATGGCAGGGACGTGGCAGGTAGACACAGTGGGGAGGGCATGGGACTGTGGTGGGGAGAGTGTGGGGACAGAGTGGGGAGGGCATTGGGACAGGGCATGGGGACCGAGAGGTGGTGGGGAGGGAGTGGGGACATGGCGGGGGGACACAGTGACACAGTGGGGAGGGCATGGGGAGGTGGATGAGGAGGGGAGGGTGTGGGGACACAGCAGGGGGACATGGGGAGGGCATGGGGACATGGCTTGTGGACCCAGAGGTGGTGGGGAGGGCATAGGGAGGGCTGGGGACACTGGGGGAGGGGGCACGGGGGTGTCACCTCTGTCCGTTCCCCCAGGGCGTGTCCCTGGAGCTGCGGCCCGGGGAGGTGCTGGCGGTGGTGGCCCCCCCGGGGGCAGGGAAGAGCACCCTGGTGTCCCTGGTCCTGTGCCTGCGCCCGCCGGGGGCCGGGCGGGTGCTGCTGGACGGTCACCCCCTCCCTGCCTGCCAGCACCCCTACCAGCGCTGCCAGGTGCCACCACCGCCCTGCGACACGATGTCCCCAGCGGGTGCCACTGCCACCCCCTGTGTCCCCAGCTATCGCCAATGGGTCCTGCCCAACCACCCCCCCGTCCCACCAGCTGTCCCCAGTGGGTCCCCACCGCCACCCCATGTCACCAGCTGTCCCCAATGGGTGGCCCACTGCCAGCCCCCCATGTCACCAGCTGTGCCCACCCTGGCCCCGCCACCACCCCGTGTCACCAGACATCCTTCCCGTGTCCACGCCACGTCCCCACCATCTCCCAACCACTTCTCCCACCACGTCCCTCGCCATGTCCCCAGCCATTCCCACCATGTCCCCAACGCATCTCTGCTGTGTCCCCAGATGTCCCTGCCACATCCCC
This sequence comes from Haliaeetus albicilla, assembly GCF_947461875.1. Taxonomy (NCBI): domain Eukaryota; kingdom Metazoa; phylum Chordata; class Aves; order Accipitriformes; family Accipitridae; genus Haliaeetus; species Haliaeetus albicilla. The sequence continues at coordinate 2,449,781 of NC_091511.1, forward strand.
AGCTGTCCCCGACGTGTCCCCAGTGCATCCCCAGCCATCCCTGCCATGTCCCCAGCAGTGTTCCTGGCCATCCCCACGATGTCCCTGCCATGTCACCGCTGCATCCCTCCTGCGTCCTCGTCTGACCCCTCCATGTCCCTGCCACGTCCCCTGCCATGTCCCCACTGTGTCCCCAGCCATCCCCACCATGTCCTTGCAATGTGCCCTCCCACATCCCTCCCCAGCTTTCTGTGCCATGTCCCCACCGCATCCCCAGCCGTCCCCTCTGCCGCAGGTGGCCGTCGTCCCCCAGCAGCCGGTGCTCTTCTCCCGCTCGCTCCACGCCAACATCGCCTACGGACCGGGGAGCTGGAGCCGGGCAGAGGTGACGGTGGCAGCCCGCCGGGCGGGTGCCCACACCTTCATCACCCGCCTGCCCCTGGGCTATGACACAGGTAGGAGGTGTGTCCCCCTTCTCCGTCGCCACCCCCGTGTCCCCGTGTCCCCATCCTGAGCCCCGTCTCGCGCAGAGGTGGGAGAGCTGGGGGGGCAGCTTTCCGGGGGACAGCGGCAGGCGGTGGCCATCGCTCGTGCCCTGGTGAGGGACCCCGTTGTCCTCGTCCTCGATGAGCCCACCAGCGCCCTGGACAGCGAGAGCCGGCTGCAGGTAGGAGGTGACAGCCATGTCCCCTCAGTCCCCCTGTCCGGCAGCACCCTGGTTGCTGCGAGTCCCCCTGGGTCCCCTCCTTCCGTCAGCCCCTGGGTCCCTGGTCCCGGTGTTCCCCGGGTCCCTGGTCCCGGTGTTCCCCAGGTCCCTGGCATGTGGGTTCCCTTGGCTGCCAGTCCTGGTGTGCCCTTGGGCCCTGGTGCCCATGTCCCCTGGGTCTCTCTCCCAGCAGCCCCCTGGTCCTGGGGGGGTCCCCGCTCCCCATGTCCCCTATGTCCCCACACCCGGGGGGTCCCCACTGACGATGCCACCCGCCGCAGGTGGAGCAGGAGATCTTCGGAGCCGCAGGGGCCGGGCGCGCGGTGCTGCTGGTGACAGGGCAGGTGGCCCTGGCCATGCGGGCGCAGCGGGTGGCCGTGCTGGAGGGGGGGCGACTGCACGAGCTGCAGTCCCCCAAGGAGCTCCTGCGCCCCGGCAGCCGCTACTGGTGCCTGCTGCAGGGCGGGGGGCAAGGGGGGACAGCAGGGGACGGGGACACGGGGAAGGAGGGGGACGGACGGCAGGAGCTGGGGATGGGGACACCAAGGGGTGGGGACAGTGGGAGCCAGGACAGGGATACTGGGGACAGGGAGGGGGACAGTGGGAGCCAGGACGGGGACGCTAAGAGATGGGATGGGGACACCAAGAGCAGGGATGGGGACACCACAAACCAGGATAGGGACAGTGAGAACAGGGATGGGGACGCCAAAAGCTGTGACAAGCGACCATGACAGCTGTAACGGGGAGCACGGGTGCCAGGCTGGGCACACTACTATATCCCTGCTGTGTGACGGTCACTGGGGTGCCACCGGGTGCCAGCATGGCTGATGACCAGCAGAGGTGGCCGGAGGACACAGAGGTTGAAATAAATCCTTCTGTTTGTACCCAGAATGTGTTGGGCGACCCTGGAGCTGTGGAAGGGGGGTGGGGGGTGGAAAGGGCTGCAGGCATGGGGGGTGCAGGGATAGGGGCAGCAATTGGGTGGCCAGGGTGGGGGGAGGGAGGCTGTGGCCCTGTTGGGACAGAAATCTGTGTGAAATAAAGCAGATTTTCTCCAGAGAGGAGCCAGATGGGGTGGGGGAGTCGCCCGGCCTGGCTGCGGGGTCTTGGGTACCAAAGCCATGCGCTCACCCTCCGGTGTCACTGTCACCGTGGGAAGTGCGTGGTGCTGGCCTCAGTGTGATATAATTAATCTGCTGGCCTCCCCCTCATGAATAGCGCAGCCAACTGTCCCTTAGACCACAGAGGCTTCACTTGCTTGAGGCCAGCACATTATTCATGGCGATGAAGGGCCTGCGCGATGGCTGCAGTGGTTGGTTCAGGGCCACCCCTCCATCACGAGCCCATGTTGCATTAAAGGGTAAAGGAATTTGGCAGAAAATGCCCCCCCTTGCATTCCAGCTTATCCTCAGATGTCAGAGGGGCAGGGGGCGGTTAGGTTTCGTTTCTGAGTAATGTCCAATTCAGCACTATAAGTGCAGTCGGACAATGACAGATGCACTTATAGCAAACTGCGTTCTCGGCTTAACTGCATTCAACGCATGAGAATGACCAGACTCAGGAAGTTTGGTTGCATTGATGAACTATCACAGCTAGATTAACGAGCAGGGCAGTTTATTAAAGCAACAGTACAGGTTCTTTCGGATGGCCGGTGATAAATACACTGTCTGCAAAGCACGTGCAAATGATAATACAGTCGACTACAAGCACATTCAGTTATGAAAGAAAAGAGCTCTAAAGAATTCCAAGTTTCCCGGGGAAGCACTCGGTACAGCCGAGTGTTCGAATCTCACCCAATAGCTGTCCCTATGCGGAAGAAGAGAGGTTCAGCCCGTCGACTGATCCCAGAAGTCAGCAATGTCCTCCCGACTTATCTGTGATGGTGTCTTCCCTAACAGTCTTCCTCTTTTGGGGTCTTTTTATCCTAATTTTTTTTTTTAGGTGGATCTTGAGTGACTCTAGTCATACATACCTTTACTTTGATTGCTATAAAGTTCTCTCGCTTTGCTTTTAAAGGTATATTCTAGAGAAAATTCAGAGCACATGCTCCAGAGGGGGTGGTTGCACCTTGGAAGTGGGTAACTTCTGGGATGGAGGTGTGGTTTTGTATTATAATGATATTATAATGACCAAAGTTCACCCAAAGGAAATGATGTTACGTGTCAGTACCCCAGAACTGGGCACATGATATAAATCAGAAGTAGGGCATTAGCTCAACAGAACCCCCATTATTTTACCGCCTTGCTTCAGTGGATTCAATGCAGGGACCAACCGCTCTCGTTCCTATCATTCCAGTTCCTTATCCCTGCGATCACAGAGCCTGGCCGTGGCATCTCAGCTCTGCTCCACCCTCCGTGTTACTTTTCAGAGTCGGCACACCAAGCTCCCCTGATGTTGCTGACATCTAAAGTTGCAGGTTATGTTCCTCAGGGAACTACTGTGGAAACGATTCTTTACATGTCCACTGCATTCCAGCCTGGAGGTTGACCTTCCCTTGAGGCGGGGGGGGGTGTGTGTCATATAGATAAGTCACCTCCAGCAATCATTCCACAGCCCACCCATACGTTGTCTCTCTCCCAATGTCCCATGCACACACCGAGCTGTGAACAGCTCACGACAACGTTCCCAGTCCAGGGCTACCTGAACCACTCCAATTTTTTGCCGCCTGGTCCACTTGCTCCTTGCGTTGACGTTCTCCAGGGGCGTGGCTCTCGGACATCGACGTGATGGGGCTCTACCCAGGCAGCAAGGTCCTGCTGCCATAACGCAGCAGCCCAGAGGGGTTTACCTCTGCGACCATCGCTGTAGCCACCCCACAGGCCATTGGCCACCCTCTACCAGTCAGTAGGGAGACAGAGTACTGGCCACGTTTCTCAGGCAGCAAGCTCTAGGGCCAGCTGGGTGGCTTTGACTTCTGCAGCATCCCTCAAAAGATGAAAGATGGAGAGAGACTTCTCACCAAGGTCTGTAGTGACAGGACAAGCGCCGTGGTTTGAAATTGGAAGAGGGGAGATCGAGATTGGACATAAGAAATGTTTCATGATGAGGGTGGGGAGGTGATGGACCAGGTTGCCCAGAAAAGTCATGGACACCCCATCTGTGGGAGTGTTCAAGGTGAGATGGGACGAGAGGAAAAGGCCTCAAGTTGCACCAGGGAAGGTTTAGATTGGATATTAGAAGAAATTTCTTCACTGAAAGGGTTGTCAGGCACTGGAACAGGCTGCCCAGGGAAGTGGTGGACTCACCATCCAGCACCTCAGATCTTTCTCGTAGTGAGGGGCCCAAAACCACACACAGTATTCGAGGTGCGGCCTCACCAGTGCCGAGTACAGGGGGACGAGCACTTCCCTAGTCCTGCTGGCCACACCATTTCTGACACAAGCCAGGATGCTCTTGGCTGCCTTGGCCACCTGGGCACAAGGCCATGGGATACATCTCCGTATCTACAGTGGCCCACCGGTGCCTCTTTGGAGCCTTGAAGTATCTTCACTCCCTTGAAGTATTTTACTTTCAAGTCAGGGGTCTGATGTGCCAGGCCATCGAATCCATTTGTCCCTTTCCCCTGCCCAGCCGGGGGCAGGACCCCTCGTCCTGATCAGAGCATTCGTCACCTGACTCCTGCAACTCCAAACCAAAACCCTTTTCACCCCAAGAGGAGCCCACGTCTCTCTCGTCCAGGCTGCGTTGCCAGAACTAGTCACAGGCACGATCCTACGGTGGTCCAGCATGGTCCTTCCATGGTACTGGGCGTGACGGTTGACCCCACATGGATGTACGTCCACTGGATCAGGATCAGAAGGAGGAGAGGTGTCCTCAGCCCATCTACTGTACCTGGGGAATTGCTCGACAGCCACCGGAGCAGCCATCTTCCTGGATGGTCCCTTTTTTGCCACTGTTTTTCCCCCACAATTCTTGCCCATGGGGTTCCAGGACCGAGGTAGGGGCACTGTCCCACTTCCTCCCCACGATCATGCAGACAGAACCCTCCCAGGTGGCACATGGTGTGCACCCATGGCCTCGTTGCATTGAGCAGGCTCCTGGTAGCCGAGATGCTGGCCTGTACGTGCAAGGAGATTCTCTACCTTCTCTTTGAGTGGCCGGACCTTGGGGAACAGTCTGTCCACAGCTGAGACAAAAACCCATGGTGGCAAGGTCCTCCTTGAATTGCTGCAGCTGGCAGACCAGTCCATGGGCAGTTGGAGCCTCTAAGTCTACCCAGTCCACCATGGCTGGGTTGCTGCTGCACTTCGATGTGCTCTATACAAACATCCACCATACAGACCTTGTGCACTGGAAGTCATCCCAATCTTTGGGGGACTAATTATTGCCCGGGTCACTGTGGACCACTGCAAACACCCTCAGGTACCGGGTATGTTCCTCTCTGGTAGACCACGGACCTCACTGGGTTACAAGATCTTCCTTGAGTGGATACTTTGCTTTCACACTCAGTAAGAGCCACCTCCAGACGTGATGGGTGGCTGCCCCTCTTCTGATCCATCAATCCCACAGTCCCTAGCAATGGATCCCAGCTGCTGGGCTTCCCTACCTTCTAGTTCCAGCCTGTCAGCCCCACCATCCCAGCATCAGAGCAACCAGGCAGCAAATGTCATCAAGCGGCTGACAGACACAATCGTTCCCTGTATCTCGCAGCCCGCTCAGGGATAGGGACCAGGTTGTTCTGCCTCTGCCCCCTCTCAGGGGAAGAGTCCACTGTGTGGACTTCACTGGGACCCCTTGACTGCAAGAGCAACTATTATAGTTCAGAGTGGAGCCCCTGGTTTAGTCGCAGTGACCGTTTGCATGACCTCAAACCGGGAGACGTTTCTCTTGGTGGCCATCTGCGCAGCCTCATATCAGACCTTCTCAGTGCCTGACTGCATGGTCTCGGAGCAAGAGACCTTCTTCTCAATGTCAGGGTCTGTGGCCTTGGAGCAAGAGACCTTCTTATCAGTGCCCATCTGTGTGACCTCGGACCAAGAGCCCTTCTTATCTGTGCCCACCTGCGTGGCCTTAGCGCAAGAGACCTTGTTATCAGTTCCCATCTGTGTGGCCTTGGAGCAAGGGACCTTATCAGTGCTCGTCTGTATGGCCTCAGACCAGGAGACCCTCTTCTCAATGCCTGCCTGCGTGGCCTCAGACCTCGCCACCTCCACCACTTGGATACCAATACCCAGCTAGTTCCTGAGGAAAAGCTGGCCAGTCCCCCTCAACACCCTCTTTTCCTTTTTTGTCATTGAGTACAACGTGATACGGCCTGCAATCTCTCTCGTTAGTTTGGGTCATCTGCCTGGTTGTGTCCCCTCGCAGCAGCTTGTGCATCCCCCATCTATTCACCGGGGGAGCCAAGTGAGAAACAGAGAAGGCCTCGATGCTGTGCCAACACTGTTCACATCCATCGCTGTGTTACCAACACTGTTCTGGTCACAAATCCTAAACACCGCACCACGCTGGACCGCGATGAAGAAAATCAACTCTATCCCAGCCAAAACCAACGCAGCCCTCGACCCGAGGATGTGAGCGCAGCCCAGGCATCGGGTGAGGAGACACAGCCTGACACAGGATGGGGACCATCATTTATTGCGCACGCCAAGAAATGTACACACGTGGAAGAAATCAGCTGCAACCTCAAAATTAAAGAACATTGGTAATAATTGCAGCTCTCCAAGTATCAGAAAATAGGATGTTCACCCACCCAGAAGAGCCACCACCACAGCCAGGGGTGGGCAAGCGCAGCGTGACAAGCTCTCTCTGCAGGCAGCTCTCAGCCTCCTCCAGCACCTCTCTGCGTCCAGCCGGCAATAGAGCAGGGGGCCGAATCCAACCACGTGCTGGCCCCTCGTGGAGCAGTTAGACGGTGAGCCCTGCAGGGACGAGAGGAAGAGACAGCGTCACCCAGGGCAACCTGTCTGTCCCCAACCTGCTGCTCTGGGGGTCTCGGTGTCCCTCTCCTGTAGCCCAGTGTTGCTCCGGCTGCAAGTCCCACAGTGGAGCACAAAGACCTGGGGTGCCCCGTCCATCCCCCCTGGTCCCACACCATACCTTTGGTGGAGCTGTCAGCCCCGCCATCCGTGCCTGTGAGGGAGAAACAGCCGTGAGCTGCCAGCCCCGTGCTCGCTACGGGCACGGTGCACGTGCCAGGAGCCGGCCTGGGAGCCACGGCCACGCTGAAGCCACTGATAGAGCAGGATGGAGCCGTGAGCACCAGAGAGGAGACACAATCTCTTCCATACGTCCCCGCTACAGGGATTTAAAGAGGGGCAGCACTGGGAGGACAGGGGATCGGGAAATGCCAGCAGAAGCCAGAAACCCGAACCGCAAGAACACCCCAGACACTGGGCAGCAGCTGGATCCGGACCTGCTGCCGGTACTCACCTGATGGCGGATCACAACCCTTCTTCTTCCTCCCTGCAGAGAGAAAGAGGCATCAGCATCCACTGTGGCCACCAAGCTCAGAGGCTCCCCAGAGCACAGCAGCTCAGTCCCGCAGCCCCTTCCGGCCCCCCAGCCCCTGCCTTCCTCCCGCACCCCTCTGCCTCGCCGGCCCCATCACTTTACCTGATTTGTACTTCCAGAAGACGAATCCGGCGACGACAACAGTAAGTAGGATGGCAAAAGCCACCGCCAGGATGATGGTGAGCAGGTTGGACTCCATCTCTGGGGGAGAGCAGGACCATGAGGAGGGGAAGGGGAACCACCCCAGCCCACCACCGCTCCACGTGCCCAAGGCCACCGGGCTCACCCCACATGAAGAGGCCGGGCTCGGGCAGGCTGGCGTGCTCCACGCGGCACCGGTACTTGTCCTTCTCCTCTGGAAGGGCCTCGATGGAGGCCCAGGTGTAGTAGGTGCCATCGCTGTTGGGCGCGATGCTGCCCCGCTCGGTCTCCTGGTCCCTGACCTCGCCGTCCTTCAGCCAGCTAACGGTGATGGGCCGCGGGTAGAAGCCGTAAGCGCGGCAGTACAAGGTCAGGATCCCGTGGGCCTCCTTCCCTGACACTCGGACCATGGGGGGCTCTGGGGAGGGGGTGGCGGTGAGAGCCGGCACACGCACCCACAGCAGCCCGTCCCCAGGGTCCCCGTCTCGCCCTCACCTTTCCTCTCCAGCACGGCCCGCCCGTAGCTCACGTATTTCCTCAGCCACTCGATGCAGGTGTTCTGCAGGTAGTGCTTCCGCCGTGCAGCTTCACTCCCGTCCTTCTCCCACCTCCTCTTGGTGATTTGCGCCACCGCATCTGCTGCAGTGAATGACATCGTGTCCAAGTCGAAGGCGATGAAATCCCTCCCATCATAGGCGTCCTGCAGATACCCCCTGGTGCTGCCGTCCTCCAGGATGTCACAGCCGTGCATGTGCTGCAGCGTGTGAGCCCCTGAAACACGACCAGGGAAATGGGGCTGAGGGGCTGCTGCAGCCCTGGGCCTTCAGTGGGGCACGGACCCCCCCGCCCCAAACCTGCATGACCCTTGGGGGGGATCAGGTACCAGCACGAGAGCTGCCCACCGTGCTGCCCAGGGCCCACAGCACTCAGGGTGTCACGTAAAGCCATGACGCAGACCCCCTGCACCCAGGACGTGGCTGGGCTGGCACCCAGCCCCACAGCACCCTGGGACAGCATGGGGCTGGGCTGGGTCCCAAATGCTGGGGCCAGGGATGATAAGGAGATGGGATGGGGTGGGGGAAGCCCCTCTGGCTCTGGGATGGGGGCCTGAGCACCATGGGGAGGGCAAGGGCCTGGGACACTGGGGGTGGGAGCCCCTCTGGTTCTGGGGGTCTCGACTGCCGTGGGGATGGTGAGGGGCTGGGACGTGGCAGCCACTCCTGGGCTGGGGTCCTGGGCACTGTGTGTGTGTGGTGGGGGGATGCGCTGGGCTGGGGTGGCCAGAAGCCCCCCCTGGATCCAGGACAGGGGATCCCAAGCACTGTGGGGCTGGGACAGGGCAGCCGGGACCCCCTTGGGCTGGGGGACAGGGTGGTTGAGAGCCCTCTGACAGTGACACCAGGCAGGGAAGGGCCAGCACAACACGGGGCAGTAGTGTGGGGCACAGCAGGATCTCGGAGCAGGAGGGGGAAGGAACCATCCTGTCCCACGGAGCCCCAGCCCAGCCCCATAGAGCCCCACACTCACTGCCGCTCTGGTTGTAGCGGTCCCGCAGTGTGTCCAGGTTGATGCGGTAAACCTGCTGATTCCTCTGTCCGATTTGGGTCTCACCATCCCAGTGCTGCTGATCCAGGTTGTCCACCATCCAGTCTGCCCGGGGCACCGTCCTCCCCATCTCGCTGTCGTAGCGTGAGATGAGGTTCCCGTCCACGTACCCCATGGATACAAACTGGGGGACTCCCGGGCTTGGCTCTGACACTGCCATGTGGAAGTAGCGCAGGGAGTGCAATTCTGTGGGGACACAGGGAGTGGTTAGAGGTGGGGGACAGTGGGGCTGGGGGCAGACAGGGGTGAGGGGTCCCAGGGGTGGACACTGAGGCTGAGTGGGGGTCCAAGGGGAGCAGACTGGGGTGATGCGGGGGGGGACAGCTTCAGGGGGGGATGTGATTGGTGGAGGAGTGAGTTATGTGTGGGAGGGGGGTCCTGGTTCCTGGGAAGGGGAGCCCAGCAGGGTCCTGGTATCAAGGAAAGGGGGGTCCCAGAGGTGTCCAAGGGGTGGGGTACCTGGGATGCCTGGGAAGGGGGGGCCAGGGAGGTCCCAGAGTTCAAGAAAGCAGATCTAAGGGAGGGTCCAAGGGAGCAGGAAGGGTGGGGGAGGTGTCCTGGTTCTCAGAAAAGGAGGATCTGGGGGGGGCCCCGGGAAGAGGGAACCGGAGGTGTGGGGGAGTGTTCCCAGGGGGTCCCTGTGACTGGGGAGGGGGACTGGGGTGGTAGGAAAGGGAGGGGTTGAAGGGGTCCCAGTGCCCAGGCAGGTTTCTGGTGCCAAGAGGACGGTCTAGGGGGATCCCAGTGCCCAGGGCTCCCGCATCCCCAGCTGTGCTCACCGCTCGCCGCCCCGCTGAGGAGCCCCAGCAGCAGCCCCAGCAGCAGCCCCAGCTCCAGTCCCAGCCCCATCACGCTGCTCCACTCCGACCCCGCAACTGCGTGGACTCCCAAACCCCACAACAACTCAAGCCCCGCCCCAGTGGCACCGCTACCTCCCTCCTCCACCCTCCCTCCAACGTCAGCCTAGAGCCACCTCGGACATTTCTGGGTGCCAGGCGGATTGCATTCCCACAGATTGGGATAAAGCGAAAGAGCTGGAAGAAGGCGGAGGCTGGGGGGGGGACACAGGGGACCTGCGGGACCCCCCCCCCCGGGAGCCCATCAATCCCCGGGACCCCCGGACCCCACCCGCGGGACCCCCCCACCCAGAGTCACCCAGTGTCCCCTGTTCCCACTGTCCCTCACACCAGTGTCCCCTGTATGGGTATTAGAGACTGAAAGAGTTAATGGCTCAAATATTGTGGTGGGGCAAGTTCTGCCTAACAAAGAACTCTGCATGAACTCTGCCTAACAAGGAGCCACAGGTGAAGAGAAGCGGTTCAGCACTGGACATCAGCAACAGGAGGGGGAGGGCGTGCCGGAGGGTGCACAGCTCCCTGTTCTGATAACGCTGCTTTGGATAGCCTGGGCAGGGCAGCTCACCGTGCATGGCGAAAGATCACATCTGCAGGGATGGGGAGGTTGCTCCCCAAACGACCCGCAAGCCCCAAGGCTCACAAACTGATCAGGGCACCTAATTAGCCTAAGGAGTTCAAGTGCACTCCCAAAGGAGGGGCAAAGATGGTAAAAGCACATGAACTGAAGCCCCATGTGCACAAGCCCGCCGGAACTGGACCCCTCGGCTGACTGGACCCCTCGGCCGGCTGAACCAATGCTGGATCCAGGGCCAGTGATATCGTTCTCTTTCTTTTTCCTTTTCTCTCCTTATTCCCTAAACTGATGTATATGGTTACCACGGGTTACGGAGATAGTTCCATGCCTATTCCTGTTGCAAGAAACCACGCCACCTACTGTTATGCCTCCCAAATGCAGTTTGCTTCTGTCATGAATAAAATGTTTAACTGATTGTTTGATGTCGTTTCACCTTAATTTAGCCCAATGGAATTCCGAATTCAGCATGACTCCCTGGTCTGTCCAGTCCGGGTCATGACATTTTTGGCGTAGTCAGCAGGATTTCCTTGGTGTTGCTAACGCAATCATTGGGACTAGGTCCTTACTGTGGCCCCTCTCTGAGAGGAGTCATACACAAGGGGAGATGGCACTCGGAGAACTTAATAATCTGATTTTGTTGCGGTCTCCCTGTGAGGTCCATGTGTAGAGGTAGTCCCCAGTGGACTACTAAAAACATCTGATCCTTGTAATTGTGTCCCCATTATGCTCCCCCCTGGGAGAACTGACCATAGACCTACTTCTCTCCTGGAGAGATTAAGTGCCTACAGTGCACAGCTCTTTCCCCTTGGTATGACTCCCCCTATGCCCCACCTTGGAAATCTGACTGTAGACTCTAGTTCTCTCCTGGAGAGATTAGAAGGTTACCATGCCCAACTCTTCCCCCTTGGCATAACATTGGTTTGTGTGGTTTTAGGAGCCATTCTTGTGGCAGCACCATGGAACAAACATGTGACCCGACAAGCAGAAGGAAAGATGATAAAATCCTTTCAAGATTTAGCGACGGTTTTGCAGGAGCATTTGGAAAATGAGACAAGAAGTGTCTCTGATCAACTTGCCGCTGAGCGAGTGACTAACCAGAGGTTACATACTGCTCTGATGGAGGCTTTGGAGTGGAAAAGGGTATTAAGGGAGCAATTAGATGAAATTTGCTCCCAGACTGGTGTAGAGAATGTGGATGCAGACTCTGATGGGGAAAAAGAATCAAAATCATATCCTTTTGAAGACCTAGGATAGATAAGGGAAATGTTTCCTCTTCGGATGGGGGAAGTCACTATGCAGCCTTTGATTTAAGGCCGAGACTGTGGATGGTGGCCAAGGAGGAGCCCAACAAGTTACCACCCACATTGTCTCTTATTCCCCCACTGATTTGGCTAAAATTCAGGAAAAATATTCCCAGGGACCCCAAGAAATGGAAACTGAGTGTATGTGGAGAATATCCCTTGCTGGGGATGACCGCATCCTGCTAAGTAAGGATAAGGCAAGGGGATATTGGGGTCTGGGAGTTTTCCTAATTACAGATGACAATAGAAAGCTGTGGTCCCTGACCCAAAGAGTAGCATATTGGGCATGTGGATTGGATCCTATGGAGAGGGGAGACCCCTTTTCAATTAAAACGCCTACAGTGGGTCACATTTTGGAGAGTGCACAAAAAACTGCCTGTCTCCAGTTGATGCACGATCGATTCCTGGTTCCACAACAGTCATCTCCCATGCAATACGCGACAGACCCTGAAAGCTTGCATCCTCTTATAGGGGGACTGCCTGATGCCTTGAAATTGTATACAGTACAACTACAAGATCGCTTGAGAGCACCCCGAAGAAGGGGAGGCCCCCCAGAGATGACATGGGGAGAAATAACACAGGAATTGATTAATTACAGGAGACGGATGGGATTCACCACTCAGGGAGACATAAAATCTAAAGCAGACTTCAGGAGGGTGGAAGAGAATGGAGAAATAGAACCTAAGCCCCTGTGCGATTCTCGACTCCCACCTCCGACGAGGTTGACACGGCCTCCTGACAATAAAAGACATACACTGCGGACAGAGGGTATCTCAAAGGGAATCATCCCCAGGGAGGTGATGGACTGGTTGCCCACTCCCAACCTGGAAGGCCTGGTGAAAGGGTGGGACAAAATAAAAGGGGCCCTATCTCCCTCAGACTTTAAAGACCTAGCCATAGCTCTCCAATCCATGTGGGCAACTGCCCCACATCAGCTTTTCAAACCCGGACCAATATTTGCTGAAAGAGCTGGAGCAACAGCATATGTATTACTGCAAGGAGACAACACTCCCGTTTTCCTCCCTTACCACAGGTTGGCTCGTCGTGCTTTGTCATCTTGTACGACAAGCATGTGCCCTGCATACATTTCCGCAAGATCAACATGCAAATACTTGGATTTCATTAGCCTCTACTGTAACTAACTCGTCTGCCTTTTTTATTAAGGGAAGATTAACAGCTGCAGATCTTTTGACAACGTGCTTCATTGGCATGCCAATCCCAGTAGCTGTATTACAGAATTATGCTATGCTAAGTGATTTTGGTATTAGTGTTCCTCATTGCTACTTTTTCTGAGTAGGTAGTGGTCACATACCAATGAACATTACAAAACTGATTGGCAGTGGACCATTTCCTCCTTTGACACCATAAACACTGCTTCGATTTCAAAGGCATGTGTTTCTTCAACATAACTGATGAATCAGCCAGCATAGAGGATGACATTCAGCATCTCCAGGACTTAATGCATCAAACAAAACAATCTACTGGTGGTGCCTGGTGGGCTGAGTGGTTTAATTCCCTGACAGGATGGGTGGGCACATGATTCAAAGCATTATTGTAGAGATACATTTATTGCTTTTTCTGTATGTGTTTGTTGTGTGCCTTTAAATTACTTGGTGCTACACCCCACAAGCGCAAATGGACACCTCCAGCTCTGCCAGCCCCAGTGGAAGTGGTCTCTTGAGCAAGGGGGTGGAACATGGGAAACACAGAGGTCATCTGTGAACATCAACCAGTTTTCTTGGGCCCTCTGCTTATTATACAAGAAAAAGCTACAAGGTAAAGATGGCTTCAAAGCCCTGTGCAAGAGAACTTGACCAAGAGTGACTTTGCCTGTACAAGTGGGTTTGCTGTGAGAAAACACCAAGCCAAACTGGGGGTTTTAGCTAGTGTGTACTTCTGCTACCTTCTTTCTGATACCCAGGTATGAACTAGAAGAAAAGAAAAACACAAGCAAATCTATTTTGGTAACATCCTTCCCTCCATGATCTTATCCCACAGGATTCTTCCAAGCAGATCTTTGAAGAAGTCAAAGTGCTCTCCTGAAGTCCAGGGTTGCGACCTTGCTTTTCACCCTCTTCGCCCTCAGGATCCTGAGCTCTGCCACCTCACGGTCACTGTAGCCCAGGTCACCTTTGACCTTCACATCCCCAACAAGCACAAGCTCCAGCCACCCCCCACCCAAGGACAAAATCGCCACCTTATTCTGCCGTGACTGACCCCCAAGTTCTGCTAGGAGCAAGACCAACCTGGTGGAGAGCCGCAGCGCGACGAAAGTGGCGGGGGACACCGGGTCCGCTTGCATTTCTGGAGATGCAGACCAACAGCACCCAGCTGCAGACCGTGTTTCAAAGTGCCGAGTCACCCCGAAGCTCAGATGCGACCCCAGAGGGAACTGCAGATGTGGGTGAAACAGCATTAAAACGCAGCTGGGTTTGCTAACAATATATTTGGTGGAAACAGTAACTGTGCCCGTGGGGGTAAAGTGCCCCCAAGCCCCCTACAGTAACATTCCACCCCCTCCCCCGCCCCAGCACCAGGGAGGTCTCTGCAAGTGTTTGTGCACGGCCCCAAGAGACCCTACAATAACACTAACACACACACACACCCCCCAGCACCGGAGAGGTCTCTGCAAGTGTTTGTGCACGGCCCCAGGAAACCCTACGGTAACATTCTCCTCCGCCAGTACCGTTTCATCCCACCCCGACTCACCGGCCCACCCCACTCCCAACCCGTCCGGCCACAACATGGCGTCCCTCTCTCCTCACAGAGCCGTAGACCACCTTTCCCGCCTTTGGCGGCGCGGCCAATAGAGAGGCGAGCAACTCGTGACGTCCCGGGTCGCCGGGCAGAACGGGGAGAAAGGGAGGGAAGTCGGCTCTGCCGCGGAGGTTGTCGGGATCGTGGAGGCTCCGCGGTGGGTGGGGCCGCGCCTCAGCGGGAGGACCGGAGCGGCTGAGGCGACGGGGGGGGTGCCGGCTCCCCCGGTCTCATTTCGGGGTCTCCCCGCAGATCCCCGCCGAGATGTTCTTCACGTGTGGCCCCAACGAGGCCATGGTGGTGTCGGGTGAGTCGCCGTCGCCCCCCCCCCCAGACTCCTGGGTGTCGTATCCCCCTCCCTGCCCCGGGATTCCTGGGTCGCCATTTACTTCTATGTCCCCACAGGTTTCTGCCGCAGCCCCCCTGTCATGGTGGCTGGGGGGAGGGTGCTGGTGGTGCCGTGTCTGCAGCAGATCCAGCGGTGAGGGGACACGTTGGGGCGGGGGGGGGCACAGGAGGGGGGACGGGGTGACACGAAGGGGGGGTGACACAGGAACTGGGGGGGGGGCACAGGAGGGAGGGTGGGGGGTGACACAGGAGGGGGGGATGTGGTGACAAGGGGGGGTGACACAGGAACTGGGGGAGGGGGCACAGGAGGGGGGATGTGGTGACATGAGAGGGAATATGGGGGACACAGGGTGACAGTGGGGTGACCCGTCCTCCCCCAGGATCTCCCTGAACACCCTGACCCTCAACGTGCGCAGTGAGAAGGTGTACACCCGCCACGGCGTCCCTATCTCCGTCACCGGCATCGCTCAGGTAACCCCCCTGTCCCCGTCCCCCCCATGTTCCCGTCCCCCGTGTCCCTACAGCTGCCACCACCCCTCCTCAGGAGGGACTGGTGCTGTCCCTTTTAAGTGGTGCTGGGGCGGGCCCCACCCAGTGCTGTTGGGGGGAGGGGGTGTCCCTTAAAATGGCCCTGCCATGGGGAATCCCCCTCCCCAGCACTCTCTGGGAGGGGGCAGCATCCGCTTCAAAGGGTCCTGTAGTGGTGGGCACCCCCCCCGACCCCCTGCAAGGGGGGGGGGGGGGAAAGCATTCTCTTAAAAGGGCGCTGTCATCCCATCCCCTGCTTCGATAAGGAGCAGCAGCATTTTAAAAGGGCCTAATCATGGTGGGCCTACAGCTCTTAAAGGGGTCATGCTGCAGCGGTGGGACCCTCTGCCCTCAGGGCGTGTGCAAGCATGCCAAGGGTGTGTGTGAGCGTGCAAGGCGCTTGTGCAAGGCTGGCTGTTCTCCTGGCCGGGTTCAGGTGAAGATCCAGGGGCAGAACAAGGAGATGCTGGCAGCCGCCTGCCAGATGTTCCTGGGCAAGTCGGAGAGCGAGATCGCCCAGATCGCCCTAGAGACTCTCGAGGGCCACCAGCGCGCCATCATGGCCCACATGACTGTGGAGGTGAGGGGGGGGGAGGCCCAGCCACACCCCTTGGGGGCCAACCTTGCTGCTGGGGGCCAGCCACACTCCTTTTACAAAGCCCTGCCCTCCCCGTGGAAGCCCTGCCCTCCCCGTGGAAGCCCTGCCCTCCCCGTGGAAGCCCTGCCCTCCCCGTGGAAGCCCTGCCCTCCCCGTGGAAGCCCTGCCCTCCCCGTGGAAGCCCTGCCCTCCCCGTGGAAGCCCTGCCCTCCCCGTGGAAGCCCTGCCCTCCCCGTGGAAGCCCTGCCCTCCCCGTGGAAGCCCTGCCCTCCCCGTGGAAGCCCTGCCCTCCCCGTGGAAGCCCTGCCCTCCCCGTGGAAGCCCTGCCCTCCCCGTGGAAGCCCTGCCCTCCCCGTGGAAGCCCTGCCCTCCCCGTGGAAGCCCTGCCCTCCCCGTGGAAGCCCTGCCCTCCCCGTGGAAGCCCTGCCCTCCCCGTGGAAGCCCTGCCCTCCCCGTGGAAGCCCTGCCCTCCCCGTGGAAGCCCTGCCCTCCCCGTGGAAGCCCTGCCCTCCCCGTGGAAGCCCTGCCCTCCCCGTGGAAGCCCTGCCCTCCCCGTGGAAGCCCTGCCCTCCCCGTGGAAGCCCTGCCCTCCCCGTGGAAGCCCTGCCCTCCCCGTGGAAGCCCTGCCCTCCCCGTGGAAGCCCTGCCCTCCCCGTGGAAGCCCTGCCCTCCCCGTGGAAGCCCTGCCCTCCCCGTGGAAGCCCTGCCCTCCCCGTGGAAGCCCTGCCCTCCCCGTGGAAGCCCTGCCCTCCCCGTGGAAGCCCTGCCCTCCCCGTGGAAGCCCTGCCCTCCCCGTGGAAGCCCTGCCCTCCCCGTGGAAGCCCTGCCCTCCCCGTGGAAGCCCTGCCCCTGATGTTCCACCCCCAGTGGGTGCCCCACCCCCCAAAGCCCCTCCCCCCGGTGGAAGCCCCGCCCCTAGGCATGCTGGCAGAGGTCCCTTAGCCTGTGAAGCCACACCCTTCATGGAGGCCACACTCTCTCTTCTTGAGGCCACTCCCCTGGTGGGAGCACTACCCCTTGACCCAAGCCCTACCCTGGTGGTCACCCCCTTGGGAGGCCACGCCCCCATGCCCCCACCCACCCTAAGCCCCACCCCTTGGTGTCCCACCCCCAGGAGATCTACAAGGACCGGCAGAAGTTCTCAGAACAGGTTTTCAAAGTGGCCTCATCCGACCTCGTCAACATGGGGATCAGCGTGGTCAGCTACACCCTGAAGGACATCCACGATGACCAGGTGGCACCGGGGGGACGACACAAGGGGGAACACAAGGGGACATGGTGGGATCAAGGGTGTCAACAGGGTTAGGTATCCCCTAAATGACATCCATGACAACCAGGTGGCACCAGGCAGGACACAGTGGGGATGTGGGTATCAGTGTGGTCACCTACATCCTGAAGGATGTCTACAATGGTCAAGTGGCACCAGGGACATGGTGGGCACAACATAGGCATTGGTGGGGTCAGTGGGGCTGGGGACATGGAGGTACAGGGAGCTGTGGGGATGGGGACAGTGACCTAGAGATGGAGACAGTGACCCAGGGATGGGGGTCACAGAAAAAGGGACGTGGGGACAGAGAAAGGAGACAGAGAGATGGAAACAGTGGGACAGGGACAGAGAAATGGTGTTGTGGGAACAGGGATATGGGGGTGGGGACATCAGGTGAAGGATGGGGACACTGGAATGGGGACAGGGACACTGTTCCTGGGTAGGAATAGGGTCACCAGGGTGGGTGCAGGGACTGGGGACATCCAGACAGACATGGGGACACCATACAGGAATGGGGCTGTCTCCAGTGTCTGCAGGGCCACCAGCGCTTGCTGGGGCATAGATGGCCAGGGTTGGGGACAGACAAGGATTGTGACAGTGTCCTCATGTCCCCTTGTCCCCAGGACTACCTGCACTCGCTGGGGAAGGGCCGCACAGCACAGGTCCAGCGCGATGCCCGTGTGGGGGAGGCCGAGGCCAAGCGGGACGCCGGCATCCGCGTGAGTCTGTCACCTCTATCACCCTCAAGTCCCCCTGGGCCCCCTCCCTGTGTCCTGTATGTGCCCACGTCCCCCCCCATTTCCTCACTGAGGTCTGTAGATCCCCCCTCAATGTGCCAGTGTCGTCTCCCCCCCCACACCCCTGATGTCACCAGATTGTTCCTAAATGTCTCCATGTCCCCCTTCAATGTCCCTGGGCTCCCCGGTCTCCTCCTGGCCCCCCCGCAACACCCTGTGTCCTAATGGGCCCCCTCTCAATGTCCCCGTGCCTATGGTTTCCCAGTATCTCCCCTGTCCCCTGGTGTCCCCATGTCCCCCAATGTTCCCCCACCTCTCTAGTCCCATGGTGTGACCATGTCCCAGCCCCCAGCATCCCCTGCTGTCCCTGCAGTGTCCCCATGCCCACCAATCTCCTACTGTCCCCACATCCTTCTGTATTCCTCCTTGTCCCTGTGTGCCCCAGCGTCTCCCATGTCCCCATGTCCCCACAGGAGGCGCGGGCACGCCAGGAGCAGGTCTCTGCGCAGCTGCTGAGTGAGACAGCGATGGCGCAGGCCCAGCGCGACTTCCAGGTGCAGCAGGCGCTCTGCGATGCCGCTGTCAATGCCCGCAAGGCCCAGGCCGACCTGGCCTACCAGTTGCAGGTACGTCGGAACACCTGGGTGTCTCCCCAGGTGCCTGGGTGTCCCCTGTCCCGACATGCCTGGGTCTCCTCCGTGGGATGTTTGGGACCCCCACACGCCTGGGTCCCTCCTTGACATGGTCTTGGACACTTGAGTCCCCTCTCCAGGATACCTGGGTCCCCCCTGTGCAGCCCCACAGTGCCTGAGTCCCTCCCCCGGATGCCTGGGTCCTCCCTAAACACCTGTATCCCACAGATCCCGGGGTCCCCCCCTAAACACTTGGGTTCCCCCTTAAGACCTAGGTCTCCTGGGATGCTTAGGTGTCCGCCCCAGGGGCCTGGGTCCCCCCCATGACACTCAGATCCCCTGGACACCTGGGTCTCCGCAGCACCTTGGTGTGTCCACCCCGAAACACCTGGGTCCCCCTAACACCTGGGTCC
The DNA here is from genome assembly GCF_947461875.1 of Haliaeetus albicilla. Taxonomy (NCBI): domain Eukaryota; kingdom Metazoa; phylum Chordata; class Aves; order Accipitriformes; family Accipitridae; genus Haliaeetus; species Haliaeetus albicilla. The sequence continues at coordinate 2,468,677 of NC_091511.1, forward strand.
CTTGGGGTGCTTGAATTCTCCCAACTGCCTGGGTCCCCCCGCACTCTTTCCACCCGCCTGGGTGCCGTCACGGGGCTGAGGGGTGCCGCGGGCGCAGGTGGCGAGGACGAAGCAGCAGATCGAGGAGCAGCGGGCGCAGGTGCTGGTGGTGGAGCGGGCGCAGCAGGCGCAGCTGCAGGAGCACGAGATCGGCCGCCGTGAGCGCGAGCTGGAGGCCACTGTCCGCAAACCCGCCGAGGCCGAGCGCTACCGCCTCGAGCGCCTGGCCGAGGCCCAGCGGTGAGCCCCGCCCCTTCCCCAGCGAGCCCCGCCCCCAGCCGGTGGGTCCCACTACCTTGGGTGAAGCCATGCCCCTTTAAAGAGGAGCCCCGCCCCAGTCTTCCAAGCCACACCCTCATCTTGGTGCGTCCCCCCACCGTGGGTGAAGCCATTTCCCCTTTAAGGGAAGCTATGCCCCTTTAAAGGGACACTGGGCCCCATCACTCTGAAGTCATGCTTTTTTTTAAGGGAGGTGGTGCCCCTTTTGAAGGGAGCCCCGCCCCCTTCCAGTAAGCCACACCCCCATTTTGGTTGGCCCTACCCCATGGAAGTCATGGCCGATTTAAGAGAAGACTGCCCCTTTAAAAGAGAGCCCTGCCCCCTTGTAGGCCACACCCCTATGAAGCAGGCTTCTCCGGTGGCTATGCCCCTTTTAAGAGAAGCCATGTATCTTTGAAGGGAGGCCACGCCCCCTCTAGGAGAACCACGCCCCCTTCCACCAGGCCACAGCCCCCTGACCAAACCCCCGGGGTATCACCTGGGCCACACCCTCAATGGGAGGCCACACCCCTCTAAGCCCCACCTTATGGGAAGACCTCCTGCCCCTCCCACCTCGAAGCTCCACCCCTTTTTTCAAGCCCCACCCCTCCACAGGTCGCAGATGATGATGCAGGCAGAGGCTGAGGCTGAAGCCATGAAGGTGAGTCTGGGGGGGGAACCAGGTCTCTGGGTGGGGCTGGGGTGGGGTGTCACAGGGGACCCAGACATCTGGGTGGGGCCAGGGCGGGGTGTGACAGGGGAGCCAGGTGTCTGGGTGGGGCCGGGGCGGGGCCATGACAGGGGCCCCAGGCGTCTGGCTAACCTAGGCGTGCCGCGCAGGTGACGGGGGCGGCGCGGGCGGCGGCGGTGGCTGCCCGGGCGCGGGCGGAGGCGGCGCAGACGGCAGCAAAGGCCGAGGCGTTCGCGCAGTACCAGGAGGCCGCCGTCGTCGACATGGTGCTGCAGCGGCTTCCCCAGGTATTTTGGGGTGTCCCTCCCATGGGTTTGAGGTCCCCCCCATGGAGTAGGGGTGGTCGGGGGTGTCCTGGGGGGAATTTGGGGATGTCCTGGGGGGATCTGGGGTCCCTAGAGGGTCTCAAGGGGGTATTTTGGCGTCCCGCCATGGAGTAGGAGTGGTTTGGGGGTGTCCTGGGGGGATCTGGGGTCCCTATGGGGTCTCAAGGGGGTATTTTGGGGTCCGATGGAGTATTTTGGGGTCCCCCCATAGATATGGGGTACCCCCCCGTGGACTTGGAGGGTGGTTTGAGGGTGTTCTGGGGGGATTTGGGCTCCCCATGGGGTATTTTGGGGTCCCCCCCATGGATTTGAGGTGGTTTGGGGGTGTCCTGGGGGGATTTGGGGTCCCTAGGGGGTCTCAAGGGGGTATTTTGGGGTCCCATGGGGTATTTTGGGGTGCCCCCCATAGATTTGGGGTACCCCCCATTGGATTTGGGGTGGTTTGTGGGTTGTCAGGGGGGATCTGGGGGTTCCCGGGGGTATTTTGGGGTCCCAGGAGGTGTTTCAGGGTGCCCCTATGGGGTGGGGGCAGTCTAGGAGGGGCAGAGGGAGGAATTGGGGGGGGTTAAGGGGTGGGTTTGGGGTGAAAGTCATTTTGGGACAGCTGAGCACGGAGAGGATTTGGGGGGGCCAGAGGCAGGTTTTGGGGTCAGATCTTGGGATTTTGGGGTGCCATGGGCAGATTTTGGGGTGAGATCTGGGGGCTTGGGGGTGCTGACAGAAAACTTTGGGGTGAAACATGGTGATTTTGGATAAGGTAGCAACGGAATGGGAGGGTTTGGGGGTGCTGCAGCCAGATTTTGGGGTGCGATCTGGGGATTTTGGGGTGCCAACAGAGTATTTTGGGGTGAAACATGGTGATTTTGGAACAGGCACCGACGGGGAAAGGGAGTTGGGGGTGCCGCAGGCAGATTTTGGGGAGAGATTTGGGGATTCTGGGGTGCGATCTGGGGGTTTGGAGGTACTGACAAATTTTGGGGTGAAACATGGCGATTATGGAATAGGCGGTGACAGGGAGGGGGATTTCAGGGTTCCACAGGCAGATTTTGGGGTAAGATCTTGGGACTTTGGGGTGCCACGGGCAGATTTTGGGGTGACACATGGGGATTTTGGAACAGGCAGTGATGGAAGAGGGTATTTTGGGGTGCTGTGGGCATATTTTGGGGTGAGATCTGGGGATTTTGGAGTGCCAACAGAGTATTTTGGGGTGAAACATGGTGATTTTGGAACAGATGGCGATGGGGAGGGGGATTTTGGGGTGCCACAGGCAGATGTTGGGGTGAGATCTGGGGATTTGGGGGTGCCATGGGCAGATTTTTGGGTTAAACGTGGCCATTTTGGAGCAGGCAGTGACGGGAAAGGGGGATTTTGGGGTGCCACAGGCAGATTTTGGGGTGAGATCTGGGGGTTTTGGGGTGAGATCTGGGGGATTTTGGGATGTGATCTGGGGATTTGGGGGCACCGAGAATATTTTGAGGTGAAATGTGATTTTGGATAAGGCAACAATGGAAGGGAAGGGTTTGGGGGTGCCACAGGCAGATTTTGGGGTGCCAAGAGAGTATTTTTGGGTGAAATGTGGCGATTTTGGGGCACTCAGCGATGGAAGAGGGGGATTTTGGGGTGAGATGTGGGAATTTTGCGGTGCCAACAGAGTATTTTGGGATGAAATGTGATTTTGGAACAGGCACTAATGGGGAGGGGGAGTTGGGGGTGCTGCAGGCAGATTTTGGGGTGAGATCTGGGGATTTTGGGGTGCTATTAGCAGATTTTGGGGTGTGATCTGGGGGTGCTGAGAAATAATTTTGGGGTGAAACATGGCAATTTTGGAACAGGCAGCAATGGGGAGGGGAATTTTGGGGTGCCATGGGCAGATTTTGGGGGGAGATCTGTGTATTTTGGGGATGAAAGCCGCTGTTTTGGGGGCAGGTGGCAGAGGCGGTAGCGCAGCCGCTGCTGGGGACACGGCGTGTGACGTTGGTGGCCGGTGGCTCCGGGGACATCGGGGTGTCGCGGTTACCGGGGGAGATCCTGGACGTCGTCACCCGCCTGCCCGCCACCGTCGAGGCCCTCACGGGCGTCAGCGTCACCCAGGTGCGCCAGGATGCCTGGGTCCTTTGGGGGAGGGGGGCTGTCACACCTGGGTCCCCTGGGTGTGGGGACACCACGACATCTGGGTCCGCTCCTCAGTCTCCCGTCTGTCCCCACAGGCCGCCCAGAAGAAGTCCGAGTGCCAGGCCTGATCCAGTGCCACCGCGTCCCCAAAGTGCCACTACATGCTGGTGCCACCCTGCCTGTGAGGCGACACCACCCCCAGGATCCCACGTCTGCACGGTGTCACCACTCCCTGGAACCCCCATCTCGCCTAAGTGCCACCACCTCCCAGTGATACTGTGTCCCCAAAGTGCCACCATGCCACCCTACCTGCAAGGTGTCACCACCTCCTGGAGCCCCTGTCCCCATGGTGTCACCATCTCCTGGAACCTCCTCGCCAAAGTGCCACCAGCTCCCAGCGATACTGTGTCCCCAAAGTGCCACTACCCCACAGTGCCACCATATCCCCAAAGTGCCACCATTCCACTGCACTAGTGTCCTCCCATGGTGCCACCACCCCGAGATCCCACTGTGCCCCCAAGATGCCACCACCCCGCAGTGCTAATGTGTCCCCCAAGTGCCACCAACCCCCAGTGCCATCCCCACTCACCCCCTCAGGGGCTGGTGTGTCCCCAGGGTGGAGGACATGTCCCCATGTCCCCAGATCATTAAAGCTGCTGCGTCTGCACTGGCCAGACCTGGGTCCCTCAGGGGTCAGTGGGTGTGGGGACCCCCAGAAGGGACATGGGTGTCCCCAAAAGGGACAGTGGTGGGAGCTCATGGTAGGGGGACCCAGAGGGGACATGGGGACAGAGCGACACCAGGTGGAAGACTTGTGGGGGGAGTGTCACCAAAGGTGACATGGGTACTATGGCAGACCCCAGAGGGGACACAGGGGGGGCGGTGTGGGGGACAGGGGATTCCCACTCCCCCCACCCCCAAGGGACCTAAAGGGGACAGAAAGGACCTGGGGGGGCAGGCAGGGCCTACGGAGGACACCCAAGGACATGGGGACCTTAAAAAGGACACAGTCACCCCCCCCATGGGGACATCTAGAGGTGGGGGGGGGGAACGCAAGTGGGACACAGACCACCCCCACCACCCCCCCCCGGGGACCTGGAGGAGACCCCAATGATGTGGGGATCCACATGGGACCCACTACGTGGACCTGAAGGCCCCCCCCCCAAGTGACATGGGAACAGGAAGGGGACAAGGGACACGGTGGTGGCTTTACATCCCGGGTTTATTCCTCGCCCGGGGGCGGCTTTTCAATATGAAAAAAAAAAAAAAAGGAAAATTAAAAAAAAAAAGCTTAAAAAGGGAAAAAATGAACCAAAATATTATGGAGTTGGGGGGGAGGGGACAGGAGAGCCCCCGGCCGGGGACATGGGTGACAGGGCCACCCAAGAGCCCCCTGCAGCTGGAGTGGTGCGTTTGGGTGGAAAAAGCAGCGAATTGGGTGCCTGGGGGCTGCAATAATTTAGTGGCGATGTCACCCCGGCAGTGGGGGACGTGGAGGGTGACCCGGAGGGGAGGGTGGTTCTGCAATGACAGGGGCCTTCTGGTGACGGTGACAACGGAGAGGGGATGGGAACAAAGATGGTGGTGAAGGACAGGGATGCTCCGGTGACAATGATGAAGGATGGGGGTTGTGTGAGGACAAGGACTCTCTAGTGACAATGAGGATGGCAAAGGACAAGGGCTCTTCAGTGACCATGATGGAGGACTGGCACTCTCTGGTGACGATGACGAAGGACTCTAGTGACCATGATGAAGGACTGGGACTCTCTGGTGACGATGATGTCGGTGAAGACCAAGGGCTCTCCAAGGACGATGACAAAGGCTGAGGGCTCTCTGAGGATGACGATGACAAAGGCCAAGGGCTCTCCAGTGACAATGGCAAAGCCCGAGGGCTTTGATGACAACCATGATGAAGGCCAAGAGCTTTTCGGTGACAATCACAAAAGATGAGGGCTTTCTGTTGACAACGGCAAAGGACAACAGCTCTCTGAGGACGATGACAAAGGCCAAGAGCTCTCCAAGGACCACAGTGAAGGACAACGGCTCTCTGAAGACGGTGACGAAGGCCGAGGGCTCTCCAACGATGATGACGATGGCCAAGTGCTTTCCAGTGGCAACAGGGAAGACCAAGGGCTCTCCGAGGCCACCAACAAAGGCAGAGGACAATGATGAAGATGAAAGGCTCCCCGAGGACACTGATGAAGGCTGAGGACGATGATGAAGGACAAGGACTCTCCAAGGACAACGGTGAAGGACAAGGGCTCTCCAAGGACAATGCTGAAGGACGAGGGCTCTCCGAGGATGACAATGACAGCAAAGGCCGAGGGGCTCTCCTAGGACGACCAGCCCTCAGGCCTCCTCTTCGGCCTCTTCACCGAAATCCTCCTCCTCCTCAGCGGTGGCATCCTGGTACTGCTGGTACTCCGAGACAAGGTCGTTCATGTTGCTCTCTGCTTCGGTGAACTCCATCTCGTCCATCCCCTCGCCCGTGTACCAGTGGAGGAAGGCCTTGCGCCGGAACATGGCCGTGAACTGCTCCGAGATACGCTTGAAGAGCTCCTGGATGGCCGTGCTGTTGCCGATGAAGGTGACAGCCATCTTGAGACCACGCGGAGGTATGTCACAGACGGCCGTCTTCACGTTGTTGGGGATCCACTCGACGAAGTAAGAGCTGTTCTTGTTCTGAACGTTGAGCATCTGCTCGTCCACCTCCTTCATGGACATGCGACCTCGGAAGACGGCGGCCACCGTGAGGTAACGGCCGTGACGGGGATCGCAGGCGGCCATCATGTTTTTGGCGTCGAAGACCTGCTGGGTGAGCTCGGGGACGGTGAGGGCGCGGTACTGCTGGCTGCCGCGCGACGTCAAAGGGGCGAAGCCGGGCATGAAGAAGTGGAGACGCGGGAAGGGCACCATGTTGACGGCCAACTTGCGGAGATCAGCATTGAGTTGACCGGGGAAACGGAGGCAGGTGGTGACACCGCTCATGGTGGCCGAAACGAGGTGGTTGAGGTCACCGTAGGTGGGAGTGGTCAGCTTCAGGGTGCGGAAGCAGATGTCATACAGGGCTTCGTTGTCGATGCAGTAGGTCTCATCCGTGTTCTCCACCAGCTGGTGGACAGACAGGGTGGCGTTGTAGGGTTCCACCACCGTGTCTGACACCTTGGGGGATGGGACGACGCTGAAGGTGTTCATGATGCGATCGGGGTATTCCTCACGGATTTTGGAGATCAGGAGGGTCCCCATGCCGGAGCCGGTGCCACCACCCAGCGAATGGGTCAGCTGGAAGCCCTGCAGGCAGTCGCAGCTCTCCGCTTCCTTCCTCACCACGTCCAGGACCGAGTCCACCAGTTCGGCCCCTTCCGTGTAGTGACCCTTGGCCCAGTTGTTGCCTGCGCCACTCTGGCCTGGGGTGGGGACATGGTGGGGACATCATGGAGGAGCTCCCAGAGAGAAACCAAGGTCTTTGGGGACTTTGGTTGTTCAGTTTGTAGGCCTTTGGGCCAACCTTGAGGACTTTGGGGCTCTCCATCCCACCTTTGGGGACCTTCAAGCCAACCTTCATCACCTTGGGGACCTGGATCCCACCCTTGTGGACCTCCCTGGGGATGTCCATCCAACCCCTGGGGACCCTGCACTCCTTGGGGACGTCCATTACCCTCCATGGTGACTTCCAGCCCACCCTTGAGGACCTCCATCACCCTCCTTGGGGACCTCCAGCCCGCGCATGGGGACTTCATGCTCCTTGGGGACAATCATCGCTGTCTCTGAAGATGTCTAGCAAATCCGTGGGGACACTAAGGGCCTCGGGGACCTTCATTGCTCTTGCCTATCTCCAGCTCACCCTTGAGCTCCTTGGGGACCTCCATCCCACCCTCAAGAGCCTTGAGCACCTCCATCACCCTTGTTGGGTGTGTCTACCAGACCCTTGGGAACCCCAAGAACCGTGGGGACCTCTATCATCCTCCTTTGAGATCCCCAGCCCATTCCTGAAGACCTTGGGGACCTCCATCACTCTTCCTTCATCTCCATGCCAACCTTGGGCACCCTGAGCACCTCAGGGACCTCTCTCCAACCCCTGGGGACCTCCAGTCCACACTTGAGGTCCTTGGGGACGACCATCACTCTTCTTGGGGACCTCCAGCTGGCCCTTAGAAACCCTAAGCTCCTTGGGGACCTCTTAGTATCTTTCTTGGGGACCTCCAGACCACCCTGGGGTACCTTGAGCTCCTCATGGACCTCCACCATCCTCCTTGGGTATTGCCATGCCACCCATGGGCACCCAGAGCTCCTGCGACATGCCCATCTCCTAAGGGACCCTCATTTCCCTGATTTGGGGACGCCAATAACCCTCCCAGTAGAGCTCTGGGGACATACGGATAGACACTGGCCACCAAGAAGGGGACAATAAGGACCTGCCACCCCACTGTGACAAGCACATGAAGGCCACCAAGGAGGGATGTGTCATTCCACTGGGAAGGGCACCCATGGGCCACCACGGTGGGGACCCGCCACTCCATCCCATGGTGATCATCACCCAAAGGTGGCCACCACTGGAAGCTTCATAGCCACCAAATGAAGGAAACTGCCACCCTGCAACAATGGGCACCCCAAAGTCACCTAGGAGGACATGGCAGGGGGACAAGGGGGACCCCATGGGACACAGGGCAACACGGGGACTCACCGAAAACAAAGTTGTCCGGCCGGAAGATCTGCCCGAAGGGTCCCGAGCGCACTGAGTCCATGGTGCCTGGCTCCAGGTCCACCAAGATGGCCCTTGGCACGTACTTACCCCCTGGGAACACCACCGTGTCACCGAGGGGGGTGATGGTGACAACCCCGCGTCACCCCTCCACCCCCAAAACCCCCAGAAACCACCCCAAAACCCAAGGAGGTGGAAGGAGGGTGGGGGAGGGGAATGGGTGAGCTGAGCACATCAGGTCTCAGACAGAGAGGGATGAGGGGGTGGGGCGTGGGATATGGGGACAGAGAGGTGACACCGGCGGGGGGTGACAGGGGCAGGGCGACACCGTACCGGTGGCCTCGTTGTAGTAGACGCTGATGCGGTCGAGCTGGAGGTCGCTGTCACCATGGTAAGTGCCAGTGGGGTCGATGCCGTGTTCGTCGCTGATCACCTCCCAGAACTGGGGACAAAGGGCGGGGTCAGAAAGGCCCCGCCCCCACCCCTGCCGATGCCTGGGTCCCTTCAGGCGGGGAGGGTGGGAGGTCTGGGTCCTCCCCTGGGGCTTCAGGGTGGGTGGGGCCAGTCTTGGGGTGGGAGGAGTCTACATAGAGGGTGGAGCTTGATCTAGGAGTGTGCCTAAAGGGGTGGAGCCGGTAGGAGGAGGGGAAGCCTCATTGGAAGAACCAACGCTGGGGGCTGAGCCTTGAGAGGGCGTGGAATCTTATTGGAGGAGGCAGCCCAGGGGGTGGGGACTGCAAAAGGGGGTGCGGCCTCACTGGAGGAGGCCACTCCTAGAGGAAGACCAACCCTGGGGGTGGGACCTGTGCAAGGGGGAGGAGCCAAGCTCAGAGGGCGGGGTCTGTTTTCAAGGGGTGGGGCCCGCCTCCAAAGGGGCAGATCCTCACCACCCGCAGGGGCGTGGCCAAACATGGGCGTTAACCCCCCCAAAAAACGGGCAGGCGGGAACCGGAAACAGCGTTTGAAATGCGGAGGTGCTTCCAAAAACGTTTAATTTCAGAAACACCCCAAATTTGCCTTTCCCCCCCAAAAAATACCGACTCCTTCCCTCCAAAAAAGATACATCTCCAAATTTTCAATTTCCCTCCTCAAAATCTGCCCATGGGGGTGGGGCAGCTGGGAACAAAGGGTGGGGGAGGGGCAGGCACCCGGGGGACCCCAACACCCCCCCAAGGTCATGGGGGGGGGAGGGGGGGGAGGGCCACACCCTGCGGGTGAAAACATGCCAAAAAGCCTCAATTTGGGGCTGATGGTGGAGAAATGGGTTAAAAATGCCGGTTTGGGTTAAAAATCATCATTCTGGAGACTGAAAATCTGCATTTATGGGCGTTTAAACACTGCAGTGCTTAGTGAGCTAAAATTACAATTTTTGGTCAAAAATGCTGGTTTGAGGCAGAAAAGGAGCATTTTGTAGCTAAAATTTTAATAATGGGATGAAAAAATCCGGGGGGGGGCCAATTCTGGGGCTGAAAAGTTCGGTTTACAAATAGAAAAATGCTTCTTGGGAACAAAAAGGTTTTAATTCAGAGCTGTAAAAAAAAAAAAAAAGTAATTCTGGAGCAGGGAACACCAATTTGGGGGCTAAAAATTGCAATTGTGTGGTTGAAACCCCCATTTCGGGGCAGAAAAATGCTTTTTGGGGTCAAAAAGCATCACTTCAGATGTTTCAGAGAACAAAGATCCTATTCTGGGGCTGAAAACCTCCATTTTGAGGGCTGAAAACTCGGTTTGGCAACACAAAGATCCTATTTTGGGGCCAAAAACGTCCACTTTAGGACAAAAACTGTCATTTGGGATGGGAAAGCCTGATTTCAGTGTAAAAAAAAAAAAAAATTTTGGTGCTGAAAAAAATGTTAAAGGGTGGAAAAATTCTATTGTGAAGCAGAAAAAGAATTATTCCGCCATGGAAAAGAGCATATTCCGAGGCCTAAATCATCCATTTTGGGGCGGAATGCACCATTTTTCATCAAAAAAAACCCTACTTGGGAGTAAAAAAACCCTCAATTTTGAAGCAAAACTCCTTAATCTGGGGCAGAAAAAATGCATTTGGGAGCACAAAGATCCTATTCTTTAGCTGAGGACCTCCATTTTGGGGCTGGATACCTCCATTTTGGGGGCTGGAATCCCCTATTTTAGCTGCGTAAAACTCCACTTTCAACTGAAAAAAATCCTTTGGGGGCTGAAAAGCTCCTTTTCGGTCCTCAAAAGCCCATTTGGGGGCAAAAATAAACCTGTTTGGGGACTGGAAAATGCCATGTCAGAGAACAAAGATCTTACTCTGAGGCTGAAAACCTCCATTTTGGGGCTGGAAAAAGCTTTTGCGGGGTGAAAGCCTCATTTTAGCATTAAAAAAATCCATTTTGGGGACAAAACCGATCATCTGGGGGCTAAAAACCTTTATTTCAGGGCCGGAATCTCTTTTGGGGGGCAGAAATGGCCATTTTAGGGCTAAAACCTCCATTTCAGCGAACAAAGCTTATTCCGAGGCCGAAAAACCTCCATCTTGGGGCCGGACACTCCGATTTTGAGGCTAAAACTCCCCATTTAGGAACTGAAAACTCTCTATTTTGTGTCCCAAACCCCCATTTTAGAGCTGGAAAAGAAAATCTCTGTTGTGAGACAAAAGGATCTCACTTGGGGGGGTGAAAAACTCCCACTTTGGAGCCAAAAGAGCCTCTTGAGAGACGGCACGCCCCTATTTGGGGGCTGAAAAACCTTGATTTGGGGCTTAGAAAACCTTTCTTTTGGGGCAGAAACCCCCCGTTTCGGGGCCGAAACGCTGTGGGCGGCACGCCCCGATTTGGGGACAGTAATCTTTATTCTGGCGCATAAAATTCTCATTTTAGAGTGAAAAGCGCCTATATTGTGGCCAGAATACCTGATTAGGAGGGTGCAAACCCGTTTTATAGGGGCTAAAACCCGCCATTCTGGGGCCAAGCAAGCTGCAAGCGGCGGGATGCCACGATTTTGAGGTAAAACCAGCACAATTTCGGCTTTTAAAACAACGCTTGGGGAAGGGGTGCGTGAAAACCCCTATTTTGGGGCTAAACCGCTCAATTTGAGGGCTTTAACCTCCCGCTTTAGGGGGGAGAATTCCCTAATCCCGGCAAAAATAGGGATTTGGGGGCCGAATATCGCGAAGGGGGAATTCAGGGAGCCGGGAAAATAACATTTTTCTAGTAAAGTGTTACTTGGTGGCTGAAAAGGCGCATTCGGGGGCCGCTGCCCTCAGGCGCGGCGGGAAACCGCCATTTTGGGGCCGCGTGAGAAGAAAGGGGTGGAGGGGCGGAGCGCCCCCATTTTGAGGCCGGAAACCTCCATTTTGGGGCCGAACCGCTTCGTTTTGAGGCCGAACCTCTCTATTTCAAGAGCTTTTCATTTCAGGCCCTCGGCGGGTGGGAAAGAAACGATTTTAGGCTGAAATCGCCTCGATTCGGGTCCGCCTTTGTCTGCGCGCGGGGAGGGGCTTCTTAAAAGGGGCCGCGCCGCATGGGAAGAATGGGAGGAGGGCAGCCCCCTCCGACCCGACGCTGCCCGCCCGCTGTTCACCTTAGCCCCGATCTGGTTGCCGCACTGGCCCGCCTGGATGTGGACGATCTCCCTCATGGTGGCGGCGTGGGTCGGGCTGGGCGCGGTGACGGAGAGGTGGGCCCCACCCGGTCTTGATGGGCGATTCGCTGGCGCGGCCCCTTTAAGGCGGTAGCGCTATTGCGAGCGCGGCGGCGGCGACAATGGCGGCTCCCACAGCCCCGCGGCGCCTCATATAGACAAAGCGGCGGCGGCCGGCCCCGCGCTCCCATTGGACGGCGCCGCCCGCTCACCGCGCTCCCATTGGACGGCGAGGGCGGGAGCCCCTCCCCAATCCCGCTGTTTGCACCGCCCTCCCTTAGTGGCGTCGCTCTGCCATCTCTCTGTGGCTGGAAGGCGGGCGCGCTGCGCGCCGAGCTCTATGATAGCTCCGCCCACAGCCGCGCTGCTACTCTGGGAGGACCGTCCGTCCCCTCTCTATGCTCCGCGCTGGAAGGACGCGCGCGGCTACCAATGGCAGCGGCCCTTGGGCGGTGACGCGTGGCGGTGACGGCCAATAGAGCCGGGAGGGCGGGGCAGGGGGACGGTGGCGCGGGAGGGGCGGGCGTTGGGGCCCTGTGAAGCGGTTTGGGGGCTCCGCGGGGCAGGTTTGGGGGGGCGAGGAGCAGTTTGGGGGGTTTGTGGGGCGGTTTGGGGACCTGTGGGGCAGTTTGGGGTGGGTCCCCGGGGCAGTTCGGGGCTCTCGGGGGTAATTTGGGGGTCCCCGGGGCAGTTTGGGGCTCCCCAGGGCAGTATATAGGGCTGGGGAGGGCAACTGGGGGGGGACAGTTAGAAACCAGGGGGGCATTAGGAGCCGGGGGGCAGTTGGAGAATTGGGGAGGTAGTTGGGGGGGTCCTTTGGATCCAGGGGGGCAGTTGGGGGGGTCAGTAGTGATCAAGGGGCACTTGAGGGTGGCAGTTGTAGCTGAAGGGGGGTGGTTTGGGGGGCACTTAGGGGCTGGGGGGGGCAACTGGGGGCCGGGGGGGGGAGGCAGTTGGAGGGGGCAGTTGTTTCCGTGGGGCAGTTGTTCCCCCCCGCCCCCTCAGACCATGCACCGAAGGCGCCACCAAGGCCTCAGCACTGTGGGGGGTCCCTTCTCAAGGCTCTCCCCCCTCCCTCGCCCCCCAGAAGACCCCGACCTCTTCCTGGAGCCCACCCAGAGATTCTTGCTGCTGGCAGGCGAGGGTAGGTGGCCCAGAGGCCTGGGTCACTTGGAGGGAGGTGGGGTGGAGGGGGGGCTCCCGGACACCTGGGTCCCCATGGAGGGGGGTGTCCTACAGCCCCCCCAGATGCCTGGGTCCTCTCTAGGGTGGAGTCCAGACCCAGGACCCTGCCTCGTCAGCGACTCGGAGGACGACAAGCTGCCCTGGCGTGAGTTTGCAAGGACCACGGGGTGGGGGAACGCGCTGTTATCGTTGGGCCTACTGAAACACGACAAGGGGGTGGTTATGGTAGGACCTACGTAAACACCAGCATTGTGTTATTGTAGGAACTGCCAAGATGGGGGGCGGGGGGGAGATAAGCCCAGATGCCTGAGTCCGATAGGACCCTCTGGAGTTACTGTAGGGCCTACAATAACAGTGTGTGCCTCGCTCCCCCAGGCCCTGCCCTGGGAGACGCTGGCTCACCCCGAGTCGTGCCGGAGAGGTAGGTGAAGCCCAGATGTTTGTTTCCCTTTGAGGGTTCAGGATCTCTGGGTCCTTTTGGGGGGTGAGCCTGGATGCCTGAACCCCCAACATCCACCCCTGCAGCAACCTGGAGGAGACAGGTGCGTGCTCAGATGTTCTGAGACCCCAAAAACGCTGCCATACCTCTGCGCGGGGCCACCTCCAAGATGTGGCTGCACCTTGCCCAGATCCAGATGTCAGAGAACCCAAAAAGCACCAGTTTGGCCCCCAAACCACCCCGGATCCAGATGTGGGGAAAAAAATGGCTATTCCAAATGTTCAGCCCCAAAATCACTCTGTGAACCCCAAAATACTTGCAAATCCAGATGGGAAACATCTGGAAGGCAGCAACGTGACTCTGGACATTGCAAGTAATACCGGGGTCAAGGTGCCCCCCAAAACTGGTCTTTTCAACCCGAACATCCACCGGCCTACCATGAAGGTGAGCAGCAACCCAGATGTGGAGGAAGGGGGACCAGATCCAGATGTTGGGTGTCCAGAAAGCCACAGAACAGCCCCTGGAGACCCAGATGTGATGACGGGGACCACAGATCGAGATGTTGAAGGACGACGGACTCTCCTGGTGGAGAGTGATACAGATGTGGAAGAGGATACTTCCAATCCAGATGTTGAGCCTCCAAAAACCCATCGAGCAACCCAAAATGTGCCGAGAAACCCACGTCTGGAGATGGAGAGCCCAAATCCACACGCTGAAGGACCCCGAAACAAACTTTGGACAATTGTGGTGGACAGCGATACAGATGTGGAGGAGAATGAGGTGAATCCAGATGTTGGGCATCCAAAAATCCATAGAATTGTGTGCAGAGACCCAGTTGTGGAGGGGGAAACCCCAAATCCAAGTGTTAAAGAACCCCAGAAGAAATATTGGAACCTAGAGTTGGACAGTGACACCGACATTGAAGAAGATTGGAGTCAAGCTGCTCTTTGCCCAAAAAGCCACAAAACACCCCAAAACACCCGCAAAGTCCCAACTGTGGTGATGGAGACCCCGAATCCCGATGTTGGTGGCCTCAGCCGTGGCTCAGTGGCCTCCAATGGTGACAGCGATACAGATGTGGAGGACCTCGACGCCCTTCCCAAAGCTGGAGCTCCAAAAACACGTGGGACAACCCCTGAGGTCACGGATACAGTTGCTAAGGTGGCCGCTGCTCCAGATGTTGACCCCGAGGGGCAGCCACGGACCAACGCCGATCCAGATGTGAAGGTGTCCTTCCCAAATCCCGATGCTGGTGCCCTCAAAGCCAAGTGCCCCCTCCTGGATGTGGGCAGTGACACAGATGTTGAGGACAATGGTGTCATTCCAGATGTTGGGACAGTGCAAGGGTGTCAAGGGGCATCTGGTGACTCAGATGTGGCCGTGACGTCCCCAAATCCAGATGTTTCCCCTCCTGCCAGCCCGCGGGAGAGCAGCGACACCGACGTGGAGATGTTGCCCCCCACTCCAGATGTTTGGGGCCTCCGGAGCCGAATCAGGTTCCAAAATCACCCCCATCCAGATGTTGCGGGCCCCACCACAGGCCGCGACACCGATGTGAAGGAGACGGCCCGAAAACGCCGGAAATTGTCCCACAAAAGGCAGGGTTCCCCCCCCAAATCTGAGAGTGTGGCAGGGATGCTCCCAAAACATCACGATTTAGCCCCAAATCCAGCTGTGGAGGCCCCAAATCCAGGTGTTGAGGCCGAGCGACGTGATGCGGAGACCCCGGTGAGGGGCAAGGATCCAGCTGTGCCACCAGAAGTTTCTGCACCCAAATCCCCCCGTCTGACCCCAAATTTGAGTGACGCTGCTGATACCGATGGCGGACCCAGGAGCTCCGGGGCCACGGATGTGGCAGTGACAGAGAGTGACACCGAGGGTAAGCAGGGTCCCCTCCCGGACACCTGGGTCCCCTCCTGGACACCGGGGTCCCTTTTCAAGGCTCTTCCCACCCCCCCCCCCCAGAAGACCCCGACGTCTTCCTGGAGCCCACCCAGAGCTTCTTGCCACCGGCAGCTGAGGGTAGGTGGCCCGGATGCCTGCGTGTCCCCCCACCTACCCTGGACACCTGGGTCATGTGCCCCCCCCAAGTCCCCCAGATGCCTGGGTGTCCCCCCACCCTACCTTGAACACCTGGGTCGTGTCGTCCCCCCCAAACTCCCCTGGACACTTGAGTGGCCCCCACCCCAGACACCAGGGTATCCGCCCCCCCCCCCCGACACGTGGGTGTGTTGTGTGTGTCCCCCGGACACTTGGGTCCTGTCCCCCCCCACTCCCCTGGACACCTGGGTCCCCCTCACCCCAGATGCCTGGGTCAACTCCCCCCCCCCCCCAGCCACTTGGGTCCCCCACCCCCCCAGAACACCTGGGTCCACCCCCAGCCACCTCCCTGACACCTGGGTCGTCGTCGTCCCCCCCCAGATGCCTGGGTGTGTCCCCCTGGCCACTTGGGTCCCCCCCCCAAATCTGAGAGTGTGGCAGGGATGCCCCCAAAACATCACAATTTAGCCCCAAATCCAGCTGTGGAGGCCCCAAATCCAGGTGTTGGGGCCGAGGAACGTGACGTGGAGGCCCCGGTGAGGGGCAAGGATTCAGCTGTGCCACCAGAAGTTTCTGCATCCAAATCCCCCCATCTGACCCCAAATTTGAGTGACGCTGCTGATACCGATAGCGGACCCAGGAGCACCAGGGCCACGGTGGTGACAGCGAGTGACACCGAGGGTAAGTGGGGTCCCCTCCTGGACACCTGGGTCCCTTGGAGGGGGTGGGGGGGTGGAGGGGGGGCTCCCAGACACCTGGATCCCCATGGAGGGGGGTGTCCTGCAGCCCCCCCAGATGCCTGGGTCCTCTCTAGGGTGGAGTCCAGACCCAGGACCCTGCCTCGTCAGCGACTCGGAGGACGACAAGCTGCCCTGGCGTGAGTTTGCAAGGACCACGGGGTGGGGGAACGCGCTGTTATCGTTGGGCCTACTGAAACACGACAAGGGGGTGGTTATGGTAGGACCTACGTAAACACCAGCATTGTGTTATTGTAGGAACTGCCAAGATGGGGGGCGGGGGGGAGATAAGCCCAGATGCCTGAGTCCGATAGGACCCTCTGGAGTTACTATAGGGCCTACAATAACAGTGTGTGCCTCGCTCCCCCAGGCCCTGCCCTGGGAGACGCTGGCTCACCCCGAGTCGTGCCGGAGAGGTAGGTGAAGCCCAGATGTTTGTTTCCCTTTGGGGGTTCAGGATCTCTGGGTCCTTTTGGGGGGTGAGCCCAGATGCCTGAACCCCCAACATCCACCCCTGCAGCGACGTGGAGGAGACAGATGTGTGCCCAGATGTGGAGGAAAGGGGCCCAGATCCAGATGTTGGGTGTCCAGAAAGCCACAGAACAGCCCCTGGAGACCCAGATGTGATGACGGGGACCACAGATCGAGATGTTGAAGGACGACGGACTCTCCTGGTGGAGAGTGATACAGATGTGGAAGAGGATACTTCCAATCCAGATGTTGAGCCTCCAAAAACCCATCGAGCAACCCAAAATGTGCCGAGAAACCCACGTCTGGAGATGGAGAGCCCAAATCCACACGCTGAAGGACCCCGAAACAAACTTTGGACAATTGTGGTGGACAGCGATACAGATGTGGAGGAGAATGAGGTGAATCCAGATGTTGGGCATCCAAAAATCCATAGAATTGTGTGCAGAGACCCAGTTGTGGAGGGGGAAACCCCAAATCCAAGTGTTAAAGAACCCCAGAAGAAATATTGGAACCTAGAGTTGGACAGTGACACCGACATTGAAGAAGATTGGAGTCAAGCTGCTCTTTGCCCAAAAAGCCACAAAACACCCCAAAACACCCGCAAAGTCCCAACTGTGGTGATGGAGACCCCGAATCCCGATGTTGGTGGCCTCAGCCGTGGCTCAGTGGCCTCCAATGGTGACAGCGATACAGATGTGGAGGACCTCGACGCCCTTCCCAAAGCTGGAGCTCCAAAAACACGTGGGACAACCCCTGAGGTCACGGATACAGTTGCTAAGGTGGCCGCTGCTCCAGATGTTGACCCCGAGGGGCAGCCACGGACCAACGCCGATCCAGATGTGAAGGTGTCCTTCCCAAATCCCGATGCTGGTGCCCTCAAAGCCAAGTGCCCCCTCCTGGATGTGGGCAGTGACACAGATGTTGAGGACAATGGTGTCATTCCAGATGTTGGGACAGTGCAAGGGTGTCAAGGGGCATCTGGTGACTCAGATGTGGCCGTGACGTCCCCAAATCCAGATGTTTCCCCTCCTGCCAGCCCGCGGGAGAGCAGCGACACCGACGTGGAGATGTTGCCCCCCACTCCAGATGTTTGGGGCCTCCGGAGCCGAATCAGGTTCCAAAATCACCCCCATCCAGATGTTGCGGGCCCCACCACAGGCCGCGACACCGATGTGAAGGAGACGGCCCGAAAACGCCGGAAATTGTCCCACAAAAGGCAGGGTTCCCCCCCCAAATCTGAGAGTGTGGCAGGGATGCTCCCAAAACATCACGATTTAGCCCCAAATCCAGCTGTGGAGGCCCCAAATCCAGGTGTTGAGGCCGAGCGACGTGATGCGGAGACCCCGGTGAGGGGCAAGGATCCAGCTGTGCCACCAGAAGTTTCTGCACCCAAATCCCCCCGTCTGACCCCAAATTTGAGTGACGCTGCTGATACCGATGGCGGACCCAGGAGCTCCGGGGCCACGGATGTGGCAGTGACAGAGAGTGACACCGAGGGTAAGCAGGGTCCCCTCCCGGACACCTGGGTCCCGTCCTGGACACCGGGGTCCCTTTTCAAGGCTCTTCCCACCCCCCCCCCCCAGAAGACCCCGACGTCTTCCTGGAGCCCACCCAGAGCTTCTTGCCACCGGCAGCTGAGGGTAGGCGGCCCGGATGCCTGCGTGTGTGTCCCCCTACCCTGGACACCTGGGTCATGTGTCCCCCCCAACTCCCCCAGATGCCTGGGTGTCCCCCCGCCCCTACCCCGGACACCTGGGTCGTGCCCCACCCCCAACTCCCCTGGACACCTGGGTCCCCCTCACCCCAGATGCCTGGGTCATTCCCCCCACTCGGCCACTTGGGCCCCCCACCCCCCCAGAACACCTGGGTCCCCCCCCCAGCCACCTCCCTGACACCTGGGTCGTGTCCCGTCACCCCCCCGGCCACTTGGGTTCCCCCCCCAAATCTGAGACTGTGGCAGGGATGCCCCCAAAACATCACAATTTAGCCCCAAATCCAGCTGTGGAGGCCCCAAATCCAGGTGTCCCCCCCCTACCCTCGACACCTGGGTTGTGTGTGTCCCCCGACTCCCCCAGATGCCTGGGTGTGTCGTCCCCCCCAACTCCCCTGGACACCTGGGTGGCCCCCACCCCAGAGGCCAGGGTATCCGCCCCCCCCCCAGACACGTGGGTGTGTTGTGTCCCGTCCCCCCCCCGGACACTTGGGTCCTGTCCCCCCCCCACTCCCCTGGACACCTGGGTCCCCTCACCCCAGATGCCTGGGTGTGTCCCCCGCCCTGACCACTTGGGTGTCCCCCCACCGCACCAGCCTGGGTGTCTGCCCCCCCAGCCCCCCCCGACACCTGGGTCCCCAGCGTGGCTCTCCCATAGGCACAGCCCTGGGTTGGGACCCCGAGCAGCCCACCCAACTCTTCTGCCCCCCCGAGGAGGAAGAGGAGGAGGAGGAAGAAGAACAGCCCCCCCGGGAACCCCCCCGGGAACCCCCGGCTGCCGCGGAGCCGGTGATGGGGACGCAGGCCCAGGAGGGGACAGGGACCGCAGCAGCCCCCAGCGAGGACGTGAGTGTGGGGGGAGCCAGGCGTCTGGGTGCCCCCACCCCAAGGGGACCCAGGCGCCCGGGCACTGACACCCTCTCCCCGCCCCCCCCCCCAAAATTCCCCCAGGTGGGGGAGGGGCTCCGCCGCAGCCAGCGCCTGGCCAGGAGCCGAGGGGGTGGAGCCTCTGGTGAGGGCGGAGCCAGCAGGGTTAGGGGCGGAGCTCCTGCTGTCACCGCCCCTGTGCGGCGCAGCCCCCGCCTCCAGGCCCGCCCCCCTCCGCTGGAGCCGCCAGCCATGAAGGGGCGGGGTCAGGTGGAGACACGCCCCCCTGCCAAACCACGCCCCTGTCGGGCAGGCCGTGGCCCATCGCAGCGGCAAGCTCAGGTGGGTGTGGCTGGGGAGGTAGGTGGTGGGTGGAGTCTTCTCTGTGGGTGGAGCCTAAGGATGGTGGGCGTGTATATGATGGGTGGGTGGAGGCAGAGTATGGGGTGTGGGAGGGACCATCGGGTGGGATCTGCACTGGATGGGTGGGGCCTTTGTGTGAGGCAGGCCCCACCCCTGCTGGCTGCTGATTGGTGGAGACCAGTGTGGGGTGTGGCTTAATGAGACTGGGTGGGGCTTGTTGGGGTGGTGGCTCATGCCTTGGCTTCACCCCCCAGGAAAAAGAGAAGGAGCTGCCAGAGGTCACAGGGCCCCAGCTCCGCCCCCGGGGGGGGCCGGGCTCCGTCCCCCCCAAGGTACTGTGTGTGTCCCCCAATGTCACCCTTGAGTGTCCCTGTGTCCCCCCATGGTCCCCCTGCTGTGTTCCCAGGTGCCGTTCATGGGGGTGGTGGCCTCCCCGGGGGTGTCCCCAACACGTCCTCATGGTGTCCCCACATCCCCAGGTTCTGTTCATGGGGGTGGTGGCCTCCCCAGGGATGTCCCCAACACGTCCTCATGGTGTCCCCACATCCCCAGGTTCTGTTCATGGGGGTGGTGGCCTCCCCAGGGATGTCCCCAACACGTCCTCATGGTGTCCCCACATCCCCAGGTTCTGTTCATGGGGGTGGTGGCCTCCCCAGGGATGTCCCCAACACGTCCTCATGGTGTCCCCACATCCCCAGGTTCTGTTCATGGGGGTGGTGGCCTCCCCAGGGATGTCCCCAACATGTCCTCATGGTGTCTCCACATCCCCAGGTTCTGTTCATGGGGGTGGTGGCCTCCCCAGGGATGTCCCCAACACGTCCTCATGGTGTCCCCACATCCCCAGGTTCTGTTCATGGGGGTGGTGGCCTCCCCAGGGATGTCCCCAACACGTCCTCATGGTGTCCCCACATCCCCAGGTTCTGTTCATGGGGGTGGTGGCCTCCCCAGGGATGTCCCCAACATGTCCTCATGGTGTCTCCACATCCCCAGGTTCTGTTCATGGGGGTGGTGGCCTCCCCAGGGATGTCCCCAACATGTCCTCATGGTGTCCCCACATCCCCAGGTTCTGTTCATGGGGGTGGTGGCCTCCCCGGGGATGTCCCCAACATGTCCTCATGGTGTCCCCACATCCCCAGGTTCTTCTTACAGGGGTGATGGCCTCCCCGGGGATGTCACCAACGTGTCCTCATGGTGTCCCCACATCCCCAGGTGCTGTTCACGGGGGTGGCGGCCTCCCCAGAGATGGAGGTGGCCCTGAGGACACTGGGGGGGTCCATGGCCACCTCCGTCTTCGACTGCACCCACCTGGTGACTGACCGCGTCCGACGCACGGTCAAGTTCCTCTGCGCAGTGGCCCGCGGTGTCCCCATCGTCACCCCTGAGTGGCTCCACAAGGTCCCATGGGGGTGGGAGACAGGGGAGAGGGGACTTGGGGACAGGGAGAGAGTTCTTGGGGACAGGAAGGGGGGATCTTGGGGTTATGGGGGTCCCTGGGGATTCTGGGGACAAGGGGAGATTTCTTGGGGACATGGCACAAAGGCCTTGGGGAGAGGGATGGGGTCTTTGGGGACGTGGACAATCTTGGGAACAAAGGAGAGGGTTCTAGGGGACAAAGGAGGGGTCCTTGGGGACAGGGCCTCCTTGGGGACAAAGGATGGGTCTTTGGGGACAGGGGATGATGTCCTTGGGGACAGAGGTGGTGTTTGGGGACAAAGAAGGGGTGTTTGGGGACAATGAAGGTGTCCTTGGGGGCAGAGGATGGGGACATGGGGGTTGGGGGGGGGACAAGGGGAATGAGCGTTTGGGGACAAGGGGGCTTTGGGTGACAAGGCTGAGGAGTCGTTTGGGAATGGGAGGGACCTGGGAGGGGTCCCTGGAGTCAGAGGTGCCACCACGTGTCCCCCGTGTCCCCAGAGCACCCTCAGTGGCCACATCCTGGTGCCGGATCCCTTCCTGGTGCGTGACAGCCAGCAGGAACGTCACTTCAGCTTCAGCCTTGCCGAGGCCCTGCGCCGCGCCCGCCATCACCCCCTGCTCCAGGTGACCGTCCCCAACTGTCCCCAACCCTCCCTGAGGGGCCCTGACCCCCCCACACGGGTGGCCCTGTCCCCACGCCGAGTGGGGCACCCGCTGGGGACTCGGTGCAGGGTGGCCAGGAGGTGTCACCCGATGGTCACCCAGTGTCACCTGGTGGCCCCGTGGTGGCCCTGTGCCTCTTAAGTGTCCTTGTCCCCCATTGAGTTGGATCCTGCCCATGTGGCCTCAGTCCCTATCAGGGCGGGGGGGCTTGGGGATGGCCAGAGGGGTGTCCCCTCCTTTGCTGTTGTCCCCACAGTGTCCCCGAGGTGGCCCTGTCCTCTAAAGTGTCCTTGGTCCCCCAAGTTGTGCGTGTCCCCCACCATGTGGCCTCAATCCAGCATGCTGAACTTGGGGACAGCCCCCCGGGCGTGTCCCCCGATGTCCCTTGGTGTCCCGTGGTGTCTTCACACTCTCCCCAAGATGTTCCCTGTGACCCCAAGGTGTCCTTGTCCCCCAGGAGACATTCCAGGGGCTCAGGGATGGATTGATGGACATGTCCCCTCCATGTGTCCCCCCCATGTTGTCCCCAGGGCTACGAGGTCCACGTCACCCCCAGCGTCCACCCTGAGCCCGAGCTCATGAGGGACATCATCACCTGCAGCGGTGGCACCTTCCTGCCCACCATGCCACACACCTATGGGGTGAGGGGACAGCGGGGACGCTGGGGGGGACGGGAGGGCCCAGAGCCACCAGGAGGGGGGACATGGGGGGGTCCCAAGGCCACCGGGGAGGGGACCAAGGGGACACGGGGGTCCCAGAGCCAGTGGGGTTGGGAGTGAGGGGACACAGGGGGACGTTGGGGACCCAGAGCCACTGAGGAGGGGACAAAAGGGATGGGGGGGGCGTTGCGGGCTGGGGGTTCCCAAGGGGGTTGGGGGAGGCATTTGGGGAGTTGGGGGGGCCCGTTGGGGTGTCCTGGGGAGGGGGGTGTCCTGGGGGGGGGTGGCCAGGACATCCCAGGGGTCTCGGGGAAGGGGGGGTGGGTTCTATTTGGGTTTGGGGAGTCCTGGGGGGAGATTTGGGGGTTGGGGGGGTTCCACTGGGACTGGGGGGGCAGGGTGTCCCACAAAGCAGGGGGGTGTCAGAGCATCCCAGGACTCCTGATTGGGGGGGGGGCAGATCCCATTGGGATTAGCAGGGGATATTGGGGACCCCAGAAAACTCAGACTGCCCCAGGGGGGTTTGTGTGTGCACAGCATGGAGTGGGGGGGGGTGTCCCAGTGGCATGTGGGGGCCCCCAGTGACATTTCCACCCCTCCCTCCCCCCCCCAAAAAAAAAAAGCCACAGCGCCTGGTGATCTCCTGCGAGGCGGACAAAGGGTGCTGGGCCCCGGCGCTGGGCGCCCGCCTGCCCCTGGTATCAGCCGAGCTGCTGCTGACGGGGCTCCTGCGACAGCAGCTCCAGCTCCAGCCCTTCCTCCTCCTCCCCGTGACCCCCCCCCGTTCTCACGGGACCCCCCCAAATCCCCTCAAGGTTTCTACAGTCCCTCCGGGGGTCCTTAGTCACCCCCCCGAGGATCCCCAGGGTGTTCCCGGGTCCCCCCGAGAATCCAGGAAGGTGTCGGGACGTAGTAGTCGGAATCGACGACTCCCCCGGGAAACTTCTCGGGGCAACCGGCAGCAACCGGCAGCCCCCCAATAAAAGAGAGTTTTGGTAGCAAAAAAAAAAAAAAAAAAAAAAAAGAGGGTGATTTGGGGTTCGGGGGGGTGTGGGGGCGTCACCTCCCTGGTAGGGATGGGGGACCCCAACACCCACACACCTCCCACCTTTTGGGGGGGACATGGGAGGACATGGGGGGGGCTCCCCAGTGGTGTGGGGGACCCCAAACCCTTCCCCCTTTTGATGGGGACATGGAGGGGACACGGGTGTCACCTCCTTGATGGGGTGGGGGACCACAAGCTCCCCCCACCTCTGCTTTTGCGGGGGGGCATGGGGACACAGGGACATACGGGGACAGGGACAGGCCATGGGGACATGTGGGAGGTGGAGGGGACACGGGGGAGGAGATCCCTCTGCGTGGCTGTGCTGGCCTTGGGGACACCAGGACCCTCTTGGGCCATCATGGTGGCCTTGGGGACATTGAATTTCCCCATGGGGACACAGCACACCCCTCCCCCCTTGCATGGTCGTGGTGGCTTTGGGGACACCAGGAACCCCCATGGAGACATGGAGGGGACATGAGAGAGGTGACATGAAGGCACATGAAGAGGACACATGGGAGGTGACATGGGGACACGGGAGGGTGGACTGACATGGGAGGGGATGTGGGGACAAAGGAGATACGGGGGGGCACACGCATACGTTGGGGACAAAGCGACACGGAACCAAGACTGCAGTAGTGACATTGATGCCAGTGCTCCCCAACGAAGCCACCGTCTCCTACCGTGGTCCCCGTGGCAGCAGCCCCGGGAGGGCGGCAGTGGCATCCCGGCAGCGCTGGGCCACGGTGGTGGCCTCGGGGACGTTGGGGTTGACCAACAGCCCCCGGGCCACCCGCAGTGTCCCCAAGAGGTGGCACTTGGCCAGGCGGGCGCTAGCATCCCACAGTGCCTCGGCCACTGCCACCGCTGCCATCAGGTCCTCGGGGACACCAGGACCTCCTTGCACGGTCATGGTGGACCCGGGGAAATCAGGACCCTCCTGGGCCACTCCAGGAGCCTCAGGGCCACCGTGGCCAGCAGCCATAGCAGCCACGGTGGCCTCGATGTCCTCGAGGCGGCGCTGCAGGTGACAGTAGAAGAGGGTGGCCTGGTGACAGGCGGCCACCAAGCGTCCCAGGGGCTTGTGGGCCACCGCCGCCAGCCGTCCCCTCTCCCCAGCCACCGCCGTCTCCACCATTGCCACCGCCATCTTCTCGGTGGCCTCGGCGGCCGCCTGCAGCCCCGCACTGGCCTCAGACACCTGCGTCTTGTGGGCTGCCAGCACCTCGGCCATCGTAGCCAACTCTGAGGCCACCGGCAGAGCCCGGGTGACCGCCAGCATCTGCTGGCGTGCCCTGTCCTCCTGGGCCATCGCCGCTGTCAGGTGGCCCATGGTGACCCCGGCGGTGGCCCCTGTGGTGGCCGCGGTCCCACAGGCGTCCCTCAGGTGTGCAGCATCCCCCGCTACCGTGGCCCAGGTGGCCACCACTGAGGCCACCGCCTCCCGCCACTCGCGGGTGATGGTCACCACGATGGCCCAGGCGTCCCCTGTGGTGGCCCTGGGGACAGTGGAATCCCCTGGTGGGACGACAGTGGGCTCAAGGGTGGCCCCGGTGGTGGCTCCAGCAGTGGCCAGGGCACGACGGAGGCGGGTGGCATCTCCGTGATGGTGGTCCATGGCCCGGCGGATGTTGGCGATGAGGGCCACCAGCCTGGCCCGCAGCGAGCCCGGTGACCCGGCCAGGGGGATGTCCCCTGGGGTGGCCCCCAGCTCGCCCAGGATGGCCACCACAGTCACCAACGGCTCCAGCAGCTCCGGGGACACCTGGGGACAGGACAGAGCCGGTGGCAGTGTCCCCAATGTCCCTTGTCCCCTTTGGGGTCCCCTGATGTCACCCCGTGGTCCCCCAATGTCCTTTGTCCCCACCATCATCCTCACTGTCCCTCTGGGGTCCCCCCCGTACCCCCCCATCCCCCTGTCCCTTTTTCTGTCCCCTGTCACCCATCACCGCCACCCGCTGTCCACTGACAAGCCCCGTCCCCTTGTCACACACCACCCCCAACCCCCGTCACCCTCATGTCCCTCATCCCCTCTGCCACCCCCGTCACCCCCCCACCCCTCCACCCCCCTGTCCCCACCACCCCCCCGGCCACCCCATTCCCCATCCCCTCTGCCACCGCCCTGTCCCCCCATCCCCATCCCCTTGTCACCCCCCTGCCACCCCATCCCCTCCGCCAAACCCCCGCCACCCTGTCCCCCTGCCACCCCCCCGCCACTGCCCTGCCCCTCATGTCCCCCCATCCCCTCTGCCCCCCGTCCCCATCCCCCCCGCCACCCCCCGTTCCCTCTGTCACCCCCCCCCCGTCGTCCCCCCCCCCCGCCGCCATCCAGCGCTGAGATTTGTCCCACCTCGGGGGGCACGATGGCCCCGGTGGCCTCAGGGGTCTCCATAGGTGGTGGCAGCGTTGGGGACCCCTTGGAGACGCCTTGGGGACACGCAGGACCGGGATGTGGCGGCAGCGGCGAGGCCGGATACGGTCCCGGACCTGGGCCAGGCTCGGCCCACGGGGGGGCTGGGCGAGGGGACGCTGCCAGCGGGGCGTCACCCGCCCCATGACGGCGGTACAGCCACCCACACCCCTCGGTGGGTCCCCGCCGTGTCCCCAACAGGACCCCACCGCCTCCAGTGGTCCCCCGATGTCCCCCAACGGGGCCCAGCACGGCCACTTGCAGCCCCCCAGTGTCCCCCGATGTCCCCAGGGGGGGTCCCACAGCTCCCTGGTGTCGCCTGATGTCCCCAGGGGGGTCCCACAGTCCCCTGGTGTCCCCCGATGTCCCCAGCAGGGTCCCACGACCCCCCATGTGCCCCGATGTCCCTAATGTAGCCCCGTGCTCTGTGATGTCCCCCCCCGATGTCCCCAGTGGGGGCCCAGCACAGCCACCCACAGTACTTGGTGTCCCCCGATGTCCCCCCACAATGTCCCCTGATGTCGCCACAGCCCCTCATGTCCCCCACTGTCCCCAAAGCAGCCCCAGACCCCCAGTGTCCCCCCTCTGTGTCCCCAGTGGGGCCCCAATACGGCCACCCACAACCTCCAACATGCCCCCCATGTCCCCGACATGTCCCCGACATGTCCCCAGTGCTGGCTCCGGCACGTCCCCAACGTATCCACCAGAGCTGGCCACGATGGTGGCCTCAGTGTCCCCAGTGTGTTCTCACTGGTGGCCCCAGCGTGTCCCCAGCGCTGGCCCTGGTGATGTCCGTGGAGTGTCCCCAATGCTGGGGCCAAGGCGGCCTCAGAGAAGTCCCCAGCACAGCCCCAGTGATGTCCCCAGTGTGGCAACAGCTTGTCCCCCATCCTGGCTCCCAGCATGTCCCTAATGATGCCCCTAGTGTCCTCAATGCTGTCCCCAACATGGCCCTGCTGATGGTCCTGATGCGTCCTCACCATGTCCCCCATGGCTTGGGGACATCCAGCCGGGTGCCCTTGGGGACATTGGGGACAGTCCTGAGCCCTTTGGCAGGGATGGCTTGGGGACATCCCCCTTCCTGGTGTCCTTGGAATGGGGTGGGGGTGTCCCCTTCCCCTGGTGTCCCCATGTCCCTGCCATGTCCCCAAGCCCCAGTAACAGGTCGGGGGCTTGGCGTGTCCCTGAGGTTTATTGGGGGGACAGGGGACAGTGTCACCAATGCATCCCTGGTGTCCTTGGACCACAAAGGGGACATCCTTGATGTTCCCAGGTGGGACAGGGGACATCCTGGTGTCCCTGGTGTCCCCAGGAGGAGGGACATCCAGGTGTCCTCAGGTGGGACAGGGGACATCCCAGTGTCCCCAGGACAGAGAAGGGACATCCTGGTGTCCCCAGGATGAGGAGGACCCTCCGGGTGTCCCCAGATGAGACAGGGGACATCAGGTTGCCCCCAGGATGAGGAGGACCCTCCGGGTGTCCCTAGATGGGACAGGGGACATCGGGTTGCCCCCAGGATGAGGAGGACCCTCCGGGTGTCCCCAGATGAGACAGGGGACATCAGGTTGCCCCCAGGATGAGGAGGACCCTCCGGGTGTCCCTAGATGGGACAGGGGACATCGGGTTGTCCCCAGGATGAGGAGGGCCCTCCCAGTGTCCCCATCCCCCATCCCTACTCAGCCTCTGGCAGAGCCTCCAGTGCCCGGGCCAACCTCTGCATCCCCTCCTTGTCCCCCATCACTGTCCCCAAGGCCACCACGACGTCCCCCAGGACCCGGGCGCTGGCAGGGAAGCCTTTGGCCATCTCCAGGTCCTGGGTGACAGCGTCCACCAGGGTCTTCAGGTGACCGGCCACCTCCTCCAGCATCCCCAGGGTGGCATTGGCAGCGGTGGTGGCCTCGGTGGCCTCGGTGGTGGCAGCGGCGGCAGCGGCGATGTCCCGGGCCAGGCGGCGGTAGCGAACGGCTTGGTGACGCTGGTGGCTGGCGGCGGTGGCCAAGTGACGCTTGGATGTCCCCGCGCCCCACAGGGCCACCTGGCTGACAAGGGCGAAGGTGGCCAGGCAGGGGACGAGGTGACTCTCCTGAGTCACCCCCAGCGCCTCTCGCACCATGTCCAGGGACACTGTGGGGACAGCCGGGGGACGGGGACATCACCTGGTGTCCTCGCCCCCTCCCAGTGTCCCCAGTCTTGTCCTGGTGTCCCTGTCCCTTTCTGGTGTCCACACACCCCAGTGTCCCCTGTCCCCTCCTGGTGTCCCCCATCCCTATGTCCCCATCTCCTCCCGGTGTCCCAGTTCCCTCCCAGTGTCCCCAGTCCCCTCCTGGTGTCCCCCATCCCAATGTCCCCAGTCCCCTCCCAGTGTCTCAGTTCTCTCCCAGTGTCCCCTGTCCCCTGCTGGTGTCCCCCATCACTATGTCCCAGTCCCCTCCTGGTGTCTTAGTTCTCTCCCAGTGCCCCCAGTCCCCTCCTGGTGTCCACCATCCCAGTGTCCCCAGTCCCCTCCCAGTGTCTCAGTTCTCTCCCAGTGTCCCCTGTCCCCTGCTGGTGTCCCCCATCACTATGTCCCAGTCCCCTCCTGGTGTCTTAGTTCTCTCCCAGTGCCCCCAGTCCCCTCCTGGTGTCCACCATCCCAGTGTCCCCAGTCTTGTTCCGGTGTCCCTGTCCCCTCCTGGTGTCCCAGTCCCCTCCCAATGTCCTCAGTCCCATCCCAGTGTCCCCATCCCCTCCCGCTGTCCCCAGTCCCCTCCCAATGTCCCCATTCCCATCCCAGTGTCCCCAGTCTTGTCCTGGTGTCCCTGTCCCTTTCTGGTGTCTCCATCCCCTCCCAGTGTCCTACTTCCCTTCCAGTGTCCTGTGTCCCCCATCCCAGTGTCCCCATCCCCTCCCAGTGTCCCAGTTCCCTCCCAGTGTCCCCAATTCCCTCCCCGTGTCCCCAGTTCCCTCATCCCAGGGTCTCCAGTCTTGTTCCAGTGTCCCTGTTGCCTCCTGGTGTCCCCTCCCAGTGTTCCAGACCCCTCCTGATGTCCCCAGTCCCCTCCCAGTGTCCCCAGTCCCCTCCCAGTGTCCCCCAGTCCATACTGATTGGGGTAGGGGAAGCTCCATACTGGTCTACACTGGTCTGTAGGGTATTGTGCTGGTCTTTACTGGTCTACAGTGGCTCCTACCGGTCCCTGCTGGTATATACTGGTTTGAACTGGTCTGTGGAGCTCCTTACTGGCCCACATAGCTCCAGACTGGTCTATACTGGTCAGAGCAGGGGAAAGCTTCTACTAGTCTGTAGGGTTTCCTACTGGTCCCTACTGGTCTGTAGGGTCCTCTACTGATATTACTGAGCCAAGAGATCTCTAGGGCTTCCTACTGGTCCTTACTGGTCTGAACTGGCCCAATACTGGCCAGGGCAGGGAAAAGTCTCTACTTGCCTGTATAGCTCCTTACTGGTCTGTACTGCTCCCCACTGGCCTGTAGGGTTCTCTACTAGCATTACTGATCCAAAAAGATCCATAGGGCTCCCTACTGGTCTGAACCGGTCCCTACTGGTTAAACTGGTCCATACCAGTCAGAGCAGGGGAAAGTCTCTACTGGTCTGTAGGGCTCCCTACTGATCTGTACTGGTCTGTAGGGTTCTCTACTGGTATTACTAATCCAAACAGACCCATATGGCTCTCTACTGGTCTGAACTGGTGCATTCTGGCCTATACTGATCAGGGCAGGGGAAAGTCTCTACTGGTCTGTAGGGCTCCCTACTGATCTGTACTGGTCTGTAGGGTTCTCTACTGGTATTACTAATCCAAACAGACCCATATGGCTCTCTACTGGTCTGAACTGGTGCATTCTGGCCTATACTGATCAGGGCAAGAGAAAGTCTCTACTGGTCCACAGAACTTCCTACTGGTCCATACTGGTCTTTACTGCTCTACAGGGGTTTCTTATGGTACCTACTGGTCTAAACTGGTCCCTACTGGTCTGTCGGGCTCCCTGCTCGTACATACTGGTCTGTAGGGACCTCTACAGGCATTACTGGTCCAAGCAGAACTGTAGGGCTCCCTACTGGTCTGAACTGGTCCATTCTGGTCCATTCTGGTCCATACTGGCCAGGGCAAGATAAAGTCTCTACTAGCCTGTAAAGCTTCCTACTGGTCTGTAAGATTCTCTTCTGGCGTTACTGGTCCAGGTGGATCTGTAGGGCTCCCTACTGCTCTGAACTGGTCCATTCTGGCCTATACTGGTCCATACTCACACAGGGGGGCACAGACAAGCAGCAGCACCAGGGAAACACTCCGGGCCACCCACAGACCCCAGCGACGCCGGCGATTCCGGCACAGTTCCCGCTCTAGCTCGGAAGCGCTGGCATCGGCGGCCGTCCCCAGAGCCCGGTAGAGCCCTTCGGCATTGAGCCCCACTGTTGGTGGCGGCATCATTGCTGCCGCCGCCATCGTGTCCTCCAGCGCCGTCTGCAGCCTCTCCAGCACCACCTCCGCCTCGCTCAGCACCACCTTCGCCTCTGCCAACACCTTTGCCACCGTTCCCGGTGTTCCCAGCGCCTCCGCCAGCTCCCCCAGTGCCTGCAGCACCCGTCCCGAGGCCACCGTGGCCGAGCCCACCGCCAGGGACAGTGGTGGAGATGACATCCTGCGGGCGACCCAGGCATCCAGGTGGGGACATCCAGGCAGGGGAGGCCTCCCCAACCCCACAATAGAGATAAGAGGGACCCAGGCATCCGGGGATGGGACCCAGGTGTCGGGGTGGGAAAACCCTCCCTGGGAACCCAGGTGTCCGGGGATGGGACCCTGTCCAGGGACCCACGTGTCCTGGGAGGGGACACACACCCTAGAAGAGGGACCCAGGCATCCAGGAGGGACCCAGGCATTTGGGTGGGACTACCATCACGAGGGATCCAGGTGTCCCAGGGGGGACGGGACTCAGGCATCCGGGGATGGCACCCTCCCCAGGGACCCACGTGTGCTGGGAAGGGACACACACCCCTAGAAGAGGGACCCAGGCGTCCGGGTGGGACCACCATCAGCACTCCAAGGCACCCAGGCATCCGGGCGCAGCCGCCATCGCCGTTCCGAGGCACCCAGGCGTCCGGGGGCAGGAAGTTTTCAACTTCCCTTTTCCACAACCACGGAGGGACCCGGGCGTCTGGGTGTGGTTCCCAACCCCCTTGCCCCCAGCTCCCCCTCCCACCCCTGGGATCCCCCCCTCAAGGGACCCAGGCATCCGAATGTGGGGACCCCCTCCCAGCACCTACCTCCCTGTGCCCCTTGGATACCGTCACAACAGACAGTGGCACCTACGTCACTGCCACTCCCACCCACAAGGGATCCAGTCTTCCGGGGTGATGGGAGCGACCTGGGTGCCCGGGCCCTGTCACCCCTCAGAACCCCCCGTTTACTACCCCAGGGCCAAGGTTTAATGCCCCCGGGGCCAAAATTTGCATGCCAGAACCCAGATTCACCCCTCAGGGCCCAGACTCACACTCCAGAGCACAGATTTACCCCCTTGGAGCCCAGATTTACCCCTCAGGGCTCAGATATATCCCCTTGGAGCCCAGATTTACCCCTCAGGGCTCAGATTTACCCCTCAGAGCTCACATTTATCCCCTTGGAGCCCAGATTTACCCCTCAGGGCTCCCTTTATGCTCTCAGGGGCCAGATTTACGCCCTCAGGGCTCAGATTTACCCCCTCAGGACTCTCTTTATGCCCCCAGGGACCAGATTTACCCCCTTGGAGTCCAGATTTACCCACTCTGCACTCCCTTTGTGCCCTCAGGGTTCAAATTTACCCCTCAGGGCTCAGATTTGCCCCCTCAGGGCTCCCATTTACCCCCTCAGGACCCCTTTATGCCCTCAGGGTACAGATTTACACCCTTGTGATACCGAAAAGCTGGCTGAAGAAACTCTCTAAGCCTCGATTTTGGAGTTTTAGAAAGCAGGCATTCTTTATTGCAGCGCTGGATGCAGGGGGGATCGCTGCACCTATCATGCACACCATCAGGCCTAATTGTGCAGGTTAAGTACATGTTCCACATACATATTCACTAGATTTCCAAGAAATGTTATACATATTCATTAGTTTTCCGGGAAGCTATTAGTATATGCAAATGCCCTTTACGCAGGCGCATTGAAGGTCTCTGGTGGTCTTCAGGAGTCCTCTGGTGGTCTTCCGTAGTCTTCCCCACTTGTCTGCTACTTGACTCTCCTCAGGTGGTTCTGCGCAGTATGGTCCTTTACATGTTTTGGTACATCTTATCCTAAAGAATGCACATTAGTCCCTAAAAAAAAAAATGCTTGTTAGTGTTCTTATTATCTAAGTTTTCATTTGTGATGTAAAACCATATGGCTAGTTTAAGCTAAATTATCTACAAGGACGAGAACAAGGACAGGAGTTCTTACCTTTTCCAGACCTATCTATCAAGCAAGGCCTCTGCTTGTGCCTTCTCAGCAAGATCATAAATTCATCAAACATTTAATTAAGCTTTGTGATTGCTCATGACTCCCTCCTGCTCATTCTCATTTTCTTGATCTTTCAACTCTTACTATATCACTTGGAGCCCAGATTTACCCCCCAGGGCTCAGATTTACACCCTCGGGGCTTCCTTTGTGCCCTCAGGGCTCAGATTTACACCCTCGGAGGCCAGATTTACCCCTCAGCACTCCCTTTGTGCCCACAGAGCTCAGATTTACCCATCAGAGCTCCCATTTGCCCCCTCGGGACCCTACTTACCACCCCAGGCCTAGATTTACCCCCTCAGGCCCTGATTAACACCTCCAGGGCCCTGATTTACCCCCTCAGGGCCCAGATTTACCCCTCAGGGCACAGATTTAGCCCCTCAGAACCCCCTTTATGCCCCCAGAGCCCAGATTTAACCCCTCAGGGCCCAGATTTACACCCCATAGCTCAGATTTACACCCTCGGGGCTTCCTTTGTGCCCTCAGGGCTCAGATTTACCCCCTCAGGACTCCCATTTACCCCCTTGGGACCCCACTTACCACCCCAGGCCCAGATTTAACCCCCTCAAAGCCCCCGCTTTACCCCAGGCCCCACCCCTCGAGCTCTGATTGGCGGAGCCTCCGTGAGGGGGCGGGACGAGCCGCCGCGTTCTATGCACCGCCCCCCACGCCCAGGCGCAGCCTTTCATTGGCCAGCGTGGAGGTGGGACCTGCGCGGCGCCGCCTCTCATTGGTTGATACTTTCCCGCCTCTGGGGTAGGGGGCGGACTCTTCGCTCAGTGCAGCGCCCTGATTGGCTATGCCGGGCGGAGGGGGAGAGTGGTGGCGGCGCGTTCCCGGCGTGCGCCGCGCGGTTGTGAAGGGAGACGGGGCTTTGGTGGTACTGGGAGGTACTGGGAGTTAGTGGGAGCCCCTGGGACCGTGGGGAGGGGAAATGGGGGGCCACTGGGAGTTACTGGGAGTAAGGAGGGGGAACTGGGAGACACTGAGGATATGAGGGGGCAGTTACTGGGGGAACTGGGAGACACTGGGACCTTGAGGGGGGCAGTGGGGACCTGCTGGGAGATACTGGGAGGATCTGCGTGGGTTGAACTGGGAGTTACTGGGAATGTGAGGGAGGGACTGAGGAGTTAGTGGGGGCTAGTGGGAATTACTGGAAGTGTTGGAGTGTACTGGGAATACGAGGGAGGGGGTTACTGGGTGTACTGGGGCCCCCTGGGACCATGATGGGGGGAATGAGGAGCCACTGGGAGCTATTGGGAATTACTGGGAGTGTGTGTGGGGGAACTGGGAGTCACTGGGAATATGAAGAGACGGTTACTGGGGGTCACTAGGCATCCTGGGAGCCACTGGGACTATGATGGGGGGAGTGGGGAGCCACTGGGGGCTACTGGGAATTACTGGGAGTGTGTTGGAGTGTACTGGGAGTCACTGGGAATATGAGGGAGGCAGCTACTGGGTGTACTGGGACCCCCTGGGACCACGATGGGATGAATGGGGGTCTACTGGGAGCCACTGGGAGGGGGGGAGGGGTACTGGGAGTCCCTGGGGCTGGAGGGCCTGTCAGTGAATTGGGAGCCACTGGGGGTTAATGGGGGTGTTGGGGTGGGGGGTGGGACTGGGAGTCACTGGTTCCATGGCAGGTTGGAACTGGGAGTTACTAGGGGTTTACGGGAACCAGGCGGGAACTGGGAGTCACTGGTGGTTACTGGGAGTCATTGAGGCTGGAGGATACTGGGAATGTGAGGAGAGGTGAACAGGCCCTAACTGGAGGCTACTGGGAGGTACTGGGTCTGGGCATGGGGGGGTTACTTGGAGTTAACTGGGGCCATGGGGTGGTTACTGGGAGGTACCGGGACTGGGAATAGGGAGGTACTGGGCCCATGATGGGGTTACTGGGACTTACTGGGAGTTGCCCCCCCCAAGGTGCCACCAATGGCCGAGAGTCACCTGGAGCCGCCAGGCACTGGTGAGCCCCCAACACCTGGGTCCCCCCTCCCCGCACCCCCCCCGACACCTGGGTCCCCCCCCGGACACCCGGATCCTTCCCACCCCCCAGGTCTGAGGGGCCTCGTCCCCCCGTCGCACTTCGTGCTCCGCCCCCCCAGTCCCAGCACCAGGTAAGGACCCCCAGTGCTCCCAGTAACCTCCTGGTTACCCTCCCTGTAATCTCCCAGTTACCCCCGCAGTGCTCCCTGTAATCTCCCAGTTTCCCTCTCCCAGTGCTCCCTGTAATCTCCCAGTTTCCCTCTCCCAGTGCTCCCAGTAACCCTCAGTGCTCCCTGTAATCCCCCAGTCTCCCCTTCCAGTGTTCCCAGTAACACCCCAATGTTCCCAGTAATCCCCCACTAACCTTCCCAGTAGCTCTCAGTGTTCTCTGCAATCCCCCAGTCTCCCCTTCCAGTGCTCTCAGTAACCCCCTAGTGTTACCAGTAACCCCCCACTAACCCTCCCAGTAACCCCCAGAGCCTGGACACCTAGGTCCCCTTTGGCAGGCCCCTGGAGGCGGAGCTTGATGCTGAGAAGAGGCGTGGCCAAGCCCTGGAGGCAGAGCTTGATGCTGAGAAGAGGCGTGGCCAAGCCCTGGAGGTGGAGCTTGATGCTGAGAAGAGGCGTGGCCAGGCCCTGGAGGTGGAGCTTGATGCTGAGAAGAGGCGTGGCCAGGCCCTGGAGGCAGAGCTTGATGCTGAGAGGAGGCGTGGCCAGGCCCTGGAGGCAGAGCTTGATGCTGAGAGGAGGCGTGGCCAAGCCCTGGAGGTGGAGCTTGAGACTGAGAGGAGGCGTGGTCAGACCCTGGAGGCAGAGCTTGATGCTGAGAGGAGGCGTGGTCAAACCCAGGGGGTAGAGTCTGATGGGGGGCAGCCCCTGGAGGAGGTGAGCCTGGATGTCTGGGTCCCCTGGGGGCCGGGTCCCCTCCCCTTGGGGACATGGTGGCCCTGTCCCCAGGGTGTCCCCATGGTGAGGGGGGACATGGTGGCCCTGTGCCTTCTCCCCATTGTGTCCCCAGGACGTCCCCATGTCCCCTGTCCCTCTGGTGTCCCCAGGGTGTCTCCCTGTCCCCAGGATGTCCCCACAGTGGTGGTGACATGGTGGCCCCGTCCACAGGACGTCCCTGCAGTGTGCCCAGTATGTCCCCTGTCCCTTTGGTGTCCCCAGCGTGTCCCAATGTCCGGTGTCCCCAGAATGTTCCCGTGTCTCTTTGGTGTCCCCAGGTTGTCACCCTGTTCTCATGGTGTCCCCTCTCCCCAGGATGTCCCCGTTCCCACTGTCCCCACGGTGTCCCGATACCCCTGCGGTGTCTCCACACTGTCCCCATTCCTCCCAGTGCCAGGCCCAGGTGCTGTTCCAGGCCCGGCTCAGTGCCCTCGGCCACATCCTGACCCTGCAGGAGCGCGAGCTGGGCCGTGAGGTGGGGCTGGGGGGGCCACAGGGTGCCCTTGGAGGGGCTTTTAGGGGGGCAGGGGGGCATAGGGTGCTCTTGGGGGGCCCTTTGGGGTGCTAGGGGGTGGCTGGGGTGGTGTGAGGTGCTTCTTGGGTGCCAGGGGGGACCCTGGGGGCTCCTGAGATGATTCAGGGGAGGGGGGCTGGGGTGCTGGGGGGGGTCCTGGGATGCTTTGGGGTGCCATAGGGTGCCACTGGGGGGGCTTTTGGGGTGCTGGGGGAGCTCTAGGGTGCTGTGAGGTGTCCCTGGGGAGCAATGGGAGGTCATAGGGTACCACAGGGGGTCTTGGGGAGCAATGGGGCAACCCAGGGAGTAAGGGGGAGTCCTGGGGTGCTCTGGGGGGGTCCAGGGTATCCCTGAGGTGCTGCGGGGGGCAATGGTGCTTGAGGGGAGGGGGTTCTAGAGGGTCTTGGGGTGCCATAGGGTGCCCTGGGGGAGCTTTTGGAGTGCTGGAGTGGCTTTGGAGTGGCAGGGGGTGTTCTTGGTGTGTGATGGGGCGACCCAAGATACTGGGGGAGGGTCTGGGATTTGGGGGGAGTTGGAGCCCCCTGAGGTTCCATAGAGTGCCATGTGGGATTCTTTTGGGTTGCTGGGGGAACCCTAGGTGCTGTGAGGTGCCCCTGGGGAGCAATGGGGAGGCCTTTCGGTTCCACAGGGTGGGGCACAGGGACAGTGGCGTGACTAGGGGTGCTGGGGGACCCTGGGGTGCCATAGGGTGCCACTGAGGGGGGTTTTGGGTGCCGGGGAGCCCTAGGGTGCTGTGAGGTGCCGCTGGAGAGCAATGGGGGGTCCCTAGGGTGCCACAGAGGGTTCTGGAGGGCAACAGGGCTACGCAGGGACTTGTGGGGCGGGGTCCTGGGGGTGGTGGGGAGGGCCCCAGAGCACCCACACCTCCACCTCTCACCCCCCAGCTGCCCCCCCCCGGGGTGCCCGTGGCAGTGGCCCCCCCCCGGCTGCAGGCACTTCTGGGGCGCTGGCGGGAGAAGGTCTTTGCCCTCCTGGTGCAGCTGCGGGTGCAGGAGGAGGCGCAGCGGGTGCTGCAGGCACAGGTGGGTGCCTGGACTTCTGGATCCCTCCTGGGGGTGGCACCTGGGTCCCATCTAGGGAGGTTGGGGGGTGCCTAGACACCTGTGTCCTTCCCAGGGGCATTCCTGAGTCCCTTTTAGCGGGGTTGGGGAGTTTCCTGGATGCCTGGGTCCCTTCTGGGGGTCACCCGTTTCCCTTTGGAGGGTCTCCTGAATGCCTGGGTCCCTTCCGGGGGTCACCTGTTTCCCTTTGGGGGCATCTCCTGGATGCCTGGGTCCCTCCTGGCACTCTCCCAAACACCTGGGTTCCTCAGGTGGGGACGCTGGGGGCGGCGGTGGCAGCGGGGACGCGCCGGGTGACACGGCTGGAGCTGAGTCTGCACGAGAGGGCGGCCACCGCTGAGCTGCAGCGTCGGGACGCCAAGGTCAGCAGGGACATGGGGGGACACTTGGGATGTATGGGGACCTGCTGGGGACACAGGGCAACACACGTGGGACATATGGAGACCTGCTAGGGACACATGGGACATATGGGGACCTGCTGGGGACACAGTGAAAGATGTGGGACATATGGGGACTTGTTGGGGACACGCGTGGGACCGGCTCGGGAAATGAGGGGACATGTGTGGAACATATGGGGAGCTGCTGAGGACATGCATGGGCTATATGGGGATGTGCATGGGACATACAGGGACAGATTGGGGAAACAGGGACCTGCTGGGGACATGGAAGGACATGATCAGGACATATGAGGACACACTGGGGACGCGCATGGGGTAAAGGGGGACCTTCTGGGGACACGCACAGGACATGTGGGGGTCTGCTGGGGACACGGGGGACACACTGGAGATATGTATGGGACATGTGGGGCCATGCTGGGGACATGGGGGTATGCTGGGGACATGGGGACACAGAGGGAGACATGTCCAGGCCATGCTGGGGATGTGCTGGGGACACAGGAATGGATTGGGGGTGGTGTGGGGACACACTGGAGACATCACAGCGGGTCACTTGGGGAGGGGTTGGGGACATGCTGGTGACATCGGTGACCGGTGAGCAGTGTCCCAGTATCTGACCAGGCAGGTGACCCAGAGTGAGGACATGCTGGGGACACGGGAGGGCTTGGGGACACGTTGGGGATGTGGTGGCACTTTTCCCAGCGCCTGGCGCAGGAGGTGATGCAGCAGCAGGGACGGGCAGAAGCAGCTGAGGAGGCACTGGGGGGACTGGCCCGGGCGGCTGCCAGGTACTGGGACAGGACTGGGGGGGCACTAAGAGGGCCTGTGGGGGAATTGAGCACCAAGAGGGATGGGGGGGAACAGGGAAGAAACTGGGGGGGGGGGGGGGGGGAGGGGGGAGTGGGAGGGACTGGGGTGATGCTGGGGGGGACTAGGATAGGGGCTGGGGAAATACTGGGAGGCACTGGGAACACTAGGAGGGAACTGGGAATTAACTGAGAGGCATCTGGGGGATACTGGGAGGGGGACACTGGGAGGTCACCAGTGTCCCTGTTTCCACATCACTGCTGGTCCTGTCCCTGTGTCATGACTCCCCTGTCCCCTGTGGCCCCCAGGCTGGCTGGGGTGGTGACAGCACGCGAGGCTGAGGTGACAGCAGCCACCGGGACCATGGTCACCCTCAGTGCCCGCCTGCGCCGGGCGGGAGAGCGGCTCCGTGTCCTCCAGGGTACAGGGATGGGGAGAGAGACATGGGGATGGGGACACAGGGAGGGAGACGTGGAGACAGGGGGCACAGAGGTGAGGAGGGGAGGGGGACATGGGAACGGGAAAGGGGACATGGGGACAAGGAGGGAGACATGGGGATGGGGACACAGGGATGGGGGGGGTAGGGATGGGGACACGGGGAGGGAGATGTGGGGACACGGAGGCACAGGAGTGGGGAGAGGAAGGGGACATGGGGACAGGAAGAGGGACCTGGGAACAGGGAGGGGGACATGGGGACAGGGATGGAGATATGGGGACAGGGGAGGGACAAGGACACAGAGATGAGGATGTGGGGATGGGGACAGGACAAGGTGTGAGGACAGGAATAGGGTGGCCCCGATGCCACCATCACCCTTTCTCTGCAGTGGGTGGCCCTG
Source organism: Haliaeetus albicilla (assembly GCF_947461875.1). Lineage (NCBI taxonomy): Eukaryota > Metazoa > Chordata > Aves > Accipitriformes > Accipitridae > Haliaeetus > Haliaeetus albicilla. Next base: position 2,507,440 of record NC_091511.1, read on the forward strand.
GACTCACCCTGTCCCCTGTTCTCAGGGCTGGTGGCCCCGGCGGTGGCCTTGGACCGGCCGTGGTGGCAGCGGGACCCAGTGGGGGACGAGTGAGTGACGGGAGAGGGGCCCGGATGCCTGGGTCCACTTTGGAGGTGTTGAAGGACACCAGGGGACCCTGAGGGTGGGAGGGAACCCCATGGGTGACATGCCACAAGGGTAGCATGGGGACACTGGGGGGGATATTTGGACCCTGGGAGTGACTTTGGGTCCCCATGGGTGGCAGGGAACCCCGTCCCTGCTCTTGGGGACTCCAGGGGTGACATGGTGGCCCTGTCCCCACCCTAATGGCCCTGAACCAGGTGTGGGGCCGGGGGTGACATGGTGACACTGTCTCCAGCCCGGTGGCCGAGGTGACAGGCAGCACCCATCTGCTCGCGGGGACAATGGCCAGGGTCCGGCGCAGCGGTGAGTGGGGATGCGCTGGGGACACTTTGGGCGTGCACTTGGTGGGGAGGACACTGGGCAGGGGACATCGCTGGTGGGACACAAGAGGACACCAGGCAGGTGCCAGGGGACACACTGAGGACACCATGGGGACCCAGTGCCACCCTGTGCCCCTGCGGGTGAGTGCTGGCTGCCGTGTCCCCACTGCGGCCTGTTCCTGTCCCCGCAGCGGTGGCCTCGGGGGTGGCTGAGGAGGTGACACACGGCTGGGTGACAAAGGAGGAGGTGATGTGGGACAAGGTGAGGTGGTCTGGGGACATGGGTGGGGATGTGGGGGACACAGAGAGGGGGCATGGCAGGGCTGGAGACATTGGAGGTGGCACAGGGAAGGGGTGAGAAGGGGGGGCACTGGTCTGGGAGGGCACTTGGGGACAGGGGTGGCTGCTGTCCCTGTGTCACCCCTCATGTCACCCCCAGGCCTCCCCCCATGAGGACAGGATGGGGCATCCCTCCAGCAGAGGTAGGTCCAGCCCATGTGGCACCTGTGGGTGTTTCCATATCCCCCCTGCTGTCCCCATGTCCCTGTGTCCCTCCCAGTGTCCTGTGATACGCCTGGGTGCCCCTCAATGTCCCTCAGTGTCCCCTCATGTCCCCCCAGCGGCGCTGAGCTCCCTCGTGACGCAGCTGCAGGCCCTGGGCGCCGCCATCCTCGGGGACGATGGGGACAGTGGTGACCCCCCCTGACCCCACTGCGGACCCAGGCATCCAGGTGAGTCTCCTCCACCACCCTAGCCAGTGGAGAGGGGACCAGTCTGGCCCAGTCTAGCACTGGTGTGACCCACATGTCACCCTGTGTCACTTCCCAGATGTCACTCAGCTCCTGCTCAGGTTAGGGCTAACATAGCTCATGCCGCGTGTCCTGGGGGGACACTGGGGACGCTGGCTTCGCGCCAGAGGAAGGATGAGGGCTCGCATCATCACCTGGGCGACTCGTTTTGCTCATAGATGCACAAATAAACGAATTAACAAGCTCTAAGTGATGAAACCTCACAACTTGAGTGGTGAATAAGCAAAGTCAGGTGATAAACTACTCCGTGCACAGGGGATTGAGCCCTTGTTTGTTTGTTATATTTCTTAACGAGCTCCTCAAGTTTAATTGACAGAGTATTTTGAGAGATGCAAACGGGCTGTGACATGTTAGTGATGTCAGAAGTAGCATCTCTCCTGGACACATCCCAGTGGAGCTACTTGACGTGACTGCTGTGGTGTGAGCAGAGATACTTGTGCATGTCCGTGCCTTGGCAAAGAATGAAAAAACAGATGCTGAGCGGCATCAACCGGGAGAAAAATTGAAGGAAGAGGGATGGTGAAATCCCAAGAGGGATTTATCCCAGACTGAGAGCCGTTGGCTGGGTCCCGGTAATATTTGGCAGGAATTCAGCAAATGACTAGCATTGTGTGGGTTAGAGAAGGGAAAAGGAGAAGATGCCGTGTGCTGGTGACTGGGCAGTTGTCTTGGAGGAGCGAGGGATATGACTGATGAGTTGGAAGAGGAAAATGAGGAAGTGAAGTCTAAGCACTTAAAAATGCAAATTAGATTGCTCAAGTCAAAACTTCAGCCCCAGATAATTGCCGAAGGTGAAGAGGGCAGGAGGAGGTGGGTGGAAGTGACTTTAGACCCGGTTCAAGTTCATTGTGCTGTGGATGATGATGATTGGGATATCTGGAAACGAGCAGATTTGCGGGTAATAATGAGGATGATTCCTTGCCCTCTTGGCAGCCATAATTAAAGTTGAACAACAGAGCGTGCCCACAGGGGCACAAAACTTGTCTCCAATTAATTGATCGGGGGAGAGACACTGAAGTAACCCAGCAGAAACACCTGTGGAGGGGCTGACACGGATCTGGACAGCTGGACCCAACCACTTCCACCTTAGCCCCGCTAAAGCTCCACCATTAGCATCGAGTCCAGGAGTACTGGATACCACAGGGCCAAATATTCCGAGTCCTTTACGAATTTGGGCAGAGGATGCGCTCTGCATCCCACTGATCATGGGGGGGAAAAGCTTGGAGCTAAGAAATCATTAGCTTTAGCCGTTCAGACAGGCTTAAATGGTGTTATTTTCCAAGAATATAATTATTTTCTGGTCCTTCAATGTATGCTAGTAGATTTACCACTCTGCACCCCATGGGATAAAAAACAGGTGAGAACCTCTGCTAAAATAAACAGAATAAAAAAGAGACGGTCTGTCTCCATGCAAAACACAAGGGGAAAATGGGGAAGCACTCACAGAGATGATGGGAAATACGTTCGGATAAGGGGCTCTCTCCGAGTCAGTTCAATGAGCTGCCAACTCCCCTTCTAGTGCCTGGGTTTCCCCTCATTAACTTCTTGTCATGGTGCTCTGAGATCTGTGTCAGGAGATGGGGGTGACGCTGTGGGATTTACAGGGATAACGATGGGAACCAGAGGATGCGAGCTCGGTGATAGACCCGAATCCATCAGCACTTAAACCTAGACTGGGAATCTACAGGAAACCAGTGTCGAGGCGCAGTTTGGTGGAAGCAGTCACGGCCGCTGCTCCTACTGCTGAGGATCCAAGTCCTGAGGTGATGGTCATGGTTAATAATTGCCACGTACAGCATTCCTCGTTGAGCATTCCTCGTTGACACAGGAGCCCAAATACCGATGGTAGATAAGGACACCTGCGGAGTTACAAATCTGTTGCCAACTGCTGCTCCTCTACCCCACAACAAGATAGTTAATATTCCATGATACAAATTAACCTTCTGATGTTTATTGTCCTGTTCCTGGGTTGATAAAAGAGCTGGAAGAAGGTTGTCGAGTCTCATCGCCCTCCAGCTCTCTGGTATGACCAGTAAAGAAAATTAATGGCAAGTGGTGACTAACATATAGATGATGTTTTAGTAGGCAGATGCCCAGCAGAAGTTGTGGGATGGGCTGGGGAGGTGATTATACCACACCAACAGTTAATTGAGGTAGAGGAAGGAAAGAAATAAGGACCCAGCTGGGAAGTAACGTTTTGGGGAGTCAGATGGAGAGGTGGGAGGAAAATGGCTCTTGCTGAGGTCCTACAAGAAATCCAAGAGTTAACCTGTCCCTGAGAATAAAGGAGTTGCGTGTGTGACAGGGACTTTAGGATTTTGGAGGACACATACTCCAGGATTTCATAGAATAACTTGACCACTCTGTAACTTACTCAAGAAAAATGCAGTCTGGGCATGGACTGCACCACGTGAAGAGGCCCTGGAGCTTGTAAAGGTCAATATGAATGTGTCATGGGGCCCCTTCCACCCTATGCAGCCCCTCTCACTGCATATCCAGGTGGGAAAGATGGGATATTGGTAGGCCTATGTCAACAGGGACCTCTGAGTAGCTCCAACTCATGGCAGAGGGCTCAGCACAGTTCCTCAGCCTCTGAAGAGGTTCTAGCAGGTTACGAAGGGTTGGGAGCAACCGAACCTTCAACTCAATGTAGAAGTTTAACGTTCCATGTGCCAATACCTCCTCTTAAACCTCTTCAATGTTAAGCCACCACCTTTAGGTGTAGCACCTAAGACCACTGTACAGAGCTGGGACTGTATATCCATCACAGGTAGCTTGACCAAGGAGAATAAAGTTGCTGAACCTATGGAGCACATAGCAGCGGCCACTGAATACGTGGAGCCTCCATGTTCTCCTACCCAGGATGCTCCTGAACTCAACCTCCACCAACCGCATGGTGTCTGACTGATGGGAGCGCTCATAAAACACTAGGTGAACGGCAAGGAACGGCTGCTGCTGGATCTGTGGCTGATGGACTTGTGGTAATGGAGCAAGTAGAAGGTTCTGCTCAACCAGCAGACAAGTATTAGCTCTTAGAAATGGCATATGGACTACATACGTATGGACCATATATGTATGGGCTGGTGCTACGCAATGGCAGGGAGATTCGGCAAAACGCAACTGGCAGATGGGGAATGGAGACATACAGAGAAGAAAATATTGGGAACAAAGATACCGCATCACCATCTCCTGTCCTACTGCTATAGGGCATGTAGCTGCACACCAAAAAAATACGACTGGGGTGGCCAGATGGACTGATACGAGCGACCACCAGTAGAAACGTGGCAGGATTTTCTTCTAGCTTGAGTATTGGATGGCTGAATGGCTCCACAAATGGTGGGGGGACACGGACCTGTATCATCATGCGGCAGGACCATGTTGGCCAATCTCTAAGCCACAAGTGGTCCCACCAGTGACCACTCATGGATTTGGTAATGGGAGGAGGAGTTATCAAAAGTCACTTGGGAAGGGCAAGTCCTTTGGGACACTTGGTCAGTCGACTCAATCTCCCCCATGACACCAACCTCTGAAGGATGGAAATTTACAACCGGAGTTGAAAGAGTAACGAGTTTGGGTAATGTTTTACCCACCAGGCGCCACGGCAGGATTAAACCGATGGTTTGGTGTGTAGCCGACACCGCAGGACATAATGGCTGACCTTTTAAAAGGAGGAGAGAAATGGTGGCTTGAGCATGGAGTTAAGTGGACTTTGAAACCCTACCAAGCTCTGAGGAATGGAGCGGTGGAAAGCTGGAAGGGGTTGATTAACCAACAACTCAAATGGCAAAACAATGACACTAATTAGGTGAGGAGCTTATGGGAGGCCATACAAGTGTTGAACTCACAGCAGACTCCTATGGGTAGTCCACTATAGAGAGGTTCATGTGCTGACCCAACACCAGCAGGATGCTTTGACCACCTCCAGGCATCCAGGAGAGTGGGCAAGGAATCAACACCCATCCCTTGGGAATTGCTGGGTGGGAAAACACACTTTTGAGGGAAAGGAATATGGGAAATGGTGGTAGCGAGATAACTCATTCCTGAGATTTGCATGCAACCCAAAACCTTGGTTGTCTTTCTCCCTCCCTAGGAACGATTGACCTCCTGGATGAGTAAGTGGAAAGCTGTTGTTGAACCTTCATCCTATGGAGAGTATCCACCTAGAAAGTGTAGCAAGTGTTCCCGGGAGCTTTGTTAACACCCAGTGAGGTGTTAACATCCAGAGAAGATGTGGAGAACATCTAAAAAGACAAGAATCTTCAGATGATGGACAATCCAAACTCTTCCATGGGGAAATGTGTCATTCCCTCACAGGAATCTTGATGGATAAGTAAGGAAACCGAATTAGTTGGTCATCATGTCCCTCCACTGTAACGTGGACACGAAGACCCAATGTACCCAGAACCCACCGGTGGGGCAGCAGGAACCGAGGTGTCCACCCACCCACACGCACCCACCTTTTGTATAGGTGTCGGTAGGGTGTATCCAGGAATGGGGACCAGTTTGGCACTGGTGGGAACCCATGTCCCTGTGTGTCATGCAGTAGATGACAGTGCCATCCCAGTTTGGCTGGTGGGACCCCATGTGTCACCCCATAGATGGCAGTCCCATCCCACTTTGGCACTGGTGGGACCCCCACATCACCCCAGAGGTGACATTCCCATCCCACTTTGGCACTAGTGGGACCCCCATGTCACCTCTCAGGTGGCAGTGCCACCCCAGTTTGGACTAGTCTGGCACTGGTGGGACCCCACATCCCCATGTGTCACCCTGTAGATGACAGTGCCATCCCAGTTTGGCACTGGTGGGACCCCCACGTCACCCTGTGTCACCTCCCAGGTGGCAGCACCAGTTCGGCCCAGTCACTTACTGCTTCTCTCCATCCCAATGACCTAACACTTTATTTCTTTTTACAGCTTTGACCCTTTTTTGCACCGTTTCAGCCCATTAAACCCCATGGAGTGACATCACCGGTGGAACCGTGTCCTGTTGGGGGTGGCACTTGGGGACACGAGTGTCCCTGCAGTATTGGGGGGGGAGGGATCTCCCCAAGGACAGGAGGGTCCTGGGGGGGGACACTGGGGTCCCGGCGTGGCTGCAGCGGGCAGAAGGACCCGGGAGCGCCCGTTCCCGTTGCCATGGTCACCCGTTGCCATGGTCACCCGTTGCCATGGCGACCCGGCCGGTCCGCAGTGTGGTCACTACGGCAACGCCCCTCCCACTCCAGGCACCGCCATTGGCTACTGCGCTCCCTCTCTGCGTGCACTGATTGGCGGGTGAAGAAGCGGAAGTAAGATGAGGGCTGGGATCGGAACCTGAGGTGAGGGCGTCCTTAACTGGGAGCTGGCCCCAAACCAGTACACGACCTGAACTGGGAGCTGGCCTTAACTGGGAGCTGGCCCCAAACCAGTACAGGGCTTGAACTGGGAGCTGGCCTTAACTGGGAGCTGGCCCCAAACCAGTACAGGGCTTGAACTGGGAGCTGGCCTTAACTGGGAGCTGGCCCCAAACTAGTACACGACCTGAACTGGGAGCTGGCCTTAACTGGGAGCTGGCCCCAAACCAGTACACGACCTGAACTGGGAGCTGGCCTTAACTGGGAGCTGGCCCCAAACTAGTACACGACCTGAACTGGGAGCTGGCCTTAACTGGGAGCTGGCCCCAAACCAGTACACGACCTGAACTGGGAGCTGGCCACAGACCAGTACAGGGTCTTAACTGGGAACTGGGCCCAAACCAGTACAGGGCCTGAACTGGGAGCTGGCCTTAACTACAAGCTGGCCCAAACCAGTACATGACCTGAACTGGGAGCTGGCCCCAAACCAGTACAGGGCCTGAACTAGGAACTGGCCTTAAGTGGGAGCTGGCCCCAAACCAGTATAGAACCTGAACTGGGAGCCGGCCCCAAACCAGTACAGGGCCTGAATTGGGAGCTGGCCCCACACCAGTACAGGGCTTGAACCAGTACAGCCTGAACTGGAATGAGAGCCCTAAACTGGGACCAGAGCTCGAGCTGGGACCAGAGCTTGAACTGGAACCAGGGCCCTAAACTGGGACCAGAGCCTGAACTGGAACAAGAGCCCTGAACTGGGATGAGAGCCCTAAACTGGGACGAGAGCCCTGAACTGGGACCAGAGCCCTAAACTGGGACCAGAGCTCGAACTGGGATGAGAGCCTGAACTGGGACCAGTGCTCAAACTGGGATGAGAGCCTTAAACTGGGACCAGAGCCCTGAACTGGGACCAGAGCTCGAACTGGGATGAGAGCCCTAAACTGGGACCAGAGCCCTAAACTGGGATGAGAGCCTGAACTGGGACGAGAGCCCTGAACTGGGACCAGAGCTCAAACTGGGATGAGAGCCCTAAACTGGAACCAGAGCCTGAACTGGGATGAGAGCCCTGAACTGGGATGAGAGCCCTGAACTGGGACCAGAGCTCAAACTGGGATGAGAGCCCTAAACTGGAACCAGAGCCTGAACTGGGATGAGAGCCCTGAACTGGGACGAGAGCCCTGAACTGGGACCAGAACTTGAACTGGGATGAGAGTCCTAAACTGGGACGAGAGCCCTGAACTGGGATGAGAGCCCTGAACTGGGACCAGAGCTCAAACTGGGATGAGAGCCCTAAACTGGAACCAGAGCCTGAACTGGGATGAGAGCCCTGAACTGGGACGAGAGCCCTGAACTGGGACCAGAACTTGAACTGGGATGAGAGTCCTAAACTGGGACGAGAGCCCTGAACTGGGATGAGAGCCCTGAACTGGGACCAGAGCTCAAACTGGGATGAGAGCCCTAAACTGGAACCAGAGCCTGAACTGGGATGAGAGCCCTGAACTGGGACCAGAGCTCAAACTGGGATGAGAGCCCTAAACTGGAACCAGAGCCTGAACTGGGATGAGAGCCCTGAACTGGGACGAGAGCCCTGAACTGGGACCAGAACTTGAACTGGAACCAGAGCCCTAAACTGCGACCAGAGCCTGAACTGGGATGAGAGCCCTAAACTGGGACCAGTGCCTGAACTGCGCCAGACCCTAAACCATTCCCCCCCCCTTCCCCCCCCTCCCTCACTCGCAGGCCCAGCATCCCCCTCCCCACCGAGCCCCCTGACAGAGCGGCCGATGTTTGGCCAAACCGCTCCGTAGGCGGAAGCGCCGGCCGCAGCGCTCGCAGGCTCGCCCGGCTCCATCGTGGGTCTTCATGTGCTCCGTCAAGTGATGCTTCAACTTGAAACGCTTGTGACAGGCGGCGCAGGCGAAGGGACGCAGGCTGAAGGTCAACATGATGTGCCGATCCCGCTTGGGTTTGACGGCGAACCGTTTACCGCACAAGCAACCGAAACGTTTGCCATCGGGAGCCGCTCCCAGCTTCACCGGAGCATGAAGGGCTTGACCTCGGCCCAGGATCTCGTTCCCGTGAAGGTCCACCGGTTTCCAAGATGGTTGCGGGAAGACGGCCGCTCCTCCGGTTGTCACCATCGTGCCACCGGTTGTCACCGTCGTCCCGCTGCCGCCCGCTGGGATGACGTAGCTCACCTCCGCCGGTGCAAAACCGCCCACCAACTCGGTCGCTGGCAGGAGGTCCTCAACGGCGCCGGCGTCACCCACCTCCTGCTTGATGTAGAAGATCTTGGGGGGCTCGTGGGTATCTCCAGGTGCCCCGTCTTCCTCCTCCTCCTCCTCCAGCACGATCTGGAGGGCATCGGTGGGGCGGCGGCGGTGGCGGCGGCCACCCTCTTCCTCCTCTTCTTCTTCTTCCTCCTCCTCCTCCTCCACGCAGATCTTGAGGACCTCCTCACCGGCATCCTTCAGGAGGGAGCTCAGGGACGACGTCGCCGCTGGCGCCACGTCAGCGGCCACACGGATTTTGAGAACCTCCTCGCCCCCCTCCTTGGTGAAAGATGGCGTCGCCACATCACCGCCGCGGGTGGCCCATGAAGAGCCATCGCCACCACGCACGGGCCATGATGATGATGAAGATCCATCACCACCACGGGTGGACCATGAGGATGTTCCATCACCACCGCGGGTGGGACATGATGAGCTGTCGCCACCACGCATGGTCCACGAGGACGATGAAGACCCATCGCCACCACGGGTGGGCCATGATGACGCTCCGTCACCGCCGCGGGTGGGACATGATGACCCATCTCCACCACGGGTGGTCCACGATGATCCTCCGTCTCCACCGTGGGTGGTACATGAAGACCCATCACCACGGGTGGTCCACGATGACGCTCCATCTCCACCATGGGTGGTACACAGAGGCCCATCTCCACCACGGGTGGTCCAGGATGATGATGAAGACCCATCTCCACCATGGGTGACACATGAAGACCCATCTCCACCACGGGTGGTCCATGATGATGAAGCCTCACCGCCGCGGCCGCTTGACAATGACGATGATGTTGCCTCGCTGCCCCGCCCAGCCCACCGGCACGCCCCACCCTCCAACTCCCTCAGGATCTCCGAGCACTGATCTACCACGTGCCACATCTGGAGACCGCTGGCCACCAAGAGGTGACCAGGCAGGGCCTCCAACAGCAATGTCAAGCGCCCCGAGTAGATGAGGTGCAGGAGCCCCTCGAAGGCGTCAGGGTCGATGGCGGGGGGCAGCAGCAGGCGCCCCCCATCCTGTAGAAGAAGCTTGTCGTGGAAGAAAGGGGATGCGGCAGCCAAGACGCTCTTGTGGGCTGGGAAGATCCGGCCTCCCACGTGGACGGCCACGTCGCAGAACTTCCCCTCCAGCCGCAGGCGATTGAGGGAGTCCAGCAACGCCGCCGCGTGCTGGGGAAAGGAGATCTGCACCCGGCCCCCCTCCGCCGCCATCTTCCCCGCGATGAGCCTGTGGAGACAGGTCTGTCACACGGGTCAGGGGGCACCTGGTTGCCCCCTTGGGTGCTCTGTTGCCCTATGAACTGTTCTACTGCCCCATGGGGTGTCCTGTGGCCCCCTTGGGTGCCCAGTTGCCCATTCGGGTGCCCTGTTGACCCATGAACTGGTCTACTGCCCCGTGGGGTACCCTGTGGCCCCCTTGGGTGCCCTGTTGCCCCTTCAGGCACCCTGTTGCCCACCCAGGGTGTCTTTTTGCCCCATGAGGTGCCTTGTTGTCTCATGAACTGTTCCACTGCCCCATGGGGTGCCCTGTTGCCCAATGAATGTTCTACTGACCCATGGGGTGGTTTAGGACCCCCTTGGGTGCCCTGTTGCCCCCTTGGGCACTCTGTTGACCCATGAACTATTCTACTGCTCCATGGGTTGCCCTGTTACCCCCTTGGGCGCCCTGTTGCCCATTGAACTGTTCTGCTGCCCCGTGGGGTGCCCACCTGCCCACTTGGGTGCCCTGTTGCACCCTCAGGCACCCTGTTGCCCCCCAGGGTGTCTTGTTGCCCTGTGAGGTGCCTTGTTGCCCCATAAACTGTTCTACTGCCCCATGGGGTGCTTTAGGGCACCCTTGGGTGCCCCTTTGCTCCCTCAGGTACCCTGTTGCCCCATGGGGTGCTCTGTTGACCCATGAACTGCTCTACTGCACTGTGAGGTGCCCTGTTGCCCCCTTGGGTGCTCTGTTGCCCCATGAACTGTTCTGTTGCCCCATGGGATGCCCTGTTACCCCCTGAGGTACCCTGTTGCCCCATGAACTGTTCTACTGACCCATGGGGTGCCCTATTGCCCACCTGGGTGCCCGGTTGCCCTCTCGGGCACTCTGTTGCCCTACGGGGTGTCTTGCTGCCCCATGGAGTGCCGTGTTGCCCCTTGAACGTTCTACTGACTCATGTGGTGCCTTGTTGCCCCGTTGGGCATCCTCTTGCCCCACGAACTGTTCTACTGCCCCATGGGGTGCCCAGTTGCCCGCTTGGGTGCCCGGTTTCCCCCTCGACCACCCTGTTGCCCCCCCAGGGTGTCTTGTTGCCCCACGGAGTGCCCTGTTGCCCCTTAAATGTTCTACTGCCCCATGGGATGCCCAGTTGCCCGCTTGGGTGCCCTGTTGCCCCCTCAGCCACCCTGTTGCCCCCCCAGGGTGTCTCGTAGCCCCCCTTGGGTGCCCGGTTGCCCCCTCAGGTACCCTGTTTCCCCACGGGGTGCCCTATCACCCCCTTGGGTGCCCCATGGGGTGCCCCCTTGCCCCGGGGGGGGGCACCTATACCCCTGGGGCCGACCCGCCCCCTCGCTCCTGCCCCCCCCCCCGCCCCCGGCCGCGGCACCGGGACCCACCGGGACCGCCCCACCCCCACCCCGGTCCAGTCACGTGACCGCGCGCCCCGCGCTCACCCCCGGCCGCCGGCGCCTCCGAGCGGTGACGTACCCCGGGGAAGTCCCGCCCCCTCCTGCGGGCGGAGCGGTGACGCGCCCCGGGGAAGCCCCTCCCCCTCCGCGAAGGTTCCCTCTCCCAAGCCCCGCCCGCCGCAACCCCGCCCCCTCCCTGCCGCGAGAAGCCACGCCCATTTTCAAGCCCCGCCCACCGCGCGCAGAGAGAGGGCCTCCCCCGCCCCTTCCCGAACCCCCCTCGACCCCGGGAGGCCCCGCCCCCTCCTGCGCCCCGCCTTCTCCACCACCCGCAATCCCCGCCCCCTAAGCCCCTCCCCCTCCAAGCCCCTCCCTTTCTCAATACCCGCCCAACCCCGGCGAGTCCCCGCCCCCTCCCTTCCCTGAACTAAACCCTGGCAAACCACGCCCCTCGCCCTAAAGCCCCTCCCACCTCCCAGGCAGCCCCGCCCCCTCTCACACCTTTACTAAACCCCTGCAAACCACCCACCCCTCTCCTTAAGCCCCTCCCATGCCCCCACTCAGCCCTGCCCCCTCCCACACCTTCCCTTTACTAAATCCAGCAAACCACGCCCTCCCCTAAAGCTCCTCCCAGCCCAGCCAGCCCCGCCCCCTCCCACTCCTTTACTAAACTCCAGCAAACCGCGCCCCCTCCCCCTAAAGCCCCTCCCACCCCAGCCAGCCCCGCCTCCTCCCTCCCCAACCCGCCGCAAACGACTCCCCCTCCCCTCTAAGGCCCCTCCCACGCCCCCTCAGCCCCGCCCCCTCCCGCTTCCCCCAACCCGCCTCAGCCCTAGCCGCGCCCCCTCCCCAGTCTCCTCCCCCGCTCCGCCCCAGTAGGCGGGGCTACAAGACCGATCCGAGTTTATTAAAGGCTCCGCGGGCAGCGGCGGCCCCGGCGGGGGTTGGAGCCAGCCCAGACCCGCCATGGGGCCGCCCGCGGGCGGCGGATTGTCGGGGCTGCGGCGGGCCCGGGCCGGGGCACCGGGGACTGGGGGGGGCACGGGGGGGGCATGGGGGGAGGGCACCGGGGGCCGCTGAACGAGGGGAGGGGGCCGGTGAAGCGGGGGAGGGGGGTGGTCCCGGTGCGTTGAAGGGGCCCGGTGGATTGGGGGGGGTGTCCCGGTGGATGGAGGGGGGGGTCCTGGTGTATTTGGGGGGGGTCCTGGGGCACTTGGGCGGTGTCTCGGGGCATTTGGGAGGGTCCTGGGGCATTTGAGGGGGGGTCCCGGTGCATTGAGGGGTCCCAGTGCAATGGCGGGGGGAGGGAGGGGGGATGGGACACCCCAGTCCCAGTGCACGGGGACACCCCAGTCCCGGTGCACGGGGGGACCCCCCCCCCCCGCTGGTGTCGCACGAGGACACCCCAGTGCTGGCGCACGAGGATGGTGGTGCGTGGGGACCCCCCCCGGTGACGTCGCACAGGGATGGTGGTGCGTGGGAACCCCCCCGGTGCTCTCGCGCGAGGATGCTGGTGCACAAGGACACCCTGGCGCTGTCGCACGAGGCCGGTGGCGCACGGGGACCCCCCCCAATGCTGTTGCACGAGGATGGTGGTGCACGGGGACACCCCGATGCCATCGCACGGGGACACCCCAGTCCTGGTGCACAGGGACACCCTGATGCCGTTGCAGGAGGCCGATGGTGAACGGAGATGCCCCGATCGTGGTGCGTGAGGCTGGTGGTGCACGGGGATGCCCCCATCCCGGTGCACGAGGACACCACCCCACCCCCCCGATGCACAGTGACACCCCGGTCCCGGTGCACGGTGACACCCCGGTCGCGGTGCCCAGCGAGGCTGCTGCATGGCGGAGCTGGATGCACGGGGTGGGGAGGGGGGTCCTGCGGCTCCTGGTGCACGGGGTGGGTGCGATGCACGAGAGACGATGCACGAAGAGAAGAGAGAGGGGACAAAAAAAAAAGGAGGGGGGGGACACCCCGGCATGGTGCACGGGGGGCGGATGCTGTTGCATGGGGAGGTGTCGCATGGGGAGCTCCGGTCCTGGTGCACGGGGAGGCGTTGCACGAGGGCTGCCCCGGGGCCTGGTGCACGAAAGAGGCTGGTGCACGAGGGAGGTGATGCACGAGGAAGGTCCGGTCCCGGTGCACGAGGAGGCTTGCGCACACGGGCGGCGGGGGAGGAAAACGTGATGCACGAGGGAGGTGATGCACGACGGAGGTCCGGTCCCGGTGCACAAGGAGGCGATGCACGAGGGCTGCCCGGTGCGTGGTGACGTGATGCACGAGGGGAAGGTCCGGGCCTGGTGCGCGAGGAGGCTGGTGCACGAGGGGTGGTGATGCACGAGGAGCTGATGCAACGAGGGGAGGTCCGGTCCTGGTGCAAGGAGGGTGATGCACGAGGTGGGGGGGAGAGGGTCGGCGGAGGGGGGGGCTGGCTTGGTCCTGGTGCATGGGGAGGTGATGCACGGGGAGCTCCGGTCCTGGTGCACGAGGAGGTGCCGCACAAGGGATGCCCAGTCCTGGAGCACGTGAAGCTGTTGCACGAGGCCACCCTGATCCCGTTGCACGAGGCCACCATGATCCTGATGCACGAGGGGGCCCCCGCCGCCGCCGAGTCTCGCTGCACGATGAGCCGGTGCACGAGGGCTTGGCTTGATCCTGGTGCACGAGGAGCCAATGCACGAGGCCAGCCCAGTCCCAGTGCACAAGGCTGTCCCGCTCCCGGTGCACAAGGTCGCCCCAGTCCCGGTGCACAAGGAGCTGTTGCACGAGGAGTCGGTGCACGAGGCCTCCCTGCCCCCATTGCACAAGGACCCGATGCACAAGGAGCTGATGCATGAGGCCACCCCTGTCCCGGTGCACAAGGAGCCGTTGCACGAGGCCACCTTTTTCCCATCACACGAGGAGCTGTTGCACGAGGTCTCCCTGCTCCCCTTGCCTGAGGAGCCGTTGCACGAGGAGCAGTTGCACAAGGAGCAGTTGCACGAGGAGCCATCGCACGAGGCCTCCCTGTCCCTGGTGCACGAGGTGCCCTTGCACGAAGCCTCCCCGCTCCCGTCGCACGAGGAGCCCTTGCGGGAGAAGCCGTTGCGCCAGGCTTCCCCCGCTCCTGTTGCACGAGGAGCCCTTGCAGGAGGAGCCGTTGCCCAAAGAGCCCTTGCACGAGGCTGCCCCGCTCCCGTTGCACGAGGGAGCCGTCGCACGAGGCCGCCCCGCTCCCGTCGCACAAGGAGCCCTTGCACGAGGCCGCCCCGCTCCCTCGCACGAGGGAGCCGTCTCGTGTGAAGCCTCCCCGCTCCCTCGCACGAGGGCCGCCTCGTCTCGCACGAGGCCGGGGCAGGAGGTGGGGATGGGGGGGGGATCTCCTCTGTCCCCCCCCCCCCCCCCGCCACCTTCCCTTCCGCCTCCTCTTCCCCGGGGGTCGCCGGGGGCCACCGCCAGCCCCGGGGCGGGGGGTTGGGGGGGGTCCCGGTGGCCCCCGGGGCGGGTGCTAGTGCTCAGCAGCGGGGCCGCGCAGCTCGCCGTTGGCCGTGATCGGGGGTGGCGGGGGCGGAGGCGGGGGTCGCGCGGGGACCCCCCCGACCCAACTCACACCCGGGTCTGCTGCACCCACGGCGGAAAGCTGCCTCTCCTGCAAGGCACCGAGGGGGCTCATTCACCCCCCCTGTTCCCTGCTCCCCCCCAAAAAAAAAGTGTCCCCAAATGTCCCCAAGTCACCCACCACCCCACCACCCCCAACCCTGTGCCACCCCCCCCCCACCAGCTCCCCGACGCGGTGCGGCACTCACCTGCGACAGCTCGGTGGGACCCTCTGGTGCTGGTAGGACACCCCGCCCCCCCCCAAAATGTCCCCTGTCCCCCCCCCCCCCAGCCCCGGACAGGACATGGCACAGGGACGCGCGTGTCACCTCCCCCCCCCCCCAGCCCGGGTGAGGTGAGATGGGGACAGACACGAGACACGAGGATGGAGACGAGGCGGGTGACGGCGGGCGCCAGCGCTGGGGGACGGTGGGTGGCCCCCCCCCACCCCTCCAGCCACCCCCAGAGGGGACGGTGACCCTGTTGTCCCCACTGTTGTCACCCCCATGGGGGACATAAGCAGGACAGGGACAGCCCAGAACCATGTCCCCAAGGGGACATGGGGACACCCGAGATCCATGTCCCTAAGGGGGACATGGGGACAAAGGAGGGACATGGGGACACCCTGGATCCATGTCCCCAAGGGTTCCCGGTGTCCCTGGGGGACACAGAAGGGAGAGGGGGACACCCTGGATCCATGTCCCCAAGGGTTCCCAGTGTCCCTGAGGGACATGGGACACAAGACGGACATGGGGACACCCTGGATCCATGTCCCCAAGGGTTCCCAGTGTCCCTGGGGGACACAGAAAGGAGAGGGGGACACTCTGGATCCATGTCCCCAAGGGTTCCCAGTGTCCCTGAGGGACATGGGGACATAAGAGGGACATGGGGACACCCTGGATCCATGTCCCCAAGGGTTCCCAGTGTCCCTGAGGGACATGGGGACATAAGAGGGACATGGGGACACCCTGGATCCATGTCCCCAAGGGTTCCCAGTGTCCCTGGGGGACACGGAAGGGAGAGGGGGACACTCTGGATCCATGTCCCCAAGGGTTCCCAGTGTCCCTGAGGGACATAAGAGGGACATGGGGACACCCTGGATCCATGTCCCCAAGGGTTCCCGGTGTCCCTGGGGGACACAGAAGGGAGAGGGGGACACCCTGGATCCATGTCCCCAAGGGTTCCCAGTGTCCCTGAGGGACATGGGACACAAGAGGGACATGGGGACACTCCAGATCCTTGTCCCCCAAGACTCCCTGGTGTCCCAAGAGACATGGAGACACCCTGGGCCCATGTCCCCAAGAGGATATGGGGACACAGAAGGGACATGGGCACACCCCAGGTCCATGTTCCCAAAGGTTCCCAGTGTCCCTGGGGGACATGGGGACACAAGACGGACATGGGGACACCCCGGGTCCATGTCCCCAAGGGTTCCCAGTGTCCATGGGGGACATGGGGACAATCTGGATCCATGTCCCCTGAGATAGACAGGGGACAAGGGATACCAGGAGGGGACAAGGATGTCCCCGTGGCCACAACACAGAAGGGTCAGGGACACCCCGGATCCGTGTCATGGAGGTGGCGGGGGGACATGGCACAAGGGGAGGGACATGGGGACATCCCAAATCCGTGTCCCCTGGGACGGATTGGGATGAGGGATGCCGGGGAGGGGACAAGGTCCTACCAGGACAGAGGAGGGGCATGGGGACACCTGGGGAACGTGTCCCCAGGGGGAGACAGGGACATGGGAACACCCTGGCTCCATGTCCCCAAGGGTCCCCAGTGTCCATCGTGGAACATGGGGACAAAAGAGGGACATGGGAACACCTTGGATCCATGTCCCCAAGGGTTCCCAGTGTCCCTGCAGGACATGGGAACACCCTGGATCCATGTCCCCAGAGGTTCCCAATGTCGCTGGGGTACACAGAGACACAAGAGGGACATGGGGACATGCCAGCATCCATGTCCCCAGGGGTTCCCCAGTGTCCTGGGGACATGGGGACATCTCAAATCCATGTCTCCGAGGGCTCCCAGTGTCCCCAGGGAAACACGGAGACAGAAGAGGGACCATGGGGACACCACAGATCCATGTCCTTAAGGGTTTCCCAGTGTCCCTCAGAAAACATGGGGACACAAGAAGGACATGGGTGACCCAAGATCCATGTCCCCAAGGGTTCCCAGTGTCCTGGGGACATAAGGACACCCCAGATCTGCGTTCCTAAGGGTTCCCAGTGTCTCTGAGGGACATGGGGACACAAGAGGGTCATGGGGACACCTCAGATTCATGTCCTTAAGGGTTTCCCGGTGTCCCTTAGGGGACATAAGGACATGGGTCACCCTAGATCTGTGTCCCCAAGGGTTCCCGGTGTCCAGAGGACATGGGGACACCCCAGCACTGTGTGTCCCTAAGGGTCCTCAGCGTCCCTGCGGGACATGGGGACACAAGAGGCACATAGGGACACCTGGATCCATGTCCCCAAGAGTTCCCAGTGTCCCTGGGGGACACAGGGACAGAAGAGGGGCATGGGGACGCCCGAGGTCCATGTCCGCAAGAGTTCCCAGTGTCTGTGAGGGACATGGGGACACAAGATGGTCTTGGGGACATCCTGGATCCATGTCCCCAAGGGTTCTCAGTGTCCATGAGGGACATCTGGATCCATGTCCCCAAGAGTTCCCAGTGTCTGTGAGGGACATGGGGACACAAGATGGTCTTGGGGACATCCTGGATCCATGTCCCCAAGGGTTCTCTGTGTCCCTGGGGGACACAGGGACACAAGAGGGGAATGAGGACACCTGAGGTCCATGTCCCCAAGAGTTCCCAGTGTCCCTGAGGGACATGGTGACACTAGATGGTCTTGGGGACATCCTGGATCCATGTCCCCAGTGTCCCTGAGGGACATGGGGGCACAGGAGGAACATGGGGGACACTCCAGCATCGTGTCCCCAAGGGTTCCCTGATGTCCCCTGGATGCTACCTAGGGGGAAGGGGAATGGGGACAGGGACGGGGACGGGAGGACCCACCTGGCGTGTCACCGGAGGCCGAGGGTCCCGTGACAATGGCAGGGCTGGCCCGCGCTACCTGACGGACAGCTAGGATGAAGAGAGACACGGGGGTCAGGGCCACCGCGGGGGGACATGCTCGTCCCCGCGGGAGGGGTCGGGGGGGGGTCTTGGGGACACGCTGTGTCCCGGTGGTGGCCTTAGGGGGGGTGGGGGTGGCCCTGAGGTGGCTGGGGGTGACCCCAACCCAAGGAGGGGGTCCGTCACCGGCTCCATCACTTGGTGGGGGGAAGGTGGACTTGGGGACACACTGGTGGCCCTGCTCCTAGGCTGGGGGGGGAGAGGATGACGGTCCTGTGGCTCTGTCACCCCCCCCCCATGTCCCTCCAGTGTCCTCCCTGGAGGTGGCCCTGTCCCCCACTGGGGGTGACCGTGTCACCCCGGGGATGGCCCTGTGCCCCCTGGGGGGGGTCACTTTGTCCCCACAGGGGTGGCCCTGTTCTCCCTGGGGGTCACTTTGTCCCCACAGGGGTGGCCCTGTCCCCACTGGGGATGGCCCTGCGCTCCCCAGGGGTCACTTTGTTCCCCCTGGGGTGACCCTGACCCCCCCCCCAGGGGTGACCATGTCCCCCCCCAGGGGTGACTGTGTACCCCTGGGAGTGGCCCTGTCCCCCAGAGGGGTCTCCATGTCCCCCCCCAGGGGTGGCTTTGTCCCCACTGGGGATGGCCCTGTCCCCCCCCAGGGGTGACCATGTCCCCCCAGGGGTCACCCTGTCCGCCTTGGGGGTGGCCCTGTCCCCCCCCCCCCCCACATCCCCCTGTGGGTCACCAGATCCCTCCTGGGGGTGGCCCTGTCCCCACTAGGGGTGGCCCTGTCCCCCCCCCAGGGGAGGCTGCGTGTCCCCCCCTGGGGTCCCTATTTCCCAAGGGGTGACCATATCCACCCCAGGTGTTCCCCCCCCCCAGCCCCCTATGGGTCCCCAGGTTCCCCCCCCAGGACCCCATGTGCCCCCAGGGATGGCTCTGTCCCCCTGTGCCCCCCCCCCAAGGGTGACCATATGCCCCCAGGGGCCACCATATCGTTGTCCCCCCCCTCCCCCCCCAGGCATCCCCATGTCCCCTCTAGGGATGGCCCTGTCCCCCTGCATTCCCCATAGGTGACCATAGCCCCCCCATAGGTCACCGACCCCCACCAAAGATGCCACTACCCCCCCCCAGGAGTGACAATCCCCCCCAGGGGTGCCCATACCCCCCCAGTACCCCCCACCCAGGGATGCCAATCCCCCCCAGGGGTGCCCACCCTCTCCCAGCCCTGCTCATAGACCCCCAATTCCCCCCACCCACACCCCCAGGGCTGCCCATACCCCCCCCAAAGGGTATCCCCACCACCCCAGGGCTGCCCATAACCCCCCCCCCCCCCCACTCCCCCAAGGGTGCCCATAACCCTCTACGGGTGCCCGTGCCCCCCCCTCCAGGGGATGCCAATAACCCCCCATGGGTGCCCACATCCCTCTTAGGGTCCCAATAACCCTCCATGGGTGCCCACAGACCCCCAACCCCCCCCCCATGGGTGCCCAAACCCTGCCCCCCCCCCCCCAAGAGTGCCCATACCCCACCTGGGGTGCCCACAGGCACCCCCCCCCCAGCGATGCCCATACACCCTGCTAGGGGTGCCCATACCCCTACCCATGGGTGCCCATAACTCCCTTAGGGATACCCCCACCCGTGGGTGCCCCAGGTTCTTGTGTGTGTGTCCCCCCCGGGCCCCGCCCCCAGCGCGGCGTGGGATGGCCGATGTCACACGGAGCAGAGCAATGACATTGTAATTTCCACCTGAGCGTCGAGCAGCCGCCGCCGGCCCTCGGGGGGGTCGTGGGCGCCCAAGTGATCCCTGCGCAGCTCCTGCTCCACCAGCATCAGCCTGCGGGGCCAGGCTTCACCGGGGTCACGCTGCCACCCCCGGGGGGGCACCCCGGGGACACGGGGACACCCCCCGGGGTCCCGCTGCCACCCCCGGGGACGCCCCTCGGGGACACAAACACACACACACACACACACACACCCCCCCTGGCCCAGGACCAGGCTTCACCGGGGTCATGGGGACACCCCTGGGAACACCCTTGGGGACATCCCAGGTCATGGGGACACCCCAGGTAGCAGGGACACCCTTGGGGATGCCCACCCGGGGACACACTGTCATCCCCGGGCACACCCCTGGGGACACCACCCTGGGGCCAGGCTTCATCAGGGTCATGGGGACAACCCCAGGGACATCCTTGGGACACTCCAAGGACATGGGGACAACCCCAGGGACACCCCAGGTCATGGGGACAACCCCAGGGACATCCTAGGGACACTCCAAGGACATGGGGACAACCCCAGGGACACCCCAGGTCATGGGGACAACCCCAGGGACATCCTAGGGACACTCCAAGGACATGGGGACAACCCCAGGGACACCCCAGGTCATGGGGACAACCCCAGGGACACCCTAGGGACACCCCAAGGACATGGGGACAACCCCAGGGACACCCCAGGTCATGGGGACAACCCCAGGGACATCCTAGGGACACTCCAAGGACATGGGGACAACCCCAGGGACACCCCAGGTCATGGGGACAACCCCAGGGACATCCTAGGGACACTCCAAGGACATGGGGACAACCCCAGGGACACCCCAGGTCATGGGGACAACCCCAGGGACACCCTAGGGACACCCCAAGGACATGGGGACAACCCCAGGGACACCCCAGGTCATGGGGGCACCTCCAGGGACACCCTGGATCATGAGGACAGCCCTGGGGGCGCTTCACAAGGATACACTGCCACCCTTAGGGACACCCTGGGGACACCCCAGGGACATCCTGGGTCATGGGGTCACCCCAGGGATGCCCCCCCCCGAGACGTGCTGCCAACGCCAGGGACACATAGGGACATTGGGACAGACCCAGGGACACCCAGGGACATGGGATAACCCGCGGACAAACCCTGGGAACATGCTGCCACCCCCAAGGACACCAAGGGACACCCCGGGGACACCCCCAGGTCACAGGGACACCCCCCTGGGGACACGCTATGACCTGAGGGACAGCATGGGGATGGGGACACCCACCCAGGCACCCACTGCCACTCACCCCAAGGACATGGGGGGACACCCCAGTGCTATAGCAGGGACACCCCAGGGTCACACTACCACCCCCAGGGACCCCACCAGGGACAGGCTGCCACCCCCCAGGCACACCCTGGGGACACATGGGGACATGGCAGGGACAGGCTGCCACCCAGCAGGGACACCTGAGGGACATGGCAGGGACAGGCTGCACTGGGGGTCACATTGCCACCGTCCCGGGGACATGCAGGGACAGGAGGGGACACCCCCATGTCCTGCTATGTCCAGGCATCCCCCATGTCTCTCTGTGTCCCCATGTCCCCCTGTGTCCCCCGTGTCCCCCGTGTCCCCCATGTCCCCCGTCTCCCTCTGTCACCCATGTCCCCATATCTTCCATGTCCCTCTATCTCCCTTACGTTCCCCACGTCCCTGTAATCTCTGTGTCCCTCTATGTCCCCCCGTGTCCCTATAATCCCATGTCCTTCTATGTCCCACATGTCCCTCTGTCACCCATGTCCTTCTATGTCCCCCTCCACCCCCAGATCCTTTATGTCCATCTATTGCCTCCAAGTCCTTCTGTGTCCCCATGTCCCCCTGTCCTTCATGTTCTTCTGACTCTCATGTCCCTCTGTGTCCCCATGTCATCTATGTTCCACTATGTCCCTCATGTCCCTCTGTGTCCCCATGTCATCCATGTTCCACTGTCCCTCATGTCCTTCTCTGACCCTCACGTACCACTGTGTCCCCATGTCATCTATGTCCCTCATGTCCTTCTGTGTCCCCAAGTCCCTCTGTGTCCCCATGTCATCTATGTCCCACTGTCCCTCATGTCCTTCTGTGTCCCCATGTCATCTATGTCCCTCATGTCCTTCTATGTCCCCAAGTCCCTCTGTGTCCTTATGTCATCCATGTTCCACTGTCCCTGTGTCCCCATGTCATCCATGTTCCACTGTCCCTCTGTGTCCCCATGTCATCTATGTCCCTCATGTCCTTCTATGTCCCCAAGTCCCTCTGTGTCCCCATGTCATCTGTGTTCCACTGTCCCTCTGTCATCTATGTCCCTCATGTCCTTCTCTGACCCTCACGTACCACTGTGTTCCCATGTCATCCATGTTCCACTATGTCCCTCATGTCCTTCTGTGTCCCTATGTCATCTATGTCCCACTGTCCCTCATGTCCTTCTGTGTCCCCGTCATCCGTATTCCACTGTCCCTCATGTCCTTCTATGTTCCCAAGTCCCTCTGTGTCCCCATGTCATCTATGTTCCACTACATCCCTCATGTCCCTCTGTGTCCCCATGTCATCCATGTCCCACTGTCCCTCATGTCCTTCTGTGTCCCCATGTCATCCATGTTCCACTGTCCCTCTGTGTCCCCATGTCATCTATGTCCCTCATGTCCTTCTATGTCCCCAAGTCCCTCTGTGTCCTCATGTCATCCGTGTTCCACTGTCCCTCTGTCATCTATGTCCCTCATGTCCTTCTGTGTCCCTCAAGTCCCTCTGTGTCCCCATGTCATCCATGTTCTGCTACATCCCTCATGTCCCTCTGTCCCCCCATGTCCCTCACGTCCCACCCTGCCCCCACACCCCTCCATGCCCCCCAACACTCAAGTCCCACCGGACCTCCCCTCACCCCCCTCTCCCTCCCCAACCCCCCCAGCGTCCCCGGTGTCCCCTCGCTGTCCCCGGGGCCGGGTCCCTCCCTCACCTGCCGATGATGCTCTTGATCTGGGAGTCCTTCTCTGCCTGCTGCTGCCGCAGGCGCTTCTCGCTCTGCTCCAGGCGGTGCTGGTACTGCAGCAGGATGCGGCTCGTCTGCTCCTCCTGCGACACCAGGCGCCGCTCGTACTCCTCCAGCTTGCGGTTGGACATGTGCAGCCGCTCCTTCAGCGAGTGGATCTCCTCCTCGTACTCCTTCACCTGCCACAGCCCACACTGCAGGGCACTGGTGGCATCTCCCCATCCCCACCACGACCAGACACCCGGGTTCCCCTCCAACGGTGACACCTGAACACCTGGGTCCCCACCACCGTGACACCCAGACAGCTAGGACTCCCAATGGTGATGGCCAAACACCTAGGTCCCCATGGTCATGAACAAACATCTAGGTCCCCACCAAGATGACACCCAAACACCTGGGACCACCCGTGGTGACACCTGGGACCACCTGTGGTGACATCTGAACACCTAGGTCTCCACCAAGATGACACCCAAACAGCTGGAACCACCTGTGGTGACATCTGAACATCTAAGTCCCCACCAAGGTGACACCCAAACACCTGGGACAACCCATGGTGACACCTGGGTCCCCACCATGGTAACATCCAAACACCTAGGTCTCCACCAAGTTGTCACCCAAACACCTGGGACCACCACAGTGACACCTGGACACCCGGGTTCCCACCATGGTGACATCCAAACAACTAGGTCTCCACCAAGATGACACCCAAAGAGCTGGGACCACCCGTGGTGACGCTTGGGTCCCCACCACAGTGACACCCAGACACCTGAGACCACCTGTGGTGACACCTGGACACCTTGGTTTCCAGCATGGTGGCAGCTGGACACCTGGGTCCCCCCTGAAGTGATGCCCAGACACCTTGGTTTCCACCACAAGTGATGCCTGGACGTCTGGGTCCATCAGGGTCATCTCCTGGGGCCTGGACAACTGGGTTCCCAGGACCCCTGCCCCCCCTGCAGCTCTGGACACCTGGGTCCGTCGATGGTCCCTACCCGGTCCAGCCGGCTCTCGTCCATAGACTTGGAGTACTCCTTGAGCTTGTACTCCTCGCGCTCGATGTGGGAGCTCTCGATGTCGGCCGAGAGGTGCGGCATGTTGGACACCCAGGCCACCGTGCGCTCCGCTGCCGGCATCACCGGGTTCAGCGTCGACGGCGTCTGTGAGGCCTGGGGGGGACGTGGTGGGGGCACGAGGACAGGCTTGGTCCTTCTCGTCCCCATGACGTGTCCCCGCAGCAGCCCTCCCTGTCCACGCTGTGTCCTGTGTCCCCACGTCTCCCACGTCCCCCCACAGCCTTACCATGTCCACCCATCACCATCCTCATCCCCATCCCATCACCACCTCATCTCTATCGGCATCCCATCATTGTCCCCATCCCATCTGCATCCCTGTCCCCATTCCGTCCCCATCACCCACCTGTTGAAGCCCCGCACCACGTAGGACTGGAGGTCAACATGACCCCATGTCCTGCATGTCCCGCCATGTCCCCACAAAGTCCCCCATGTCCATCCATGTCCCTCCATCCCCACCATGCCCCATGTCACCCATGTTCCTCTGTGTCCCCATCCCCACCATGTCACCCCGCATCCCCCACGTCCCTCATGTTCCCCCATATCTCCACGTCCCCAGGTTCCCCTACATCCCCCACGTCCCTCATGTCCCCATGTCCCCCATATCCTCCATGTTTCCCACAGCCCTTATCTTCCCACCATGTCCCCTATATCCCCATGTCCCTCCACGTCCCCACCAAGTCCCCATGTCCCCCATATCCTTCATGCTTCCCATAGCCCTCATGTTCCCACCATGTCCCCTATGTCCCCATCCCTACCCTATCGCCATGTCCCTCATACCCTCCATGTCCCCCACAGCCCCCGTGTCCCCCATCCCCACCATGTCCCCATGCCCTCCAGCCCTACCATGTCCCCCAGCCCCACCATGTCCCCATGTCCCCCCATGTGTCCCCCCACCTGCTTGGTGACCGGCGGCTTCATCCCAGCCACCGACGCCTCCTTGGCCAGGGAGGGCTGCCGGGAGCGGGGGGGTCCGTAAGCCGGTTCGGGGGACGCCAGCAGGTTCCCGCTGGCCGGCCGCGGTTTGGGGGGCACCCCCAGGGCTGCCGGCCCCGGCCCCCCACCCTTCCCCGCCCGAGCCCCCCGAGGGGTGGGGGGCGGGGGGGCCCCGATGGTGATCTGGGGGGGGGCCAGGCTGTCCTGCAGGGAGAGCTGCCGCCGGCCGAAGTCCCCCCCCGGCCGGGCGAACTCATCACTGTAGCTGTGGCTGTGGGTGATGTGCTTGGGGGGGGGAGCCGCCAGCTCCTCGCTCTTGCTGTACCCGTGCAGGGGGGGGGCGAAGGGCCCCTCACCCCCCGGCTCGGGTCCTCGCAAGGGTCCGTCGGCCGCCAAATGAAAAAGGGGGTTCTGGAAGGAGAGGGGCACCCGCAACTGCGGCCCCCCCGGCTCGGGTACCCCCAGGCGAGGGGGGGCCAGGCTGGAGGCGCTGCCCTGCGAGAGGCGGCCGGGACGCAGGCCCCCTCCGGCCCCCCCTGGGGCTGGACCACCAGCGGCGAGCAGCTCGGCGGGCAAACTAGGGACGCTGTCAACGCGGCCGTCTTGAAGGTCCAGCATGGAGACGCTCTTGCCCACCCCCAGAGCCCCCCGGCCCCCCTCGGGCTCCGTCAGGTCGGAGCTGCTGGTGCAGTAGGCGGGGGAGGAGCGGGCCAGGGGGGGGCGGCTCAGGACCAGCACCTCCTGCGGCCCCTTCTCCTGCGGCGGGGAGGGCAGGCGGGGCACCTCCATGGAGCTGGGGGGGATGGGGGTTAAGGTGGGGCCAGGACCTCTGGTGAGGTGGGGCTGGAGAGAGGTCTCCATCCCAGTCCCATCTCCATCCCCAACCCCATTTCATCCCCATCCCATCCCCATCTCCATCTCCATCCCCACCTCCATCTCCATCCCTATCTCCATCTCCATCGTCTCCATCTCCATCCCCATCCCCATCTCCATCTCAGTCTCCATCCCCATTTCCATCCCCATCCCCATCCCCATCCTCAATCCCCATCCCTATCCAATCCCATCCCATCACCACCTCATCCCCATCGGAATCCCATCATTGTCCCCATCCCATCTGCATCCCTGTCCCCATTCCGTCCCCATCACCCACCTGTTGAGGCCCCGCACCATGTAGGACTGGAGGTCAACAGAGCTGTGGGGGCAGAGAGCGGGTGACCACAGGGACCCACGGTGGGGGGAGACACCCCAAGTGAGACTGAGGGCCACCGGGGTGACATGGGGGGACACCATGGGGACATTGGGGGACACAGTGTGGAGGTATCACGGGGTTGTGGGGGTACCATGGGGATGTGGAGGGACACAGGGTAGTTCTTGGGGGGGGTCTTCACCTGTTGAGGTCACGGACGAGGTAGGGCTGGAGGTCGGCCGAGGGCCCCCGCAGCACCAGCCCCTTGGGGGGCAGCCGCTCCCCCTGGCTCGGCTGCCGCTGCAGGTGGGGGTTGCGCAGGGCCACGCTGATGTCCGTCAGCAGCCGGGGCAGTGGGCCCAGCTTCAGCAGGGCCTCCTGGGGGGGCAGGTCAGCCACAATCCCCACTCCCCCACCCCAATAACCTCCCCTGCGGGTGTATGGGGGGGCTGGGACCCCAATGACCATGGGGGACATGGGCGGGTGGGACCCCAATGACCACCTCTGGGTGGGCACAAGTGGATGGCACCCCAACGACCTCCCATGGTAGGACACAGGGGGCTGGAACTTCAATGACCTTCCCTGGTAGGACATGGGGGGCTGGGACCCCAATGATGTCACCTGGTGGGTCACGGGTGGATAGGACCCCCATGACCTCCCCTTAGGGGGAAGAGGTGGATGGGACCCCCAAATGCCCCTCTAGGGGCACCCAGATGTCCAGGATGCCAAAATCTCCCCTGGGGAGAACCTAAGCATCCAGGCCGCTGATCGCCCCCATAAGAGGACCCACGTGTCCAGGTGACACCCCCCTACCACGGGGCTCCCAGGTGACTGGGGTACCTTGCTGAGCTGGGACATGACCTCCCAGAGGAGAGCATGCAGGGTGGAGAGCTCACGGCCCAGGTCGATGTAGCCCTCGAAGCTGGTGCTGTTGGTGAGGGTGTCCAGGTTGGAGATCTCGTAGAGGAACTGCTGCATGCTGGTCCACTCCAGCTCCAGGAACTCATTCATGAAGGCCATGTACTCCTCCTTGCTGCCAAACCTGTGGCCAGGCACTCAGCAGGGTCTGCGCTGGCCCCCCCCATGGCTGTTGTCCTCCACCACTGGCCTTGCCCACCCTCTGTCCCTTCTGTCCCTTCGGCTTCCAGGCATCCCTTCATAAAGCCACGTCTGGCATTCATCCAGCTCTGCTGTCTGTTCTCCATCAATCTATTCACCAACTCATCCATCCATCTTCTTTCCATCCATCCTCCTTCCTTCCATCCATCCATCCCTCTGCCCAACTCATCCATCTACCAACTCATCTGTCCATCTTCCTTCCTTCCATCCATCTATCTTCCATCCATCCATAAATCCATCTATTCATCCTTCTGGCCACCAAATTCATCCATCCAACTCATCTGTCGATATTCTGTCCATCCAACTCATCCATCCATCTTACACCCATCAACTCATCCCCCCACCTTCCATGCATCTAGTCATCTTCTGTTCCTCCATCTTCCCTCCATCCACCACCTCACCACCCATCCACTCACTCATTTCCCACTCATCATCCATCAAATCATCCATCTTCTGTTCATCTGTTCATCTTCTCTACGCACCTATTCATCAATTCATCCATTCATCCACCAACTCAGCCAGTCATTTTCTATCTATCCTTCTTCTGTCCATCCATCAGCTCATGCCTCCAACTTCTGCCCATCCATCCACTCATCCAGCTATCTCCCATCCATCCATCCATCCATCCATCAGCTCATCCATCCACCTTCTACCCATCTATCCATCTTCTGTCCATCCATCAACTCATCCATCCATTTACTCTCCATCCACCCATGAATCCGCCCGTCCATCCACCCATAGACCTACGGATCCACCTTCCCTCCACCATGCCTCCATTCTTCTCCTCACCCACCTGTGTCCCCCACCATCTCTTCTCCCTCCACCAGACCACTGTCATCCACCACCATCCCTCCCTCCTTCACGTTGGGCGCTCACTTGGTGAAGTTGGCCAGGTTCTGGATGACCTTGGCGATGAGGGTGAGGGTGCGGGCAGTCTGCTCGTCAGGGTACTCCTGCATGAGGCCAAAGAGGCTGGGGGACATCACGGCGGGGCAGAGGAACCGCAGGAAGAGCGAGGCGCTGATCAACCGGTCGGCGATGTCCTCGCGGCCCCGCTCAGCGCATCGCAGCCGCCACGAGGCGAAGACCTCCTTCAGCTCCCGTGGGAACACGCTGCGTGGCGGGGGGAGACATGGTCAGGGACCCGTGGTGAGGACGCCAGGGGATGTCCCCAGCCCCAAGGACTCACCAGTGCGAGTTGACCACCTTGCAGAGGGCGAGCTCGCAGCACATGCGGAGATTGGCCTGGTGGTCAGCCAAGGTGGAGGCCGAGCACTTCATGGGGTCGACCTCACAGTTCTCCTCCGACTCGTACAGCGCCCGGATGAACTCGCCTGGGTGGGGACGGGGACATCAGAGCGGACCGGGGACTACCCCACCGTCCCACAGCCAAGCCAGCCCGATGGGGATATGGCCATGAGAAGGGACCACCCAACCACCTCATGACTGTGCCAATGGGGACCTGGAAGTGAACAGGGGCTGGGGACCACCCAACCATCCCATGGCCAGACCACCTTAATGGAGACATGGCCATGAGAAGGAACCACCCAACCATCCCCTGGCCACACCAACATGATCATAAGAAGGGACCACCCAACCATCTCATGACCATAGCAATGAGGACACAGCCATGAGAGAGGACCACCTAACTGTCCTACGGCCATGAGAAGGGATCACCCAACATCCCATGGCTATGCCAGTGGGGATAGAGCCATGAGAATGGACCACCCACCATCCCACAGTCATGCCAAAGGGGACAGGGCATGAGAACGGATCACCCAACCATCCCATGGCCCATGAGGACCTGGCTACGACCAGGGACTAGGGTCCACCCAATTGTACCCTAACGGAGACCCGGCCGTGAGAAGAGACCACCCAACCATCCCATCCCACGGCCATGCCAATGGGGACATGACCCATGTGTGGGGACCACCCACCGTCCCACAGCCATGCTGATGGGGCCCTGGCCATGATGGGGACCCTTGGCCATGACAGGGACCCCCCAGTGCCAGTGGAGCTCACCAATGGCATCCTTGAGGTATTTCTGGCCGATGAGTTTCAGGTACTCCTCTATGGCTTTCGTGGCGAGGGTGTTTTCCCGGAAGATCAGGTGCTCCCGGTCCATGAAGCGATCCACCTCCGTCATGGCCATGTCCGACAGGAAGTCCTGCCCACAGCCGTCAGGGCAGCCCAATGCCTGCCTACACCCCAGCAGCCTGGCCAGGCTGGCCCTGCCCACCCTCCGTGCACCCTTGTGTCCTGCCTCCATCTTCTGTCCATCCATCCATTCATCCATCTGTCCGTCCTCCATCCATCCACCCATCTGTCCTCCTATCCATCATCCATCTGTCCTCCATCCATCCTTCCCCCATTCTCTATCTATTCATCCTCCATCCCTCCAGCCACCCTCCATGTCTGTCCTTCATCCAACCTCCATCTGTCCTCTATCCCTTCTCCATCCATCTTCCATCTGTCCCTCATCAGTCTGTCCATTCTCTTCCAACCATCCTCCATCCATCCATTCTCCATGTGTCCTCCATCCATCCTCCATCCATCCTCAATCCTCCATCTAACCCTCCATCTCCCATGTGGCTGTCCATCCTCCTCCATCCTCCTCCATCTATCCATCCCTCTATCCATCCCTCCATCCATCCTCCATCTGTTCTCTATCCATCCTCCATCCCTGCTCTATCTGTCCTCTCTCCATCCTCCATCCGTCTGTCCATCCTTTTCTGTCCATCCTTCTCCATCCCTCCTCCATGTGTCTCTCGTCTATCCAACCACTATCCATCCTCTACCTGACTCCCAACTGTCTATCCATTCTGCTGCATCCATTCTCCATCCATCCATCCACCCAATCCTCCATCTGTCCTCTATCCACTCTCCAGCCATCCATCGTCCTCCATCCATCCATCCTCCATCTGTCCTCCATCCATTCTCCATCCATCCATCCTCCATCTGTCCTCCATCCATCTGTCATCCATCCATCCTCCTTCCATCCATCCATCCCTCCATCCTCAATCCTCCACCCCACCTCCACCCCCTCCTTCCCCACCCCTCCCCACCCCCCAGCCCCCCCACCTTAGCCTTGCCGGTGCTCTGCAAGATGTGCACCAACGCGCAGGCCACCTCCTCCTTGCTCTTGACGCTGAGCACGGGCTCCAAGACGGCGCAAAGCATCCGGTAATTGTTGGTGACATACTCGGCGAACTCCTTGTAGAGCTCCATGGGGAGGATGCTCATGGTCTGGAAGCGGCTCTTGACGCGGAGAGCCGGACAACCCGCCTTGCTCTTGCTGCCGCTGGGTTGGCTGAGTGGGTACCACTGCTCGGCGAAGTGCCGACCGGTGACACTGGCGATGGGGATGCTCACCATCCCTACGTAGTTACTCTTGTCCTTCTTGCGTTTCTTGTCGGTGTCCTTGTAGAGGTGGAGGCGGATGGTGCGGACGGACGGCAGGTTGTTGAACTCAAAATGTTCTCCCCAGAAGACGTTGTCGGTGCGCGCCTTGCTGGTGGTGCGGGCGTAGAGCATGTCATCCAGGCACAGCTCGCAGTAGTAGCGTTTCTTGGGGGGAAGGTCTCGCGCCTCGATCACCCACAGCTTCAGGACATTGTCCACCCGCCGGCTGTTGTCCTGGGGAGGGGTGGGAGGGAGGGAGGTGAGCAGGGGACGTGGGGACAGCTGGGGGTGAGGACATCCCGGTGTGGGATGTGGAGTGTGGGGGAGCCCAGGGCGGTGGGAGAGACAGGGGCAGGGAGAGCTGGGGGTGGGGGCAGATGGGGACAGTGACCCTGGGGCAGAGGTGACACCAGGGGAAAACGCCAGCAAAGAGTGGCCACCAGGACCAGCGACCCCAGGGCACAGTGACCCCAAGGGCCAGGGTGACCCCTGGGGACATCACCACCAGCGACCACTTCCATCCCCACCAGCTGACCATCCCCACCAGTTGACGAGCTCCATCCCTACCAGTTAACCACCCCCATACCGACCAGCTGACCATCCCCATCCCTACCAGCTGACCATCCTCATCCATACCAGTTGACCATCTTCATCCATACCAGTTGACCACCCTCAACCCTCCTAGCTGACCATCAACATCCCCACCAGCTGACCATCCCCACCAGTTGACCACCCTCAACCCCCCTAGTTGACCCTCAACCCCCCTAGTTGACCATCAACACCCCTACCAGTTGACCATCCCCATCGCCACTAGTTGACCAGCCCCATACCTACCAGCTGACCATCCCCATCCCTACCAGTTGACCAACCTCATCCCCCCCAGCTGACCATCCCCATCCCTACCAGTTGACCGTCTTCATCCCCACCAGTTGACCATCCTCATCCTCACTCCTTGACCATCCCCATCCCTACCAGTTGACCACCCTCGCAGCGATGACACCCTCACCTTGTTGGGCTTCACCGCCCTTTGCAGGTTCTCAATCCATTTGTCCCTCTCGGCAGCCGAACGGCAGGCAAAGCACTTAGTCCCCGAGGCTGTGGTCACCTGCGGGTGATGGCCAATGAGTGACCAGATGCCACGGTGATGGCCCAGGAGGGTGATGAGAAGGGCCGGACCGTACCTCGAAGCAAAACTCCTGGCCCAAGATGCTGCTGTGCACCGCCTTGATGATGGAGTCCTCATCCAGGTTGAGCTCCAGCGCTTCGGCCGCGCTGCTGGGGCTCAGCAAGGACTCATGGGAGTGCGACTCCTTGAAGCTCTGCATCAGCCGGGCCCTGTGGGGACACGGGGGGGGACGCTCGGGGGGGGGTTGGCAGGGTAAGGAGGGGGATGGGGGAGGTGCCCAGGGGGGTGACGGTGGTGGTGGTGGCATGCGAGCGGGGGGTGACGGTGGCGGTGGCGGGGGGGGGGGTACCTGGGGCATCCGCGCGGGACCTGGGGACACGTCCACGGCGCCGGGACGGACAGAGAGAGACAGAGTCAGGGCGGGGGCGGGGGGGGACACGGGATGGGACATGGGGGGGGGACACACGGGAGCAACCCCCACACCCCAACACCCAACATCACCTCCCCAGGGGACCCAGGCATCAGGGGAGCGCTCCACCCCCACCCCAAAGCCAGAGGGGACCCAGACATTCGGACACTCCCCCCCCAGCCAGAAAGGACCCAGGCATCTGGCCCCTCCCAAAACAGGGGGACCTGGGTGTCCAGACCCCAAAAACAGGGGTCCCAGGCATCCAGGCCCCCCGCCAAAGGGGACCCAGGCATCCGCCCCCCCCCAAACAGGGGTCCCATGCATCTGGGCCCCTCAGACAGAAGGGACCCAGGTGTCCAGCCACGCCAAAAAAGGGGGACCCAGGCACCCAGCACCCCCAAAACAGGGGACCCAGGTGTCCAGCCCCTCCAAAACAGGGGTCCTAGGCATCTGGGCCCCCCAGCCAGAAGGGATCCAGGCATCCAGCCCCCCCAAAACAGGGGGACCCAGGCATCCGCCCCCCCCCTCGCACTCAGCAGCCGGTGCAGGTGAGCCACCCCCAGGCGCTATATTTAGCCCCGGGGCTGCGTAAGCAGCGGCCCCGCCACGTCCCCGTCCCCGTCCCCGTCCCCACGGCCACCGCTCCCGGCTGCCGTCACTGTCACTGTGTCACCGGCACCCAGTGTGGCGGGGGTGGCACGGCTAAAAATACCTTGGCGAGCGGGCACCCCCCCCTTTTCCTGTAGGGACAAGGGACAACCCCCCCAGGGGACATCCCAAGGGACAAGGGTTGTCCCCCCCCAGGGCATCCCCCTGGGAACAAGGGACATCTTCCCAGGGGACATCCCCCCCAGGGCATCCCCCTGAGGTGGGGGACAATGGACGTCTTCCGGGGGACATCCCAAGGGACAGGGGACAAGGGACCCATCGTGGGAAGGGGATAAGGGATGCTGCTGGGTACAGGGGACACCGCAGGGACGCTCCTTGGGGACAGGGGACGAGGGACACCCCCCTTGGGGACCACCAAGGACTAAGGGGACAAGGGACCCCCAGAGCAGTGAGGACCCAGGGAAAGGGACAAGGGACTCCCTTGGGGACAAAGGGACAGAAAACCCCTGCAACCAGGGACCATGTCCCTGGGGACATGAGACATCCCTGGGGACATGAGACATCCCAGGGGACAAGGAACCCCCCCCCCAGGGACCAGAGCCATCCTTAGGGACATCCCCAGGGGACAGGAGACCCCATCCCCTGGGGACCAGGTCCTGGAGAAAAGGGACATTCCTGGGGACAAGTGGCCACCCTGGGGGCAAGTGTCCCCCCTCTGGGGACAAGAGACCCCATCCCTGGGGACCATCTCCCCA
Organism: Haliaeetus albicilla; assembly: GCF_947461875.1. NCBI lineage: Eukaryota > Metazoa > Chordata > Aves > Accipitriformes > Accipitridae > Haliaeetus > Haliaeetus albicilla. Next base: position 2,540,973 of record NC_091511.1, read on the forward strand.
GGGACAAGGGACATCCCTGGGGACACCAGGGACATGGGACAACCCCCCCACCACCACCACCTCCCTGGGACAAGGGACCGTACCCCATCCGCAGCTCTGGTGACGGTGACGCTGGGCCGGGTGCCAGGCCGGATCCTGTGCCCAGCTCCCACCCACCGGCTCCGGCTATAAACGGCACCGGCGCCGCCCGCCACCTGCCCGGCCACCCGGTCCCCAACGTGTCCCCAAGGCGGGGGACGATGACACGGCAAGAACCCGCTTTGCAGAGGGTGGGGGAGACCTGCCCCACATGGGGACACTGGGGACCAGCCCCATACGGTGACACTGGGGACACTGGGGACCTGCCACACAGGGGGACAAGGACATTGGGGACCTGCCCCATATGGGGACAAGGACATTGGGGACCTGCCCCATATGGAGACACTGGGGACCAGCCCCATATGGTGACAGTGGGGACATTGGGGACCTCCCCCACATGGGGACAAGGACATTGGGGACCTGCCCCATATGGGGACACTGGTGTCATTGGGGACCTGCCCCATATGGAGACACTGGGGACCAGCCCCATAGGGTGACAGTGGGGACATTGGGGACCTCCCCCACATGGGGACAAGGACATTGGGGACCAGCCTCATATGGTGACACTGGGGACATTGGGGACCTCCCCCACATGGAGACACTGGGGACCTGGCCCACATGGGGACACTGGGGACATTGGGGACCAGCCCCACATGGAGACACTGGGGACCTGGCCCACATGGGGACACTGGGGACATTGGGGACCAGCCCCACATGGAGACACTGGGGACCTGGCCCACATGGGGACACTGGGGACATTGGGGACCAGCCCCACATGGAGACACTGGGGACCTGGCCCACATGGGGACACTGGGGACATTGGGGACCTGCCACACATGGAGACACTGGGGACCAGCCCCATACGGTGACACTGGGGACACTGGGGACCTGCCACACATGGGGACGGGGACAGCAAAGACCTGCCCCATATGGGGACAAGGACTTGGGGGACCTGGCCCACATGGGGACATTGGGAACAGTGGGGACCTGTCCCACATGGGGACAAGGACACATTGGGGACCTGCCCCACACAGTGACAGTGAGGACACTGGGGACCTGCCCCTTACAGTGACACTGGGGACCTGCCCCACATGGGGACATTGGGGACAGCGGGGACATTGGGGTCCTGCCCCACACGGGGGATTGTCCCTGTGTCCGGCTGGAGGACACCTGGACCGGTCACCCCCACACGGAACCTGGGGGCATTCAGGGAACAGGGACATCCCTGTGCCCAGCCTGGGGACATGGGGGAGCAGGACCATCACTGTCCCCAACTTGGGGACACCCAGAGACCAGGACCATCCCCAAATCCATCCTGGTGCCACCTGGGCATCAGGACTGTCCCCATCCCCAACTTGGGGACACCCAGAGACCAGGACCGTGCCCATGTCCATCCTGGTGCCACCTGGGCATCAGGACTGTCCCACGTCCACCCTGGTGTCACCTGACAGCAGGACCATCCCCATCCCCAACCTGGGGACACCCAGAGATCAGGACTGTCCCCATGTCCACCCTGATGCCACCTGGGCCACAGGACCGTGCCCATGTCCACTCTGGTGCTACCTAGGCAGCAGGACTATCCCTGTCCCCAACTTGGGGACACCCAGAGACCAGGACTGTCCCCAAATCCATCCTGGTGCCACCTGGGCATCAGGACTGTCCCCATCCCCAACGTGGGGACACCCAGAGACCAGGACTGTCCGAACATCCATCCTGGTGTCACCTGGGCATCAGGACCATCCCTGTCCCCAACTTGGGGGCACCCAGAGATCAGAACTGTCCCCATGCCCACCCTGGTGTCACCTGGGCATCAGGACTGTCCCCATGCCCAACTTGGGGACACCCAGAGACCAGGACTGTCCCCACATCCACCCTGGTGTCACCTGAGCAGGACCGTCTGGACATCCATCCTGGTGCCACCTGGGCATCAAGACCATACCTGTCCCCAACTTGGGGACACCCAGAGACCAGGACCATCCCCACATCCACCTTGGTGCCATGTGACATCAGGACCGTCCCTGTCCCCAACTTGGGGACACCCAGAGACCAGGACCGTCCCCACATCCACCCTGGTGCCACCTGAGCAGGACCGTCCCCACGTCACCCTCCTCAACCCCCAACCTCCCCCCACCCCCAGACCATCCCCGCATCCTCCTGGCTATCCCCCCGCCGTGTCCCCGCCGTGTCCCCGAGGTGTCCCGGAGGTGTCCCCGCGTTGTCCCCCACCTGTCGTGGTCGGCGCTGCGGAAGCGGGGCAGGATCTGCCGGAAGCTGCTGGTGCGGTCGAGCTTGGGCTGGCTCTTGGTGCGCTTGATGGAGCTCTTCAGGCGGCGGCTCAGGAAGCCTTGCTGGGGTACAGGCGGCTGAGGGGGGGCCGGGGGGGGCCGGGGGGGTTGGGGGCGTCGGGGGGGGTCAGGGGGTTTGGGGGGTTTTGGGGGGCGGCGATGGGGGTGGATGGGGTAAGCGTAGTGACAGGCAGCGTGGGACCGGGGTTGGCACGGCGATGGGTTGTAGGGGAGCGGGGTTACCATGGCGACGGGTAACACAGGACCACGGTTACCGTGGCGACGGGTGGCATAGGACCGGGGTTACCGTGGTGATGGGTAACATAGGACCACAGTTACCACGGTGACGGGTGGCATAGGACCGGGGTTACCATGGCGACGGGTAACATAGGACCACGGTTACCATGGCGACGGGTGGTCTAGGACCAGTTTTACCATGGTGACGGGTTGTATAGGACCGGGGTTACCATGGCAACGGGCGGCATAGGAACAAGGTTACCATGGCGACAGGCAATATAGGAGCATGGTTACCACGGCGATGGGCAGTATAGGACTGGGGTTACCATGGCAACGGGCGTGTGGAGGAGCAGGGGGTTGGGTCTGGGTAACTGTGGTAACATGCGTGTGCGGGGAGGGAGGGGGGAGCGCGGTGACATGGGAGGGGGGTCACCCTGTGGGCAGGGCCAGGGTAACCATGGCAACGGGGATGGGCAGGACCACGGTAACCGTGGCAACAAGGATGTGCAGGACCAGGGTAACTGCAGCAAGACGCACGTGCAGGACCACAGTAACCACGGCAACAGGCATGTGCAGGGCCAGGGTAACCATGGCAACAGGCATGCAGGACCATGATAGCCACGGTGACATGTGTGACGGTAACCATGGCAACAGGCGTGTGCATGACCACGGTAACTACGGTGACGTGCGGATGGGCAGGGCCTGAGTAACCGTGGCAACACACGTGTAGGACCAAGGTCGCCATGGCAACATACACACGCAGGACCAGGCTAAGCACGGTCACATGCATGTGTGCAACCATGAGGACAGGCGTGTGCAGGACCACGGTAACCATGGAGACGTGGGAGCAGGGTAACCATGACGACATCTGTGTGCAGGATGGGGTAACCACGCTGACATACGTGTGCAGGATGGAGTAACCATGGCGACATAGGCATGGGGTAACCACGGCAACTCGTGGTGCAGGATGGGGTAACCACGGTGACATACATGTGCAGGATGGGGTAACCACAGCAACACAGCAACACGCATGTGCAGGATGAGGTAACCATGGCAACATACATGTGCACAATAGGGTAACCACAGTAACACGTGTGTGTGGGATGGCGTAACCATGGTAACTTACATGTACAGGATCGGGTAACCACAGCAACACGCATGTGCAGGATGAGGTAACCATGGCAATATACATGTACACAATGGGGTAACCACAGCAACACGCGTGTGCAGGATGGCATAACCATGGCAATATACATGTACATGATGGGGTAACCACAGCAACACGCGTGTGCAGGATGGCATAACCATGGCAACATACATGTACAGGATCGGGTAACCACGGCAACACGCATGTGCAGGATGGCATAACCATGGCGACATACATGTGCAGGCTGGCGTAACCACGGCAATGCGCGGGGAGCTACGGCGACACGCATGTGCACGGGGAGTGGGCACAGCCCCACCGTAACCACGGCAACAAGCGTGTGCGAGACCACGGTAACCACGGCAACAAGCACGCGCGGGGGGACTAACCCAACCACGCCAACACGCGTGGCCAGGAATCAAAGCGACCGCGACGCCGGGCGCGTACGGGACGACCGTAACCATGACGACAGGCGTGTGCGGGACGACGGTAACCGGGACGACAGGCGTGTGCGGGATGAGGGTAACCGTGGTGACAGGCGTGTGCTCACCGAGGGCCGGAAGGGGGGGGCAGGCGGGGCGTCCATGTTGATGCTGTACTGCTTCCCCCCGGGGACGCTCTTCCTGCGGGAGCGGCCGCCGTGGTAATCTGGGGGGGACGGGGGGGACGGGGGACGAGGGGGGGACAGGAGCCTGAGGGGACAGCGGGGACAAAGGGGGGGGGGAACGACGGGACACGGGGGGGGACAGGGGGGACCCCCACATCCCCCCCAGCCCACCCCCTTCCACTCGCTGTGGGGTTATGGCAGCGGGGACCCAGGTGTCTGGGGAGAATTTGGGGGGGCCCAGGTGGTCTGCGGGGGGGGAGAGGTGTCCAGGCAGAATTTGGGGGGGCAGGTGGCCTGGGGGGGGTTATGGGGGGACCCAGGAACCCTGGGGGGGGCACCCAGGCATCCAGGGAGAATTTGGGGGGGCCCAGGTGGTCTGGGGGGGGACCCAGGAGTCTGGGGAGAATCAGGGGGGGCCCAGGCGTCCTGGGAAGGGTATGGGGGGGCCATGGGGTCACCCCAGTGTCAGGGAGGGCCCCGAGGGCCTCCCTCCCTCTCCCCCCCCACCTCCCAGCAACCCTCGGGGTCCCCTCCCCCCTCCCCCCTCCCTCTGCCCCTCCCCCCGTCCCTCCCCTCCGTCCCCGACGTCACCCCCCCGCTCCCCCCCCCCGAAAACCAAGGGACATCCCTGTGCTCCTGGGGTCCCCCAAACTCTGCCTCCCCCCCCAACATCCCCTGAACTGCCCCCCCAACTCTCTGCCCCCCCCAAATCCCCTTAACTCTGCCCTTGGCCTGGGGCTCCCCCTAACTCTGCCTCCCCCAAATTCCACTACCCTCCCAAATACCCTTTACTGCACCCCTGGTCATAGGGTCCCCTTAATTTTGCCCCCCCCCCAAGACCCCCCCAAACTTTGACCCCCCCCAAATCCCCTTAACTCTGCCCCCTCAAATATACCCCTAACTCTGCCCCCCCGAGACCCTCCTAAACTCTCTCCCCAATTTTGGGGTCCCCTTAACTCCGCCCCCCCATACACCCCTAATTCTCCCCCCCAAGACCCTCCAAACTCTGCCTCCCCCTCCCTGTGACCCCCCCCAAATTCTGTCCCCAATTTTGGGGTCCCCTTAACTCCGCCCCCCAATATACCCTTAATTCTGCCCCCCCAACTGCCTCTAATCTTGGGGTCCCCTTAACTCTGCCCCCCCGACCCCCCCAAACTCTGACCCCCCCCATATACCCTTAACTCTGCCCCCCCACACCTCTGTCCCCAATATTGGGGTCCCCTTAACTCTGCCCCCCCCAGACCCCCCCAAACTCTTCCCCCCCCAATACACCCTTAACTCTGCCCCCCCGGCCCCCCCCCCAAACTCTACCTCCAATCTTGGGGTCCCCTCACCCCCGACACCCCCCCCTCCTCCAAGACCCCCCCACCCCCCCACCCCGGGTTCCTACCGGCCACGGTCCTGCTGCCGCCCTCCAGGCTGAGGCGGGTGCCGGGGGGGGGCCCCAGGGTGCCCCGAAACGCCCAGGGGGGGCCCGGTTGGGGGGGGCCCCACATGGCGCCTCCCCGACCCTAAAGTCGCCCCGGGGGCCCCCCACGAGGCCCACGGGCACCCGGGGGGGGGGAACCGGCCCCCGGCAGCATCCCCGCACGCCTCGCACACGCGTGTGCCGCCACGCGCGCGGCGGGTCGGGGGCACGAGCGGCGGGATTTGGGGGGGGGGAGCGGGGGGGCGCACACACACGCGCACACACGCTCGGGTAGGTGTGAGCACGGGGCCAGGGGCACACTCAGCCCTGGGTTTGCACACTCAGCCCTGGGTTTGCACGCTCAGCCCTGGGTTTGCACGCTCAGCCCTGGGTTTGCACGCTCACGCTCAGCCCCAGAGCCATGCACGCTTGCTTACTCCAGGCTTTGCACGCTCAGTCCGGGCCTTGCACACTCAGCCATGGCCGTGCACGCTCATGCCGGGCCGTGCACGCTCACGATCAGCCCTGGTGCCGGGCACGCTCAGCCCTGGCTGGGCACACTCACTCCAGGCTGGGCACACTCACGCTCAGCCCCGGAGGAGCGCACGCTCACCCCCAGCCACGCACGCTCACCCCAGGCCGTGCACGCTCACCCTGGGCCATGCACGCTCACGCTCACACCTGGACCTGTGCACACTCACCCCAGGCCGGGCATGCTCACACCCGGACCTGTGCACGCTCACCCCAGGCTGTGCATGCTCACACTCGCACCGGGAGCCGTGCACGCTCGTTCCAGGCCGTGCACGCTTGTCCAGGCCGTGCACGCTCACACTCACACCAGGAGCCGTGCACACTCACTCCAGGCTGTGCACACTCACACGGGCGCTGGGAGCCGTGCACGCTCACCCCAGGCTGTGCACACTCGTTCCAGGCCGTGCACGCTCACACTTGCACCAGGAGCCGTGCACGCTCACCCCAGGCCGTGCACGCTCATTGCAGGCTGTGCACGCTCACACCAGGAGCCGTGCACACTCACCCCAGGCCGTGCACGCTCGTTCCAGGCCGTGCACGCTCACACTTGCACCGGGAGCCGTGCACGCTCACCCCAGGCCATGCACGCTCACACTCTCACCCCTGAGCCATAGTGTCCCCCCTACCAAGCCGTGCACGCTCCCCTGGAGCTGTGCACACTCACACTCACAGCCGAGCACGCTCCCCCCAGGCCCTGCACACTCACCGTCACCCCCGAGCCGTGCACAATCCCCCTCCGAGCCGTGCACGCTCACCCCCGGCCGTGCATGCCCACACTCACCCCCGGAGCTGTGCACACTCACCCTCACCCTTAGCCCCGGCCTTGCACACTCACCCTCAGCCCCGGAGCCGGGCACGCTCACCCCTGGAGCTGTGCACCCTCCCTCCTCCAGCCGTGCACACTCACCTGGGAAGCCATGCACGCTCCAGCCTTGCACGCTCACTCCCCCGAGCCCTGCACGCTCCTGCTCACTCCCAGCCGGGCACGCTTATGCCTGCAGCCGGGCACGCTCGTCCCCAGCCGGGCACGCTCACTGTCACACCTGGACCGTGCACACTCACCCCCGGCTGTGCACACTCCGTTCCCCCTGAGCCTTGCACGCTCCCCCCCTCCCCGAGCCTTGCACGCTCCCCTGCACCCCCCAAGCCTTGCACGCTCACCGCCAGCCTTGCACGCTCCCCCTCACCCCCAGCGCCTTGCACGCTCACCCCCGAACCTTGCACGCTCCCTGTCACCCCCCCAGCCTTGCACACTCACCCCCCAGCCTTGCACGCTCCCCCTCACCCCTGCAAGCGTGCAAGCTCGCTCCCGCTTGTGCACGCTCGCTCCCGCCGTTGCGCGCTCGCTCCCTCTTTTGCACGCTCGCTCCCGCCCTTGCACGCTGGCTGCCGCCTTTGCACACTCGCTCCCGCCGTTGCACGCTCCCCCCGGGCCGGGGGGGCGGGTTTTGCACACTCGCCCCGGCCGTTGCACACTCACCCCCCGCCGCTCCCGCTCCCGCCGCCGCCGCCGCCGCCCCGCGCGCGCGCACGCTCCGCCCCCGCCGCGCGCCCCCCTCCGGCCCCGCCCCCTCCCCTCCCCGCTCTCACCTCGGGCGCGCGCGGCCCCGCCCCGGCCCCGGGGTGGAGGGGGGGAGGGGGCGGGGTCCGGGGGAAGGGGGCGGAGCGGTGTTGCCGGGGAGACGTGGCCACGCCCCGCCGCCGCGCGCGGGCGCGCGCGCGCGCGCGCGTGGGGTCTCGTGTCCGCGTGTCGCCCCCCCCTCCCCCACCCGTGGGACCCTGCGGGGGGGGTACACAGGGACGCGTGTCCCCCCCCAGTGACACCCACGGTGGAGCCAGCGCGGTCCCCACGGGGGACGGTGACACTGGTGGCACTGGCAGTGGTGGTGATGGTGGCAGTGGGGATGGTGACGCTGGTGGCACCGGTGACACCGGTGGTGGTGGCAGTGGGGACAGCGACACGTGGTGGTGGTGGGGACAGTGGCAGTGGTGGCAGTGAGGATGGTGACGCTGGTGGCACTGGTGGTGGTGACAGTGACGCTGGTGGTGGTGGTGACAGTGGCAGTGGGGACAGTGATGCTGGTGGCGCTGGTGGCACTGGTGGTGGGTGCAACAGTGGTGATGGTGGTGACGGTGGCAGTGGGGATGGTGGCACTGGTGGTGACAGTGGTGGCAGTGGGAATGGTGACGCTGGTGACACTGGTGGTGGTGATGGTGGTGAGAGTGGCAGCGGGGACAGTGACACTGGTGGCACTGGTGACACTGGTGGTGGTGGTGACAGTGACACTAGTGGTGGTGGCAGTGGGGATGGTGACACTGGTGGCGGTGGTGACAGTGGTGACAGTGACACTGGTGATGGTGGTGACAGCAGCAGTGGTGACAGCGACACTGGTAGCACTGGTGGTGGTGGTGACAGTGGTGACTGGTAGTGGGGACAGTGACACTTGTGGTGGTGGTGATGGTGGCAGTGGGGATGGTGACACTGGTGGCACTGGTAGTGGTGGTGACGGTGGTGATAGTGGTGACAGTGACACTGGTGACGGTGGTGAGGGTGGCAGTGGGGACAGTGGGGGCAGTGACACTGGTGGCACTGGTGATGGTAGTCAGGGTGGCAGTGGGGACGCTGAGAGTGGTGGCGATAGCAGCGGTGATGGTGACGGCGGTGACAGTGGGGGCAGTGACACTGGTGACACTGGTGGTGGGATTGGTGGTGGCAGTGGGGACAGTGGCAGTGGTGGCAGTGGGGACAGCAGTGGCAGTGCCAGTAGTGGTGGCAGTGGGGACAGTGGGGATGGTGGTGGCAGCAGGGACAGTGGCAGTGGCTGGTGGCCATGGCAGCACTGGTGACAGTGGCAGCAGTGGCAGCGATGACAGTGGTGCTGGTGACGGTGGTGGCAGTGGTTGGAACGGCGGCAGCGCTAACGGTGGCAGTGGGGATGGTGACAACAGGGACGGTGGCTGTGGATGGTGGCAGTGGTGGCCCTGGTGGCAGTGGCTGGTGACAGAGGCAGCGGTGACAGTGATGCTGGTGGCAGTAGTGCTGGTGATGGAGGTGGCAGTGGTGAGAGTGGTGGCAACGGTGACAGTGACGGTGGGGATGGTGGTGGCAGCAGGGGTGGTGGCTGTGGCTGGTGGCAGGGATGGTGGCAGTGGTGGCTGGTGGCAGTGGTGGGGGTGGCTGGTGACTGTGGTGGCGGTGGCACTGGTGGCAGTGGTGGGGATGGTGGCAGTGGCTGGTGGCCATGACGATGGTGGTGACAATGGTGACAGTGGCTGGTGGTGGCAGTGGCTGCAGTGGTGGTGGCTGTGGTGGCAGTGACATGGCCGTGGGGGGTGATGGTGGTGGCAGTGGTGGTGGCACTGGTGACAGTGGTGGTGGCACTGATGACAGTGGTGACAGTGGCCGTGGTGGCAGCGGTGGTGGCAGTGACCATGGTGGCACTGGTGGCAGTGGTGGTGACGTGACGGTGACCGTGGTGGCAATGGTGGTGGTGGCACTGGTGACACCAGTGACAGCGGTGGTGGCAGGGACCATGGTGGCAATGGTGGTGGTGTCACTGGTGTCACTGGTGACCGTGGTGGTGACAGTGACAGTGACCATGGTGGTGGCAGTGTCACTGGTGTCACTGGTGACCACGGTGGTGACAGCGACCATGGCGGTGGTGGTGGTGTCACTGGTGTCACTGGTGTCACCGGTGACAGCGGCGGCGACAGTGACCGTGGTGACAGCGGGGGCGACGCCTGCCCCCCCTCGCCCCCCGCCGCTGTCGCCGTTGCCATGACGACGCGCTGCCGCCCCGCCCCGCCCCGCCGGGTGGGCGGAGCCTGGGTTTGAAATCCCGGCAGGAAGCGGGGGAGGGGGCGGGGCCGGGGGTAAGAGAGGGGGCGGGGCATCGCCATATCGCCCCCACCACCACCCCACGGCGGGGGGGGCAGCACCCTGACGCCTGGGTCCCCTTTTTTTGGGGGGGGTGGGGGAGGGGTCCCTCCACGGGTGGGGGAGGGGCCAGGCCGGGTTGGGTCCATTTTTTATTTTTGGGGGGGGGGGGGGGGGGGATGGGATGGAGGGGGGGGTAGGAGCATCCTCCCCCTCCCCTGCCCGCGGGGTTTCCCTAGCAACGGTTGCCGAGCAGCCCTGCGTGCCTCCAGCGAGTATTATGGGATGGCTCGGCGGGCTTCGAGCCGGGGCGGAGGTGGAGGGAGCTGGAGCCGGGGGGGGGGGGGGGGGGGGGGCGGTTTCTCCCCCTCCCCTCTCCCCCTTCTCCTCCTTCCCCCCCCCAAAAAGGGACTCAGGTGGTCGGGGGGGGCCCCTCTCCCCCCGCCCGGTACCGTGCTCGGGGTGGGGCCGCCCCTCCACCGGGACGCTGACGGTTCGGCGCAGCAGTTTGCTCCGGCACGGTTCGCTCCGGCGGTCCCGGATAAGCAAAGGATGAATCTGGGCGGGCGGGGGGGGGGGTGTTAATAAAAATGAAGGACCCCCCCCCCGGGGTCTTTAATTCCGTTTTTTTTCCCCATCATCTTCCTCACTCACCTCCTCCTCATCCAGCATCAGCAGCTGGTTCCCGGAGATGATGCAGAACCGGGGGTTCCAGGGTGGGCGCTCGTAGGGCGACGGGGCGTAAGGCCCACGGGCCAGGGGGGGTCCTCGCACATCTGGGGGGGGACACACACGACAAGGGGGGGTCATTGCTAAAGCCACCTTTTTCTCTTCCTTTCCCCCCGCTCCAGTATCACCCATGGGTGCTGGCAGGCAGCATCCTGCATCCCGGCGTTGCTCCGGTAACTGCAGCCCACGGGGAGGGGGGGGACGACACCCACCCGGATGCTTGGGTGCCCCCCCCACCCACTCTGGATGCCTGGGGGTCGCCCCCCCAGGCAGTTGGGTGCCCCCCCCAGACGCCTGGGTGCCCTCCTGACACCTGGGTGCCCCCTCTCACTCTGCTTGCCCCCCCCAGACACCTAGGTGACCCCCCCAGACACCCGGGTGCCCCCCCCGCACACTTAGGTGCCCCCCCCACCCTGGGTGCCCCCTCCAGACACTTGGGTGCCCCCCCCCCCCCGCTGGGTGCCCCCCACCCAGGACACCTGGGTCCCCACTTGGGGTCCTGGAAGGTGGGGGGGCAGACACCTGGGTCCTCCCCACCCCCCCCGGGTCCCTCAGGGTTCCCATACCGGGGGGGGGGGGGGGGATGGGCAAAGCCCGGACACCTGGGTGCCCCCCCACCCACCCACCCACTCCCCCCTCCCGCCTGGGTCGTCCCCCCCCGGCCCCGGCCCCGGCCCCGTTTCCGAAGTGGGTCAGGCCGGTCCCCGGGGACCCCCCCGGCCCCGCCGCCCCCGGTCGGGCCCTGTCCGTCGGGATGAAGCCGGTACCGGGAACATCCCCCCCGCCCCGCCGTCCCCCCCCACTCTCCCCCCCCCTCCCGGTAACAGCGTCCTCCCCCGGGCCCGGCAGTGACCGGCACCGGCAGCCCCCCGGGACCGGCATCTCCCCGGTAGCAGCATCCCCCCCCCGGGCCCGGGATCCTCCGGTACCGGCAACCCCCGGTCCCGGGATCCTCCGGTCCCCGTATCTCCCCGGTAGCAGCATCCCCTGGTCCCGGGATCCTCCGGTCCCGGCGTCAGCCCGGTCCCAGCATCCCCCAGTAACACCATCGACCCAATACCGGCATCTCGCCGGTACCGGCATCTGTCTCCCCGGTACCGGCATCTCCCCGGTTAGCAGCATCTTCCCCCGTACCGGCACGCCACGGTAGCAGCATCCTTCCCCGGTACCGCCATCCCCCGGTACCGCCATCACCGGGTACCAGCGTCCCTCCGGTACCGGTACCGACATCCCTCCGGTACCGACATCCCCCCGGTCCCGACATCCCCCCCGGTCCCGACACCCCCCCCGGTCCCAGCATCCCCCCGGTACCGACATTCCCTCCGGTACCGACACCGACACCCCCTCGGTACCGGTCCCAGCATCCCCCCGGTCCCGGTATCCCCCCGGCCCCATTCCCTACACCCCCACCCCCCCTCCCCGTTACCGGTCCCGGTTCCCCCCGGCGGCCCCACCCCGGACCGGTTCCCCCCCCCTCCCCTCCCCGGTGCCCTCCCGGTGCCGGGTCCGCTCCCCCCGCCGGTGCCGGTACCTCGGAAGGGGACATAGGACATGGTTCCTCCGCCGCTCGCTTCCCCCGGGCGCCGGTACCGGGCGGCGCGGGGGGACCCAGGCGGCCGGGGGAGGGACCGGGGCGGGGGGGGCGGGGGCGGGCGGAGGGGGCGGGGCCGGGGGGCTGGGGGGAGGGACGCGCGCGGGGGGAGGGGGAGGGGACACGGGGGGAGGGGGAGGGGGCGGGGCCGGGGAGGGGGAGGGGAGGGAGGGGAGGGGGGGGCGCGGAGGCGGCGGCTTTAAGGGGCTCGGGGGGGACGACAGCGGTGGAACCAGTGGAACCAGTGACACCAGCGGGGACACCAGTGGAACCAGCGACACCAGCAGCACCAGGGACAGCAGTGGAACCACGGACAGCGGGGACACCAGTGGAACCAGTGACACCAGCGACAGCGGGGACACCAGTGGAACCAGCAACACCAGCAGCACCAGGGACAGCAGTGGAACCACGGACAGCAGTGGAACCAGTGACACCAGCAACACCAGCAGCACCAGGGACAGCAGGGACAGCAGTGGAACCAGTGACACCAGCGACAGGGGGGACAGCAGGGACACCAGTGACACCAGGGACAGCAGTGGAACCAGCGACAGCAGTGACAGCAGTGACACCAGGGACAGCAGTGACAGCAGTGACACCAGGGACAGCAGTGACACCAGGGACACCAGCAACACCAGTGACAGCAGTGGAACCAGTGACATCAGCGACTCCAGGGAGACCAGCAACAGCAGTGAAACCAGTGACAGCAGCGGCACCAGTGGCACCAACCAGTGACAGCAGTGGCACCAGTGGCACCAGTGACAGCAGGGACACCAGGGACAGCAGTGGAACCAGGGACTCCAGGGACACCAGTGGAACCACTGGCACCAGTGACAGCAGGGACACCAGGGACAGCAGTGGAACCAGTGACATCAGGGACAGCAGTGGAACCAGCCACACCAGGGACAGCAATGACACCAGTGGAACCAGTAGCACCAGCAACACCAGCGGCAACAGTGACAACGGTGACACCAGGGACACCACTGACACCAGCGGCAACACTGGCACCAGTGGAGCCAGTAGCACCAGTGTCCCAATCCCAGTGCTCCCACTGCCCTTCCAGTGTCCCACCATTCCATTCCAGTGCCTCCCAGTTGCTCCCAGGGCCCCATACCAGGGCCTGCCTGTGTCCCCATTGCCCCTATCCCAGTGCTCCCAGTAACCCCAGGTCCCCACACCAGTGCCTTGCACTGCCCCATCCCAGTGTCCCCAGTGCTCCCAATCCTCTAATCCCAGTGCCACCAAGTCCCCAGGGTCCCCAGAGTCTCTATCCCAGTGCTTCCAGTGCCACCAGTGCCCCACCCCAGTGTCCTCAGGGTCCCCAGAGTCTCTATCCCAGTGCTCCCAGAGCCACCAGTGCCCCACCCCAGTGTCCTCAGGGTCCCCAGAGTCTCTATCCCAGTGCTTCCAGTGCCACCAGTGTCCCCATCCCAGTGCCCCCAGTGCCCCATCCCAGTGTCCCCAAGGTCCCCAGTCTCTATCCCAGTCCTCCCAGTGCCACCAGTGTCCCCATCCCAGTGCTCCCGAGGGCTCCTACACACTCAGCCCTCCCAGCAGCTCCCAGTTCACACTGGGGTGAGTGTGAGCGTGCCCAGGGGGGCAGTGAGCATGTGCATGAGATCAAAGCAAGCGTGCGAGGCGGCAGGTGTGCACGAGGGGAGGGTGAGCGTGCAACAGGGGAGTGTGCACAGCACCAGAGTGAGTGTGCGAGGAGGTGAGTGTGCACAGGGGGAGTGTGCAGGGGATCAAAGGGAGTGTGCAAGGAGGTGGGTGTGCACGGGGCGCGTGTGCACGGAACGAGCGTGCGCTGCACCAACCTGAGCGTGCAGAGGGCATGCGCGAGCGTGCGCTGCACAAATGGGAGCGCACGGGGGAGCGTGCGAGGGGTAAGCGGGAGTGTGGACCCAGTGCGTGCGCTGCAGGCACATGAGCGTGTGAGGGACAAGTGTGTGCAGCACGAAGGTGAACGTGCATCAGGTGAGTGTGCAAGGGCTGAGCGTGCCTGGGGGGAGTGTGAGTGTGCAAGGGTGAGGGTGAGTGTGCCCGGGGTGAGCGTGCACTGCACAATGTGATGTGAGTGTGCAAGGAGGTGAGTGTGCCTGGGGCGAGTGTGAGTGTGCCCGGAGCGAGCGTGCATCCCACAAATGTGATGTGAGTGTGCAAGGGGTGAGCGTGAGCCTGTGCAGGGTGAGTGTGGGTGTGCACATGGTGAGTGCAAGTGTGTCCAGAGTGAGTGTGCGCTGCACAAACGTGATGTGAGTGTGCAAGGGGTGAGTGTGAGTGTGCACACAGTGAGTGTGAGTGTTCCCAGGGCGAGTGTGAGTGTGCATGGGGTGAGTGTGCCCAGAGTGAGTGTGAGTGTGCCCAGGGTGAGTGTGCACACAAGCGGTTCTCACACTCCCATGCTCCCGTTGACACTCGCACACTCACATCCACACACTCACACTCACAGCCCCACCCCAAGTCCCACTCACACTCACTCACACTCACACCCCCACGGCGGCTCTGGCCAACCTGGGCTCACGGGTGGGTGTGAGCGTGAGCATGAGCGTGTGCTCAGTGTGCGTGCGGGCACACTGTGGCCCTGAGAGCTGGGGGACGGCCACTCACACTCACACTTACACCCACTCACACACTCCCCCACTCACACCCACTCACGCTCACACTCACACTCGCTCCCACACTTTCCTGCTCACTCCCACTTACACACTCACTCCCACTCACCCACGCCCCCCACTCACACTCACTCCCACTCAATCACACGCTCCCCCACTCACATACACACTCACTCCCACTCACTCCCACCCACTCCCACTCCCACTCATTCACTCCCGCTCCCACTCACTCCCACACTCGCACTCACACCCACACTCAGATGCGCACTCACACTCAACCCCCACTCCCCCTCCCCCTCCCCACCCCACTCACTCTCACTCACCCCCCTCCCCACTCACACTCCCCTCCCCCCATGCTCACACTCGCCCTCCCCCACCTCCCCCCACCCCCACTCCCTCCCCCACACTCCCCCTCCCCTCCCCCACACTCACACTGCCTCCCACTCCCACTCACTCCCCTCCCCATCTCCCCCCCCCCCCCACACTCCCCCTCCCCCACTCACTCTCACTCTCACACTCGCCCCTCCCCCCCTTCCCCTCCCCCCGCCACTTCCGGCCGCGCGCTGACGCGCGGGGCGGGGGCGGGGGCGGGGGCGTGGCCGCGGTGACGCGCCGGGGGGAGGGGGGAAGGGGCGGGGCCGGCCGGGTCACGTGGGGGCGGCGGCCGAGCGGCGGGAGCGGCGGCGGGTACGGGAGGGGGAGGGGGGGGGAACGTGGGGCTGGGGGGGCAAAATGGGGGGCGGGGGGGCAGTATGTGGGGCCAGGGGCTGGATGTGGGGCTGGGGGGGGCTGTACAGGGGTTGGGGGGGCTGGATGTGGGGCGGGGGGGTAGTACACGGGGCCGGGGCAGTGTAGGGGGCTGGACGTGGGGCTGTGAGGGCCGCGTGTGGGGCTGGGGGGAGGGGCAGCACCTGGGGGGGCGGGGGGCAAGAGATGGGGCAGGGGAGGGCGGGGGGGCACTTCGGGGGCCGGGGGGCAGCCGGGGGGCAGCCGGGGGGCAGCCGGGGTCCCCTGACGGCGCCGGCTCTCCCGGCAGGAGGGGACACGGCGCCGGCTCCCGCGCCCCATGAAGGCGGCCTGTGGTGTGAGTACCCGCCCCACGGCTGTCGTGAGGGAGGGGGGGACTATCGTGACGGGGGGGGTATGGCAGCGTGACAGGGATGGTGGCGTGGGGCTGGGTGTCACGACGTGGTGGCTATCGCGACATGGCAGATGTTGCGGAGCCGTGGCGGGATATCGCGACACGGTGACTGTCGCGATGCGGTACACGGGTGTCGCGACATCGTGGGTGTCATGGCGTGAGGGGTATCATGACAGTGTGGGTGGCTGTCGTGACATAGCGGCTGTCGTGGCGTAGTGGGTGTCATGATGCTGTGGTCAGGAGGTAAGGCTGGGTATCACGACATGGTATCGTGATGTGGTGGGTATTGTGACATGCCAGGCCTCGCAGTGCTATTGCCAGGTATCTTGGTCCCATGGGCCACTATCACGACATGCTGAGTGTTGCTGGCTATCATGACACAGCAGGTGTTGCAATGAGCCGGGGATCGCGACAGGCTGGGTGTCGTGACGTGATGGGATTCGTGACATCACAGGGCTGTGCCCGGCTGTCATGACACGCTAGATATTGCAATGTTCCGGGTTTCACAGTGTCCTTAGTGGCTGTTGCAACGCTCTGGCTGTTGTGACTTGCCAGGTCACGCAGCGACACTGCCAGGCACCGTGGTGTCATGGGTATCGCGACATGGTAGGTGTCGCAGCCGTGTGGCTATTGTGATGTGGTGGGTATCATGGTGTGGTGGCTGTCATGACATGGTATTGCAACATGGTGGGTATCATGACATGGCAGGTATTGTGATGTGATGGTATGATGTGGTGGGTATCATGACAGGGTGGGTATTGTGACTTGGTAATATGATATGGTGGCTATTGCGATGTGGTGGGTATAGTGACAGGGCAGGTATCATGACGTGGTGGTATGACGTGGTGGGTATCTTGACAGGGTGGCTATCATGACAGGGTGATATGATGTGGCTATTGCGACGTGGGTATCGTGACTTGGTAGTATGATATGGTGGCTATCGTGACAGGGCGGGTATCATGATGTGGTGGTATGACGTGGTGGGTATTGTGACGTGGTGGGTGTTGCGATGTGGTACGACATGGCAGGTATCGTGACAGGGCGGGTATCGTGACTTGATAGGACGATATGGTGGCTATCGCGCTGCGGCGGGTATCGCGACGTGGCGGTACAACGCAGCGGGTATTGCGATGCGGTGGCGCGACATGGAGGTACAACGCGGCGGGTGTCGCGCCGTGGCGGCTCTCGGGACGCGGCGGCTATCGCGACGTGGCGGTGTCCCCGCAGGCGCTGGTGCTGGCGCTGGTGACGGTGACGACGGCGCCGCTGCTGCAGGCGCTGGGGCGACGGCTGCTCTCCATGGCCTCGGGCTCCCGCGACCCCGGCGACCCCGGCGCCCCCTACGTCCCCGGCAGTCTGTCCGCCGCCTTCGTCACCTGCCCTAACGAGACGGTGGCCAAGGAGCTGGCCAGGTGGGGGGCGACACCGGGGGGGTGACGGGGTGACATGGAGGTGACACGGGGGGCGACGTGGAGGTGACATGGGGGTGATGGGGGGGCGACAGGGGGGTGGTGACGGGGCGGCAGGGGAGGTGACACCGGGGGTGACATGGGGAGGTGACATGGGGGGTGATACCAGGGGGTGACGTGGAAGGTGACATGGGGGAGTGAGGGGGGGTGACAGGAGAGGTGACACCAGGGGGTGACAGGGAGGTGACATGGGGGTGACACCAGGGGGTGACAGGGAAGGTGACATGGGGGTGGCAGGGGAGGTGACACGGGGTGACAGGACGTGACATGGGGGTGACAGGGGAGGTGACACGGGGGGTGACAGGGGAGGTGACACAGGGGGGTGATACGGGGGGGTGGGGGGGGTGACAGGGGAGGTGACACAGGGGGGTGATACGGGGGGGTGGGGAGGTGACATGGGGGGTGACAGGGGAGGTGACAGTGTCCCCGCCGGCCCAGGACGATGGTGGAGAAGCAGCTGGCCGCCTGCGTCAACATCCTGCCCCACGTCACCTCCATGTGAGTGGGGACACGGGGGGGGGACACGGGGACGGGGAGGGGACACGGGGGGACAACAGGCCCCCCCCATGTCCCCCCCGCGTCCCCCCCTGCAGCTACGAGTGGAAGGGGAAGGTGGAGGAGGACAGCGAGGTCCTGCTGGTGAGTGGTGTCCCCGCGGTGTCACCAGTGTCCCCACAGTGTCACTGGTGTCCCCAGTGTCCCCATGGTATCTCCAATGTCCCCTTGGTGTCCTTGGGGTGCCCCCAGGGTGTCCCCTATGTCCCCACAGTGTCCCCAGTGTTCCAAGGGTGTCCCCATGGTGTCCCCAATGTCCCCATAATGTCCCCATGCTGTCCCAAAGGTGTCCCCAGTGTCCCTGGGGTATCCTCATTCTGTCCCAAAGGTGTCCCCAGGACGTCCCCAATGTCCCCACGGTGTCCCCACCATCCCTGGGGTGTCCCAACAATGTCCCAAAGGTTTCCCCAGGGTGTCCACATGGTGTCCCCAGGGTGTCCCCGGTGTCCCCACAATGTCCCAAAGGTGTCCCCAGGTTGTCCCAAAGGTGTCCTCATGGTGTCCCCAGGGTGTCCCCAGTGTCCCCAGAGTGTCCCAGCAATGTCCCAAAGGTGTCCCATGATGTCCCAGGGTGTCCCTGGGGTGTCCCCACTGTCCCCATGATGTCCCCAAGCGCGTGTGTGTGTCCCCCCCCGTCCCCTCTCCCCCCCCCAGATGATCAAGACCCGCAGCTCCAGGATCCCGGCGCTGGCCGACTTTGTACGGTGAGACCCGGGGCGGGGGGGTGACAGGGTGACACTGGGAGGGGGTGACAGGGTGCCACGCCCACCGTGACACCCCCCCCTTGTCCCTGTGTCCCCCCCCCCAGGTCCGCACACCCCTACGAGGTGGCCGAGGTGGTGGCAGTGCCGGTGGCCCAGGGGAACCCCCCCTACCTGCGCTGGGTGTGGGACAGCGTCCCCCCCTGAGCCCCCCAAAAAGGAGGGGGGGGACACCCCCAAAAATGGGGGGGACACCCCACAAATGGAGGGGGGCACCCACAAATGGGGGAGGACCCCAAATTTGCAGGGGGATCCCCAAATTTGAGGGGGGGAGGACATGCAAATTTGCGGGGGGGAATTGGGGGTGACCCCAAATTTGGGGTGGGGAATTGGGAGTGACCCCAAATTTGGGGGTAACAAATTGGGGGGGGAATGGGGGTGACCTCAAGTTTGGGGGGGAGAATTGGGGGTGACCCCAAATTTGGGGGGTAAAAAATTAGGGGGGTGGGAATGGGGGTGACCCCAAATTTGGGGGTGACAGATTGGGGGGGATACCCCCAAATGGGGACAATGACAGCCAAATTGGGGGGGATGGAAATTGGGGGGGTGGGGCCATGCAAATTGGGGGGAGCCCCCCAAATTGGGGAGGGGGTGTTATGGGGGGGGCAGCCCCCCACAAACCACAGGAGGCCGCGCTGCCCTTGAGCTGTTTATTGGGGGGGGGGACACAGACATGGGGGGGGGACAGGGGGGTGCCCCCCCCCGGGGGGGTGCTCCCCCCCCGCCCCCCTTTAAATATCCTCCATAATGATAAAAATAAACTTTTTTTTCACTCCAAATGAGGGGGGGGTGGGTTTTTTTGGGCGCCCCCCCCCCAAAATAAGTTGGGGGGGGTCCTCTAGAGCATCCCCCCCCCGCCCCACTCCACCAGGTACTGGACGGTCCCATCCAGCGTCACGCGACGGGCGAGGACCCGGGTGGGCCCCCCCCGGGGGGGAGGGGGGGGAGGGCTGGGGGGGGGAGGGGAAGGCGGGGGGGAGGGGCGGCGTTTGGGGCGGGGGGGGCGCGGGGGGGGGCGCCCGGGGGGGCGTTCAGGGCTTTCGGTTTCGGGGTCCGGGCTGGTGGCGGCGGCGGAGCTGTGGGAAAGGGACGTTTTGGGGGGGGTCCCTATAGAATGGGGGGGGCCCTATATAATGGGGGGGAGTCCCATATGGCCTGGGGGGTCCTATATAACCCTGGGGGGGGGGTCCCTATATAATGGGGGGTCCGTATATGGCCCTGGGAGGGGTCTCTATATAATGTGGGGGGGTCCCTATATAATGTGTGGGGGAGGGCCTCTATGGCCCGGGGGGGGTCCCATATGGCCTAAGAGCTCCCTATATAATGGGGGGGTCCCATATGGCCCAGGGGGTCCCTATATAATGGGTGTGTGTGTGTCTATATGGGGGGGGGGTGTCTCTATATAATGGGGGGGGGGCCCTATAGAGCCCCAGAGATATACAGTCCCAGTCCAGTCCCATCTCTCCCAGTTTAGCCCCAGCACTGTCGCTGGGGGTCTCCATTGCTCCCAGTTTGATCCCAGCCCTCCCAGTATGATCCCAGCCCTCCCAGTACAGCCCCCAGTACTCCCAGTATGCTCCCCCAGCCCTTCTAGTACAACCCTCACTGCTCCCAGTACACCCCCATTGCTCCCCATATAGCCCCAGTCCTCCCAGTACAGACCCCCCAACCCTCCCAGTATGGCCCCAGTCCCCCCAGTGCCCACCTGAGGCTGGGGCCCGTGTTGGCGGAGGGGTGGAAGGAGGCGAACATCCGGATAGGGGTGCTGGGGCAGGGGGGGCGGGAGTCAGAACTGGGGGGGTGGGCAGCCCCCCCCAAATCCCTCCCAGCCCCCCCAGTCACTCAATGCCCCCCCATATCTCCTCTGCCCCCCCCAATTCAAACCCAGACCCCCCAAAACCTCCCCATGCCCTGAAAACCAGCCCCCCCAAATCCCCTGAGCCCCCCCAAATCCCCCCAGTGCCCCCAACCTAACCCAGCCCCCCCAAATCCTCCCCCCCAGCCCCCCCAACTCTCCCTGAGCCCCCCCCAAAACCCCCCAGCCTCCCAACCCCTCCGAGCCCCCCCAGTGCCCCCCCCAGCCCCCTCATCCATTGAAAATCCCCCCCCGGAGCCCCCCCAAACCTCCCCAGCCCCCCAAATCCCCCCCTACTTGAAGACCTCCTTGTCCCCCCAACCCCCCCGAGCCCCCCCAAACTCCCCTCAGCCCCCCCAAGCCCCCTTGACCCCCCCAAAACCCTCCAGTCCCCCCCCAAATCCCCCATCCCTTAAAGACCCCCTGAGCCCCCCCCACCCTCCAGCCCCCCCGAGACCCCCAAACCTCCCCCCATGCCCCCCCCCACCCCCAAACCTGGGGGGGCAACGGGCATCGGTGCGTCGGAAGTTGTAGGAGCCGCCGGGGGGGCCCTGGAGGGTGGGGAGGTGAAAATGGGGTGGGGGGGACACCCCTAAAATATTGGGGTGCTGGTTTTAAGGGGGGGGCGCTTACCTGGGTACGGCGGGGGGGTGGGCGCCGGCGGGCCCCCCCTCTGCCCTGCCCTGAGGGGAAGCTGTAAGAGACCCTCCTTATCCTGCCCAATTTTTGGGGGGCCCCCCCACTTGGGAGGGGGGGTGCAAGGGGGGGAGCGAAGGGGAGGGGGGGGAGACACCCCCAAACCTGCCATCGTCCCCCCCCCGCCGTTACCTAGCAGGGCGGAGGGCGGCCGAGGCCGCTCACCTGCTATCGGTGAGCGGGGGGGGGGCAGCCGGGGGGGACCCCCCCATAAAAGTGGGGGGCAGCGGGGGGGGGGGCCCGGGTGTGCAGCCCGAAGAGTCCCTTGCGCTTCTTGATCTCCCGCCCAGAGATGAACCTGGAGAAAAGGGGGGGCCAGAAAATTTGGGGGGGGGGGGATTTGGGGTGTGGGGGGGGTGTTGGGGGGGCTGGGAGGGGATTGAGGTGGGGGGGCGGGGGGTTTGGTGGGGGAAGGTGAGCTTTGGGGGGGGCAGGAGGGATTTGGGGGTGGCAGGGGGGTCTGCGGTGATTTGGGGGTGCAGGCAGGTTTTGGGGGGTGAGCAGCAATTTGGGGGTGCAGAGGGTTTTGGGGGGTGCAGGGGGTTCAGCAGATTTGGGGGTGGAGAGTGTTTTGGGGGGTCAGCAGCGATTTGGGGGTGCAGGGAGGTTTTGGGGGGTGCAGGAGGGGGTGAGCAGTGATTTGGGGGTGCATGCAGGTTTTGGGGGCTGCAGGAGGGGGTTCAGCAGTGATTTGGGGGTGCAGGCAGGTTTCGGGGGGTTCAGCTGTGATTTGGGGTGCAGGGTGTTTCAGGGGGTTCAGCAGCGATTTGGGGGTGCAGGCAGGTTTCGGGGTGCACCCACCTGTCCTTATGGGCGCTGAGAGCCCCCAGCAGCTGCCCGTACCGTTCCCCCTTGGGGGTCTCGGCGAGCTGCGGGGAGGGGGCAGAAAGATGGGGGGGGTGAGAGCATGCCTCCCCCCCAAAAAAAAATTTGGGGGTGCAGGGGGGGTCCCCAATACCTGGCCCAGCAGGAGGGCGTCCCAGTTGGCGTTGGCGAAGGGCAGGATCTCCCGTTCCAGGTCGAAATATTTCTTCTTGCAGCAGACGCTCAGGTGATAGAGGATGAGGTGGGCGACGTCCACCCTGTGGGGGGGTACCCCAAAAATGGGGAGGTACCCCCCAAAAAAATTGGGGTGATGAGAGGGAGGGTGTTCTGGAGAGGTTCCCTCAAAAATATGGGGTGATGGGTGGGGGGGAAGGGGATCCCAAAAGATACGGGGTGCTGGGGGCAAGAGGGTCCCCAAAAAACATGGGGTGCTGGGTGGGGAAGGGGATCCCCAAAAAACATGGGGTGCTGGGGGGCAGCAAGAGGGGATCCCCCAAAAATGGGGTGCTGGGTGGGGGGGAAAGGGGGATCCCCCAAAAACCCATGGGGTGCTGGGTGGGGGAAAAGGGGATCCCCAAAACATGGGGTGCTGTGGGGCAGGCAAGAGGGGATCCCCCCAAAAATGGGGTCCTGGGTGGGGGGGCAAGGGGATCTTCCCAAAAACATGGGGTGCTGGGAGGGTCCCCCCAAAAGGGGGGGTGCTGAGCAGAGGGGATCCCCCAGGGTTGAATTTGGGGGGGCCCAGGGGGGTTGGATTTGGGGGGGGGGGCAGGCCTGCCCAAGGGGGCTGGATCAAGATGACACCCTCCCCCCCCACCATGGGTGCTGAATCTAGGGGTGACCCCCATGGGTGCCAGATCTGGGGGTACCAAATTGGGGGGGGTACAAGCTGGGGGGGGCCCCCCGGGGGGGGGCCCCCCCAACTTTACCAGCGCAGCGGCAGCCGCCGGACGCTCTCAGCCCCGCCGGTGCAGACGCAGCATTCGAAGATGTAAAACCTGGAGCGAGCCCCATGATATTTTTGGGGGGGGTATTAAGGGGGGGGCACCCCTTTAGATGTGCCACCCCCCCCAGGGGCCCCCCCAAAACCCACCGGTCCCCGTAGAGCAGGGGTTTGCTCAGGCACTGGGTGCAGGCTTCGTGGAACCACTGGGCGCAACCCCGGCACTGCAGCATCTTCAGGTTCCACCTGGGGGGGAGGATTAATTAATTTTTGGGGGGCTACCCCAAAATTAAAAGGGGGGGGGGTCTGTACTCACTCTCCGGGCCCCCCGCAATAGCAGTAACACTGCTGGCGGTTGGCGAGGTGGGGGGGGTCCCACTCCAGGGTTTTGAGTTGATAAGGGAGGACGGCTTTCATGCTGAGCATCGCTTTGGCATGGGGGCCTTTTTTCAGCGCTCCCCCCCTCTGGAGAGAGAAAAAAAATTGGGGGCGGTGTTAAAAATTCGGGTACACCCCCCCCCCCAAAAAAAAAAGTTTGGGTTTACCTTGGTGGCAACGGCGAAAACGCAGCGACGACACATCCAGGGGCCGGCGGGGTGGGCGGCGGGGAGGTGGCACTGCTGGTGGTAGGCTTTTTTTTTTGGGGGGGGGGGGGGGATTGCAATTTAGGGGGGTCTATTAAATTTGGGGGGGGCATAGAAAGGTTTTTGGGGTGGGATCTCACCATGGCCGCACTTCTCGCAGCGAACAAGGAGGTTTTCGGGGTTCAGGGCTCGGCCGGAGCAGACGCAGCAGGATTGTTCCTCGCCTGGTACCGCCGCTTTTTGTGGGGGGGGTGGTGTTAATTAGGGGGTATAATTAATTTGGGGGGGTGTCATTAGTTAAAGGGGAGGTTAATTAATTAAAGGGGGGGTTAATTAATTAAAGGGGGGGCTTACCAGGGCTGATGTCCTTCCAGAGAACGAGGAATTGGGAATTATCCTCGAATTGCACCAGGCAGCCCCGGCGTCCCGCGTCCACCTGGGGGGGGGACAAAAAAAAAGGGGGGGGTGTTAAAAGAAAAGGGGGGGGTATAAAAAAATGGGGGGGTCCTTTGGGGGGGGAGCACCCACCTTTTTGATGGTGCCCAGGTAGAGGAGGCCGTCGGTCCAGCGGGCCAGCACGTCTTGACCCTCCCAAAATCGGGGGGGGGTTGGGGGGGCCGGGGGGGGGCAGCGGGGGGGGCGGTTGGGGGGGGCCCCCGCTTCACTCGCCATCACATCCTGGGTGCCTGAAGGGGGGGGGGGGGTTGGGTCTGGGGGACCCCAAGGTCTAGATACTCCCCCCCCCCAAAAAAAAACCATGATGGGGGAGAGGATTTGAGGGGCAGAATTTGGGGGGATTTGGAGCCCCCCCCCTTCAGTTTGGGGAGGTCCTAATCTGGGGGGGGGTCATGCAGGAAGGGGGGGGCAGTTGGGGGGGGTCTTGAACTGGGGGGGGTCCTATTTTGGGGGGGGTCCCCTGATGGTGGGGGGGTCCCTCATGGTGGGGGGGTCCCTTTCGGGGGGGGGTCATGCAGGGGATTTGGGGGGGCAGCAGGATTTGGGGGACCCCACCAAGGAATGGGGCTGGGGGGGGGCTGCCAATTTGGGGGGTCCTGGACTGGGGGAGAGGGTCATGCAGGGTCTGGGGGGGGTGTCCCAGTTTGGGGGGGGTCCTGGTTTGGGGAGGGGTCCCAGTTTAGGGGGAATCTGCTCGGCAGTGTGGGGGGCTCCCAGTCTGGGAGGGGTGTGTCCCAGTTTGGGGGGGGGGCGTCCCAGTTTGGGGGGGGTCTTCCAGGATGGGGGAGAGTCCCACTTTTGGGGTGTCCCAGTTGGGGGGGGGGGGCGGTTTGGGGAGGTCCCAGTTTGGGGGTGGGGGGGCTGCCAGGGTGGAGGGGGGGGGTCCCGATTGGGGTGTCGCAGTTTAGGGGGGAGGGGTCCCACTTTGGGGGGGGCACTCCCAGGCTGGGGGGGGGTCCCAGTCGGGGGGGTTGTGTCCCGGCTTGGGGGGGGGGTGTCCCGATTTGGGGGGGGGTCCCGGTTTGAGGGGGGCATCCGGTTTGGGGGGGGGCTCCCAGTTTGAGGGGGGGGTGTCCCGATCGGGGGGGGGGGGGGGGCTCACGCGAGCAGCGGGGGGGGGGTCCCGTCCGGGGAGGTCACCCCCCCCAAGCTGGGGGGGTGGGACCGGGGGGGTCCCGGGGTCCCGGCCTTTCCCCCCCCCTCCCCTTACCGGCGGCGGCGGGGCCGAGCGGCCGGGCCGGGCCGGCGGCGGCAGCGCGGGGCCGTGACGCAGCAGCGGCGGCGGCGGCGGGGGGGGCCGCGGGGGGGGCGCGGAGGGACGGCGGGACCGGGGACCCCCCCCGGGGGACCCCCGCGGGCACCGGGGGGGGGGGGGACGGGACGGGACACGGGGCTGCCCCGGCTCTGCCCACCCCCCCCCCCCCCCCCCCCAAAACTGCCCCCCCCCCTCCCCCGGTGCTGCCCCCCCCCCCGCTCCAGGTCTTGACCCCGCCCCTCCGCCGCTAGGCCCCGCCCCTAAACGCACCCCGACCGGCCGGCTGCTGCCCTCTGGCCCCGCCCCCGCCGTCCAGACCACGCCCCTAGCTCCGCCCAGAATCCGCCCCCCGCTCCCCGTCCTCTTGCCGCTGCCCCGCCGGTCCCTGACCCCGCCCCCTCGCCGCACAGGCCACGCCCCCTCTCGCCTCGCCCCAAAATTCTCCCCGGCTGCTGCCAACCCAGGCCCCGCCCCCCCCCCGCGCCCGGACCACGCCCCCTTCCTTCCCGCCCGGACCCCGCCCTTCGCCGGCCGTTGCTCCTGGCGGGAGCCGCCGGAGCGGCATCACGTGACGCGAAGGCACCCCCGCAGGACCAGCCTCTCGCAGCGGATTGGTTCGTGGAAGAGGGACGGAGAGCGACGATTTGGTAGAGACCGGCGGGGCGGAGCGGCGTCGCAGAAGGGACGCGACGATTGGTAGTAGCGAAGCGGCCAATCAGCGTGCGCCGTTAGTCAGTTTGAAGGTGAGCGGGGAAAATGGCGGCGCCCGTTCCTCCGGCTCCTCCCGGCGGGGCCCAGAAGAACGAAACGGTGGGGCTCGCTGGCGGTCCCGACCCGGTTTTTTCCCGCCTGCCGGTGCGCAGTGCCCGGGCCAAGCGTCCGGCGGTCGGGCAGGAGGAAGAAGCGACTGTGGCGGCCGCTCCGGAGCAGGTAAAGCCCCCGTCAGGCCCCTCCGCCGCCACCGCCCGGCCCGGCCTCACCCCGTTCTCCTCACACAGAAACGGGCCCGGCCCACTCCCGCTGCCCCCGCTCCAGCCCGGCCCGTCGGGGGTGGTCGTGCCCCGCTCAAGCCTCTTAGTGTGGCGGTAGCGGCCAGGCCAGGTACGGGGCTACTGGGGCTGGGGGCGGCGGTTCCTGCCCCGTCGTAGGACTGGGATCAGTCTGGAGGGGCACTGGGAGGGACGGGGAGGGGTGTTGGGACTGGGACAGGCACACGGTACGTGGGACTGGAATTGGAACTGGGGGGGGGGGAGCGGGACTGGGATTGGGACTGGGGCTGGCTGAGATTGGGACGGGGGATGGGATGGGCTGGGATTGACACTGGGACACACACACACACTGGGATGGGATTGAGAGGGGAGGGGGGATTGGGATTGGGGGGCTGGGACTAGGGCAGATGGGATTGGGTATGGGATGGATTGGGACTGGGGATGAGACAGATTGGGACTGGGGGGGAACGACACTGGGAGGGCAGGTGGGATTGGATTGGGACTGGATGGGGGGGGCCAACACTGGAATGGGGATGAGGATACTGGGATGGGACTGGGAGGGGGGACTGCGATTAAGACTAGGGATGGGATGGACCTGGGGGGGGGGAGACTGGTGGGGGGAATGCTGGGAGGGGGTGGTGGCGGAAGACTCCTCCCAGTCCCTTACTGGGAACCAAGCAGCTCTGGGCTGGTCCCACCCCTGCCTGAGCAGGGAAGGCGGGGGGGTGTTACAGCCCAGCCCCCTCCCCCCCCCATATTCCCCCAGCAGCCCCCCGAAAGGCCGCCTCGGCAGTAGCTGTGCCACGGGCTGGTGAGTGACAGGGGAACCGTCCTCAGGGTGAGGGGCTGAGCCCCCCCCCCCCCCAGGTCCCCAAGGCCCCCCCATCCCCAACCAACCCCTTCGGTGTCCCCAAAGCCCCCCCCCCCCTCGATGTCCCTCCAGGTGCCCCCCCACCGGCAGCAGCCCCCCCTCGCCCCAAACGAGCCGCTTGGGACCTGAAGGGCCAAGTGAACGACTTGCGGGAGGCGTTGGGCAGCTGCCGGGAGAAGGCGCGAGGACTGGACGGGGAAAACCGGCTGCTACGGGAACAAGTGGGAACGCTCCAACGGGATTTACAGGAGCGGGAATTCCAGGAAAAAGACCTCAACCATCGCCTGGGGTAAGCTCCTGCCCCTTGAATCCCCTTAAAAAATTGGGGTACGCTTCTCTCAACATGTTTTCCCTCTTACCCAGGACTCTCAGTGCAGAGCTGCTGGCTTGCCAGGAGGAATTGGCCCAGCGGCGGCGGGAAGCAGAGGATTTGGCGGCAGAGAAACAGCGGCTGGAGGAAGAGGTCGAACGGGGCGGACGGGCGCTGGCTGAGGCTGAAGGGAAGGCGCAGGATCTGGCTGCTCGGTTGGAAGAGAGGGAGGTGAGTCACGGGGATGGAGCTGGTGGCGGGGGCGGTTGCTCCCCATTTTCCTTCAAAAAAAAAAAATTTTTTTTTAAAAAAAAAGTGGTTTTGCACCCAAAGTCCTATGTAGGGAAGTGGAGGCATCTCAGGGTCCCAAAATTGGGGCTGGTTTCTGTCCCCCCCCACCATGATGGGGGCCAGTTTCCACCCCCCAGGGATAGTTTTTGCCCCCACTGCCCCTCCACTACAACCAGGGCTGGTTTTCTCCCCCAACAGGGACAGTTTTTGCCCCCCACCACAACAGAGGCTGCTTTTCTGCCCCAAAGGGGCTGTTTTCTGTCATCTGTGTCCCCCCCCGCCTCCAGGAGCAGGGCTGGCTTTCTCCACCCCCCCCCCCCCCCCCAAGCAGGGCCAATTTTCCACCCTGCTGGGGCTGATTTTTGCCCCTGCTACCATGACCAGGGCTGGTTTTTTACCCCATGGGGCCAATTTTACACCCCAATGGGGCTGATTTTTGCCCTCCCCCCCCCCCCAGTCCAGGGCTGGTTTTCTCCATCAGCACCAATTTTACACCCCACTGGAGTCAGTTTTCACACCCTGCCACAACCAAGGCTCACTTTCCCCCCCCCAAATGGGGTCAGTTTTTGCCCCACGCCACAACCGGGGCTGTTGTTTCCCCCCCCACACCGCCCTAAACTCCCCTTTCTCCTCCCCCCCAGGCACAGCTGAAGCTGGCAGAGGAGACGCTGCAGCAACACGCAGCACGGGCAGCAGAGCTGCAGGTGCAGGCAGCTGCCCAGGAGCAGCAGTTGGGACAACAGGAGGAACGACTCCACGGGCTGGAAATGGAGCGACGTCGTCTCCATAATCTTGTCCAGGAGCTCAAGGTGAAGCCCATGAGGGGTTTTTGGGGGGGGCAAGCATCCAAACCCCCCCCCCTTGTACCCCCAAAATCACAGCTTTTCTCCTTGCTCAGGGCAATATCCGCGTCTTCTGCCGTGTCCGGCCGGTGCTGCCCGAGGAAGAGGAGCGACAAAAGGGCCTGGAGCATCTCCATTTCCCCCCCCAGGACAACAAGATGCTGGTGCTTTCCAGGCCAGAGGAGGTGAGTCGGTTTGGGGGTGCACCCCCCTTGTTTACCCCAATTTGGGGGGGGGTTGAGGGTATCTCTGCTGCTGACAGACCCCTCAGCTGTTGTTAGTCCCTCTCTGATGAGCTGAATCAGCACTGATGCCTATAAAAATGAGATTTTTAAGGATAAAAGGGGGGGTGGTTAGCTGCTCCTGCTCACATGGAGGGAGTGAGGACAGAGTTGGGGACCTCCCCCCCTCCAAAAAACCTCCTTTTACACCCCCTTTCCCCAAAGTCTCACGTGGGGCGCGAACGCCGGGGTGACATCCGTTACGACTTCAGCTTTGACCGTGTCTTCCCCCCGAGTGCCTCGCAGCAGGAGATCTTTGAGGAGATCGCGTTGCTGGTGCAGGTGAGGGGGAGAGACCCCCCCCCACCCCAAAATCAGCCCCCTGAATCCCCAAAATCGCCCCCTCCTCACCTCTGTTCCTCCCTTGCAGTCGGCGCTGGATGGATATCATGTCTGCATCTTTGCCTACGGACAGACGGGCAGCGGGAAGACTTACACCATGGAAGGACCGGACACGCTGGATCCCGAAACCAGGGGCATGATCCCACGGGCAGTGCAGCAGGTTTTCCGGGGAGCCCGAGAACTGACAGAAAAAGGTTGGGAAGTAAGTGAAACAAACCAAAAACCAGCATTAATTCTATTTGGGGGGGAAATTTCTGAGCTTTTTGAAAACCGGGCGGGCAGTATGGTTTCACCGCCAGCTTCTTGGAGATCTACAATGAATCCTTACGAGATCTGTTGGCCGGCCGGCCAGAACGCGGAGCTGAGTTGGAAATCCGGCGAGTCAGCTCGACCAGCGAGGAACTGCACGTCCCCAACCTGCGTTGTGTCCCCGTCACCTCCGAAGAGGAGGTACGGGGAACCCCAAATTTCCACCCCTTCTTTAAAGCTCAGATTTAGGGGTGTAAGTGGTTTTTGTGGGGGTAACAGGGTGTCCCTGTCCTGTTGTCTGTCCGTTCCCCCCCCCCCCCCCCCCCAAAAAAAAGGTGCTGGGGTTGCTGCAAACGGCGGCTGCCAACCGCTCGGTGGCCCGGACGGCCCTGAACGACCGATCGTCCCGTAGCCACTGTGTCTTCCAGCTCCGCATCCGAGGCTCCAATCCTGCCCGGGACCTGCACTGTGCCTGTGAGGGGGGGCTGCAGGGCCCTTTTTGGGGGGGCCCCTTGGGTTTGGGGACACCCTTTCAAGACTGCTGGTATGGGGTGAGGTTGGGGGGCACCTTTTAGGGGATCATGGGTTCAGGGCCACCTAGTTTGGGGTGAGACTTTGGGGGGGGCACCCAGTTTGGGGCAAGACTTTAGGGGCCACCTAGTTTGGAGTGAGCACTTTTTGGGGGGGCCCCCCACCTTTTTAGGGCTGCAGGTTTTGGGGTCACTGGTTTGGGGTGAGCCCTTTTGGGGCCCTATGGGTTCAGGGTCCCCCCTTTTGGTGTTACCAGTTGGGGGGGGCAGTGTCACTGGTTTGGGGTCACTGCTTTTGGGGGGAGCCTTTTAAGCCCCCCTCCCTACTTCTTGTGGGCCACGAGTTTAGGCTGAGCCCTTTTGGCCTCTTTCTTTTCAGGGCTACAGGGTTTGGGATGAGCCCTTTTGGGGTTATGGGTTTGGGGTGAGTTATTTTGGGAGTGATGCTTTTTTTGGGGTGCCCCCCCTCATTTTTTTTCCTGCCCCCCCCAGCGGTGCTGAGCTTGGTGGACCTGGCGGGCAGCGAGCGGCTGGACAAGTCGCTGTCACGGGGGGAGCGGCTGCGGGAGACACAGGCCATCAACACCAGCCTCTCCACCCTGGGGCTGGTCATCATGGCGCTCTCTAACAAGGTTTGAGGGGGGGTCACTGGGGTTTGGGGGGGCCCTGGGGTTGGAGAAACCCTCTGGGGTTTTGGGGGGGGATCCTTAGAGCTCCCCTTCTTAACCCCTGTGATTCCCGCAGGAGCCCTATGTCCCTTATCGCAACAGCAAGCTGACATACCTCCTGCAGAACTCCCTGGGGGGCTCTGCTAAGATGTGAGTGGGGGGGGGGGGGTGTTGGGTGGGCTGGGGGGGTTTTGGGGGGCCCCTACTGACACCCCTGTGCGTGTCCCCAAGGTTGATGTTTGTGAACATCTCGCCTTTGGAGGAGAACTTTGCTGAGTCCCTCAATTCTCTGCGCTTTGCCAGCAAGGTGGGGGGGTTTGGGGAGCCTGGTTTTGGGGGGTGAGGGTGTCGGGAGGGCTGATTTGGGGGGTCAGGGGAGTGGGTTGGGGGGTGGGGAGACAAGGGTGTGGTCTTCTGGGGGTTTTTTTGGGGGGGTGATTTGGGATGGGGGAGACTAGGAAATTGGGGGGGAGAGATGGTTTGGGGGGGCCAGGGGAGTGTTTAGGGGCAGGGTATGGGGGGGGACGGTTTGGGGGGGCTGGGGTGGGTAGTTTTTGGGGAGGGGAGGATGATTTTGGGGAGTTGGCATGGGGCTGTTTTGGGGGCTGGGGGAGCTATTTTGGGGGGGTGGAGGGGGAGAGGCGTAGGGGTTTGGGGAGGACATTTAGGGGGGTCCAGGACTTCCTCCCACACCCACCTCCCCCTCCCCATAGGTGAACGAGTGCGTGGTGGGCACAGCCCATGCCAACCGGAAGTAGAGCCCTCCCAGGTCCCGCCTCCGCCGTTTCACCGTTTTTAGACATCCCCAATAAAGGTTCTCCTGCGGCTGGGGCTGATTGGTTGCTGGCAGTCACGTGCCCTTAGAAGGTGGGAGCGAAAATGGCCCTGTCCACAGGGGAGCCGGTGCTGGGGATACCGCACGTTGATTTGCTGCGTCTTGTACGGTAGCATGGCGGCGCAAGTACGGGTCTACTTCCGGTTTTGCGGGGAGCGCATGCGCGGCAGACCCCTTACACGGCAGGGGGTTGCGGTCTTAAAGGCGCAGCGGCCCCGCTAAGCGGCCGTGGGGCTATAGGGGATGTGGGGTGGGGATGTGTAAGGGTAGAGGGCTATGGGGCAGCCCTATATGGGCTGGGGGGGGGCTATAGAGGGCCAGGGCCCTATGGGGAGGGGGGGGCTATAGAGGGCCAAGGCCCTATGGGGGGGGGGGGGAGTGACCCTAAATGAGGCCATTTAACCCATTTTTGGGAAAATTGGCTGAAACTGCTACATCTTTTATCATCCCTGGGGTTTCATAAAATTAGAGTTAATAAAGTTAGAAGTAAAGAATGAATCCAAATTCTGGCAGTTTGGGTTCACCTTTTGCTTTGCTCCTTCCCATTTTGGGTGGAAAAGGGCACTATTCCAGTCATATTTTGAAATTTAGGCGGGAGGACAGTGGAATCGGGGCACAGGAGCTGAGATTTAATGCCTTTATAATGCTACATCAAATTTCACCTCAAAACCAAGTGATTTTGGGGTGGTTTTGCTTTTAATATCACAATGTCTGTTTTTATACCCACCCGGAGTGTTGTATTTACTCTATTTGTAATATATTATGCTGAAAACCTGTTGCCTTTAATTGCTTTTTAATTTCCTCACCATGTTGCTGCAAATGACCCTAAAACCTGCCACGATTTCTCCGCTTTCAGCCTCAAAATCTGGATTATTAGGGAAAACAGGAATGTGTGAGTAAATGCATACATCTATGTTCTCCTACATACATATATACTCTCCTCCACACATATACAACCACCAAATTGTCCTTATCCTCTTTTCATTGCTCCACAGCCTTGTGCTACATCCACATTCATTAAATACAGCGCTTTTTCAGCTCTGTTACCTGTTTTACTTCATTTTTGCCCCAACTTGAGCAGCTGCCACTCCTTTTTTTCCCCAGTTTTTCCCTGTAAATTTGGAAGCTGGGGGGGGGCTTTAGGGAATTGGGGAAACCTCTGGCATTAAGCCGTACCCAACCCTTTCCTGCTCCCTTGGAGGAACCAGTCTCCTCCAACGGGCTCCATTTTGTTTTAATTCATTATTTCTTGTGAGACAGTTGAGGTAAACGGGAGGGGATGGGTTTAGTCCTGTTTAATGATTTTATAGTTGGGTTAAGGGCAGCAGCGCCTCCCCAGAGCCCTTTGCTGCCCTGTTTTGGTCAATATAATATTAATTATGATGAATAATTCACTCTCAAGCCCCAGGGTTGTGGATTCTGTACCTGACATGGGCCTCAGGCTACTCTCCACCCCCCGAGGTGCTGTGACTGGGCTGCTGCCTTCCCCCCTCTGTCTCACATTCTCCTCAGACCCCACCACATGAAGCCAAAAGGGTCCTGGGAAACACCGGGTACTCCTTCAGCCTCGGTTCCCCTGTCCCGTCAGCCCTTCCTGCCTCCGCTACCTTCCCCCTCCCCGTTCAGCTTCGGGTCGCGTAATGGCGGCTGTTCCCTTCACGCCGCCGTACTGCGCATGCGCCAACGCGCCGAGCAAGGGACGGACGGAGGCGAGTGTTTCTCGGCCGCCGTAGCACCGCGCATGCGCAATACCCCCACTCCCGTCGGCGCCATCTTCTCGCCCGTCTGCGCGCCTGCGCACTGCCGTCTCTCCCGGCCGGTCGCCCTCCGCGGCGAGAACGGCGCTGACGGAGCGGTACCGGGCCCGGCGTTTCCCGCCGCTTTCCCCTCCTTCCTCCCGGGCTGTAGGCGGTGTTGGAGGGGGGGGTTATGACGCGCTCCGGCGGCGGGGAAAATGGCGGCGCCCAGGGGCCTCCGCCGCCGCCCGCTCCCGCTCCCTCGCCGTGCGCCAACATGGCGGCGCCGCCCCGCGGCCCCGGATGAGAAGCGACGCGTCGATTGGCTTTCCCGCCGCGACCCCGCCCCCTCCTTGTACGGTGTCATGGCGGCGCCCGCTTCCCCGGTCCGGTCGAGTCCTACTTCCGGTCTTGCGCAGTACGCGGCGGCCGCCGCTCGGTGTGGCGGCGCTCGGGCGCCGGAACGGACCGAGGAGGCGGGTGAGCGGCGGCGGGGGCGGGGCGGGGCGCGGCGCGAGGGGGCGGGGCGAAGCGGCGGGCGGGGCTGGAGCGAGGAAGGGGGGGGGGGGAGCGACCGGTAGGGGCGGGGGCGGCCGGAGCTGGGGGGCACCGGGCCCGGGGGGGGGACCGGGAAGGGGGGGGACGGGACCGGGAAGGGGGGGGGGAGTGTTGGGGTGTGAGGTTGGGGAGGGGGGAGACTGGGGGGGTGCGGAGCCGGGAGGGGGAGAATTGGGGTGCGGGGGCTGGGGGGGGCGGGGGAGTATTGGGGTGGGGGGAGATTGGGGTGGCGGGGAAGACTGGGGGGGTGCAGAGTTTGGGGGGGCTGGGGAGTATTGGGGTGCAGGGGCTGGGGGGGCTGGGGAATGTGGGGGTGCAAAGCCTGGGGAGGAGACTGGGGGGTGCAGAGCCTAGGGGGGTCAGGGGTGGATTGGGGGGGGCTAGGGGCCATGGGGTGGGAGTATTGGGGTGCAGGGGCTGGGGGGGAGACTGGAGGGTGCAGAGCTGGGGGGGGCTGGGGAATATTGGGGTGCAGAGCCTGGGGGGGGACACTGGGGGAGTGCAGAGCTGGGGGGGCTGGGGAGTATTGGGGTACAGAGCTGGGGGATCAGGGAGTATTGGGGTGCAGGGGCTGGGGGGGCTGGGGGTCATGGAGGACTATTGGGGTGCAGAGCTGGGGGTCATGGGGAGCAGGAGAGTATTGGGGTGCAAAGCCTGGGGGGAGGGGGAGACTGGGGGGTGCAGAGCTGGGGGGCAGATCTTGGGGTACAGAGTAAATGTTGGGGTGCAGAGCCCGGGGGTGGGGGCTGTGGGCTGCAGGTGAGTGTTGGGGTGCAAGGCCCAGAATACACAGCAAATATTGGGGTGCAGAGCCCGGGAGGATGGGGACCGGGGGGTGCAGGCGAGTTTTGGGGTACAGGTGAGTTTTGGGGTGCAGCACCCGAGCGAACAGGGGCCATGGGGGCTGGGGGAGTATTGGGGTGCAGAGCCAGGGGTGCACAGCAAATATCGGGGTGCAGAGCCTGGTGGGATGGGGACTGGGGGGTGCAGGCGAGTTTTGGGGTGCAAATGAGCCCCGGGCTACAGAGTTGGGGGTGGTACTGGGTTGCTGACCCCCCCCTTTCTCCCCCCAGGAACCCCCGTGAGGCTGCCTGCACTCGGGAGGGGGGTCCCCCAAACTGGGATGCCCCTGCACCCCTGAACCCCGCCCTGGCCATGGCGGCCCCCCAGCCCAGCAGCATCATCGTGCTGGATGACGAGGACGAGGGCGTCCCCGAAATCCCCCACGCCCCCCCCAGTACCTCCACGGCCCCCCCCGAATCCTCCCAACCCAATGGGGGACCCCCCAGCAGCCCAGGACCCCCCCAAAGCGGGGGGAAAGTGGGGGGCAGCTACAAGGCGGAAAATGAGCGGCTTTTCAGTGAGGTGAGACTGGGTCCCTTTTCTGGCGGGGGTCTCCTCTTTCTTGGGGTGTCCTCTCCCTGGAGTGTCACCCCCCCCCCCTCGGTGCCACCCTCACCTCTGGCTAGGTGGGGGTCCCCAGAATAGGTCACACTTTCTTCATCACCCTTGGGAGAGGCGTTTGGGGGTGGGGGGGGTGATGGGGACATCCTTGGGGACATCTGTCCCCGTGTCACCTTGATGTCTCCATCCCCCATCGGTGTCTCCGTGTCACCGCGTGTGTTGATGTCACCCAGGAGTTTCCACATCACCTCAATGTCTTTGTCCCCCGTTGGCATCTCCACATCACCTCCTGTCGCCGTGTCACCTTGGGGTCTCTGTGTGTCCCCCCCCGCCCCAGCTTGTCCATGTCACTTCCATGTCCCCCACTATCTCCATGTCGCTTCAATGTCTTTATTCTATGTTGGTGTCTCCATGTCCCTTTGTGTCTTGGTGTCACCTCAGCGTCTTTGTCCCCTGTTGGCATCTCCGTGTCCCTTCTTGCCTCCACATCTCCTCCTGTCTCGGTGTCACCCTATGTCTATGTGTCACCTCGGTGTCTCTGTTTCCCCTTTGGCGTCTCCGTGTCACCTCTGTGTCCCCCGTGCTTCTGTCCCCCCTCGACATCTCCGTGTCACCTTGGCGTCTCCACCTCATCTCAGCATCTCCGTGTTCCCCCGGGTGTCCTTGTGCCACTTCAGTGTCACCATCAACCCTCAGCGTCTCTGTCCCCCCTCCATCATCTCTGTCCCCCCTGCCCCGGGTGACTCTGTCCCCCCTCCATCACTTCTGTGTCCCCGGTGGGTATCTCCATTTCCCCTCTATCATCTCGCTGTCCCTGCCCCCAGCTGTCCCCGTGCCATCTCGGGGTCTCCATCCCCCTCTCACCCCTCTCCCCATGTCCCCCACACCCCGCAGTTCCTGGAGCTCTGCACCCACTTGACGGAGGAGCACCCCGAGGTGATCCCCTTCCTCTCCGGCCGTCACCAAAAAGCCAGCCCAGATTTTTTGGCCTCAGCCGAACTCCGCAATGTCCTCAGCCGCTGCCTGAGCCGCGTCCGGATGCGTCGCAACAAAGTCTACGTCTACATCAACGAGCTCTGCACTGTCCTCAAAGCCCACACGCTACGTCGCAAGCTTCCCCTCGCCTCCGCTCCCCCCGTCGCCACCTCACCGTCTCCGCCGCAGCCCCCCGCCTCGCCACAATCCCCCGCTTCGCCCGTCGCCGGTTCTTCCCGCCCTCCCAGCGGTTCCAAACGCCAAATCCGTTACTTGGAGAATCTCCTTCGCGTCTACATGGGAGAGATCCGGCGGTTACAGGAACGGGAGCTGGATTTGGCCGAGTTGGACAGCGAGGACTCGACCTACCTGCAGGAGAGCCGGCTCAAGCGGAAGATGATGCGAATCTTCGAACGGCTTTGTCAGCTCAAGCAATGCAGCAGCTTGACGGGACGCGTCATTGAGCAACGCATCCAGTACCGCGGCACCCGGTACCCCGAGGTCAACCGCCGCATTGAGCGCTTCATCAACCGCCCTGAGGCTTTTCCCGACTACACCGATATCCTCAAGGTCATCCAAAAAGCCAGCGCCCGGCACAGTTTGGGTTTGGCTCGACGGCAGATGGAGAGCATGGCTCAGGACGCCTTCCGGGAGGTGGGCAACCGGCTGCAGGAGCGACGCCACCTCGATCTGGTCTACAACTTCGGCAGCCACCTGACGGATCAGTATCGGCCGGGTGAGGGGGCGGCGGAGCTCGTGGCGGGGCGATGGAGGTCGTGGGGGGATGATGGAGCTCGTAGGGGGATGGTGGAACTTGTGGGGGGGGTGATGGAGTTCATGAAGAAACGATGGAGCTTGTAGTGGGGTGGTGTAGCTCATGGAGGGATGATGGAGCTCATGGTGGGGGTGATGGAGCTCATGGTGGGGGTGATGGAGGTTGTAGAGGTGGTGGAGCTCATGGTGGGGGTGATGGAGCTTGGGGGGGGTGGAGGTCATGGAGGGGTGATGGAGCTCGTGGGGGAATGGTAGAACCTGTGAGGGGGTGATGGAGCTCGTGGTGGTGGTGATGGAGCTCATGGAGGGATGATGGAGCTTTTGGGGTGGTGGAGGTCATGGAGGGGTGGTGGAGCTCGTAGGGGGTGATGGAACTTGGAGGGGGTGGAGCTCCTGGTGGGCATGATGGAGCTTGTGGAGGGGTGATGGAGGTCGTGGAGGGGGTGATAGAGCTCAAGGAAGGATGACGGAACTTGTGGGGGAGTGATGGAGCTCATGGGATGGTGGAACTTGTTGGGGGGTGATGGAGCTCAGGGAAGGATGATGGAACTTGGCGGGTGATGGAGCTTTTGGGGCAGTGGAGGTCGTGGAGGGGTGGTGGAGCTCATAGGGGGGTGATGGAACTTGTGAGGTGGAGCTCATGGTGGGTGTGATGGAGCTTGTAGAAGGGTGGTGGAGGTCACAGAGGGGTGATGGAGGTCATGGGGGGATGATGGAACTTGGGGGGGTGGTGGAGCTTGTAGGGGGGTGGTGGAGGTCATGGAAGGATGGTGGAGCTGGTAGGGGGGTGATGGAGGTCATAGATGATGGAGCTGAAAAATGGGTGATGGCGCTCATGGGAGGGAAGATGGAGGTGATAGAGCTCACACGGTGGTGATAGAGCTCATAGAGATGTGACAGCTGGTTGGGGGGGTGATGGATGTCATGAGGAGGGTAATGGAGCTCGTGGGAGAGTGATGGAGCTCACAGGGGGGTGATGGAGCTCGTGGGGGCGTTAATGGAACTGCTGGAGGATGATGGAGCTTATAGAGTAGTAGTGGAGCTCCTTGAGGGGTGCTGGTGCTCTTAGAGGGATGATGGAGCTCCTGGGGAGCTGATGGAGCTGGTGGACGGTGATGGAGCTCCGGCAGAGGTGATGTAGCTGGTGGAGAGGTGATGGAACTGGTGAAGAGTGACAGAGCTCCAGGAGAGGTGATGTAGCTGGTGGAGAGGTGATGGAACTGGTGAAGAGTGACAGAGCTCCAGGAGAGGTGATGAAGGTGGTGGAGAGTGATGGAGCTGGTGGAGCTTCTGGAGGGGTGATGGAGCTCATGGAGGGGAAATGGAGCTCCAGGAGAGGTGGTGGAGCTGGCGGAGTGTAGTGGAGCTGGTGGAGGGTGATGGAGCTGGTGAGGGGTTCTGGAGCTCCTGGGGAGGTGATGGAGCTGGTGAAGGGTGATGGAGCCCAGACGCTGGATCGAGGCGGGGGGGTCGCAGTGGTGTCAACAACCTGCCACCCCCCCAACCTCCACCCCTGCCCCCTATCCCACCCGCAGGGACGGATCCAGCCCTGATGGACCCCGAACTGGCCAAACGTCTGCGGAAGAACCGGACGGTGGCCCTGACACGGCTGGACAATGTCATCTCCCACTACGCCCAGCTGCAGGATGAGAGCGAAGAGGAAGAGCGCGGGCGCAAGCGGGCAGCCCGGCAGCAGGGACCCCCCCCCGTCCCCCCTGGGGGTCCCTCGCCGCCCCCTGCGCCCCCGGCCGAGGTGAGGGGGGACGGGGACGGGGACGGGGACAAGGACAAACCCACCCTGAGACCTTCCGTCCCGCAGAGCCAGGAGGGAGCAGCGGGGAAGAGCCGGGAGGAAGAGGATGAGGAAGACTCGGAGGAGGAAGACTCGGAGGAAGAAGAAGAGGAGGAGGAAGAGGAGGAGGAGGAAGAGGAAGATGACTTCTCCGAGGCCGACGTCAGCCAGGGCAAAGCCGAGGAGGAGGAGGGGGAGGAGGAGGAGGCCGAGCGCGGCGATGAAGGCAGCGAGGCGGCCCCCGCACAGGGTGGGTAGCGACGCCCTGGGGACACGGGGACGGGGACGTCACCCCACTAAAGCCACCCCCCTGCTTCCTTCCCCGTACCCTCCAGGCAATGCTGGTTTGGGGCAGCAGAGCCCGCGGCGGTGCTTGTCACCGGCCAAGGACGCGGCGGTGGCACCGGTGACACCGCGACCGCCGGCGGGTGAGGAAGAAGAGGCGACGAAGGAAACGCCCGGTTGGAGCCCCGTGCCCGAACTTTTCGTCTTGGAGATCGAGACGTTACCGTTAGAACCTGGCGAGACCTCCCCGTTCTCTCCGCACCCCCCCGGGGGTTCCGAGGCCACCCCAAAAGCTGCTCCCCCCTCGCCGCAACCCTCCGAGCCCCCCCCGCCGGCCCCCCCCTCCCCGGATGCCGTATCCTCCCGGACTGTGGCCGAGGAGCCGGAGTCGGGTGGGGAACGGTGCCCGCTCTGGACTTGTCCCCCCCCCAAAGGGAAACGACCCCCATCTGAAAGCCCCCAACCCTTAGAGAATGGCGGGGGGGGGAATGGGGGTGAGGGGGGGGGCACCACTATCAGCTCCACCAGCTTTAATGGCAGCACTGAGCCCCCCCCCCGTAAGCGGAGCCGGCTGGACCTGCCCGCCGGTGTCAGGTATGGGGGTCCTGGGGTGGGGTTGGGGGTTAGGAGGTCCATGGGGGGGTCTAGGAGGGGTCTGAGGGGTTCTGGGGGGGTCTGGGAGGTCTAGGGGGGGTCTGGGGTTCCTAGGGGGTGTCTGGGGGGGTCTAGGAGGGGTCTGAGAGGTCTGGGGAGTCCTAGGGGGGGTGTCTGGAGGGGGGGGTCTAGAGGGGTCTGGGGGGTCCTAGGGGGGGTTCCAGGGGCTCAGGGCCAGGTCTGGGGGGGTTAATGGGGTCTGGGGAGGGGGCAGAATTGGGTCGGGGGGGTAATGGGGTTCAGGGGGGTAGAATGGGGTTAAAAGGGGGTA
This sequence comes from Haliaeetus albicilla, assembly GCF_947461875.1. NCBI lineage: Eukaryota > Metazoa > Chordata > Aves > Accipitriformes > Accipitridae > Haliaeetus > Haliaeetus albicilla. The sequence continues at coordinate 2,581,269 of NC_091511.1, forward strand.
ACAAGCTCTGAGGGGAGGGGAACAAGGTCTGAGGGGGGAGTATAGAATGGGGTCTGGGGGGGTAATAGGGTCTGGGGGCGTTAGAATGGGGTCCAGGGGGGTAGAATGGGATCCAGGGTGGGTACTGGGGTCTGGGGGGGGGGTAACAGGGTCGGGGGGGCGTAGAAGGGAGTCCAGGGGGGATAACGGTGTTGTTGTCCATGTGTGTGTGTCCCCCAGCCCCTGCATTGAGGTGCACAGTGTGGGCTCAGAGGAGGAGGAGGACGGGGGGCCCGGGGGGCTGCCCCCCCCACCCCGACACAGCCCCCTGCCCGACTCCACTCGGGCCGACTCCCCCGGCAGGGACCTGGTGAGCAGCTCCCAGGGCAGCCCCCACTGCCTTCCCCGCAAGGCCTGCAAGGTGAGGGGGGGTCCTGGGGGGGTCCCTCTGCTCTCCTGGGGAGTCGTGGGGGTCTCTGTCCTGTCCTGGGGGGGGTCCCTGTGCTGTCCTGGGGGTCTTGGGGCCTCTGTCCTGTCCTGGGGAGGTCCCTGTGCTCTTCTGGGGGGTCTTGGGGCTCCCTCTGCTCTCCTGGAGGGTCCTGGGGGGGTCCCTGTTCTGTCCTGAGAGGTCTTGGGGGGGTCCCTGTGCTGTCTGGGGGGGGGGGGGCCCTGTGCTGTCTTGGGGGTCCCTGTGCTGTCCTGGGGGGCTCTCTGTGCTGTCCTGGGGTGTCTTGGGGGTCTCTATCCTGTCCTGGGGGGTCCCTGTGCTGTCCTGGGGGGTCTTGGGGGTCTCTATCCTGTCCTGGGGGGTCCCTGTGCTCTCCTGGGGGGTCTTGGGGGTCTCTATCCTGTCTTGAGGGGGTCGCCGTGCTGTTTTGGGGGTGCATGTCCTGCTCTGGGATTTCCTGGGGGTCCCTGTCCCACCCTGGGGGTCCCTAAAATGCCCTGGGGGGGTTGTCCCTGCATTGCCTGGGGGGTCCTGGGGGTCCCTAGCCCCCCCTCCCCCGTTGACACACCCCCCCCAGACCAGCGTGGCAACACAGTGCGACCCCGAGGAGATCATCGTGCTCTCGGACTCGGATTAGCCCCGCCCCCTTTTTCGGATGGACCCCGCCCCCCCTTTTTTCCCCGGACTGACCCCGCCCCCTCTTCGGACTGTCCCCGCCCACCCCTCCGACTGGCCCCGCCTCCACCCAAATAAAGCTCCGTTTTGTTACTGCGCCGGCGGCGCGGTCCCTTTAAGAGCCCCCGCGTGGGCGGGGCCTTAGAGGGGCGGAGCGCAGCCGCCCACAGCGCCTGCGCAGCAGCGCCCGCCCCGCCTCCACACTTTTCCCGGGAGGCGGAGGGGGAAGGGGGCGTGGCCAGGCGGGTGTAAAGGCACCGCGGGGAGAGGGGCGTGGCTTCTTCCAGGTGGGCGGGGCGGGGCGGGGCCGCGTTAAGGGGCGGGGAGGGGGGAGGCGGGGGAGCGCCAAGATGGCGGCGGCGGCGCCCTGAGCCCCAGAGCGCGGGTGAGCGGGGGGGGCGGGGCGGGGGCGGGGCCGCCCGGGACGGGGGTACCGGGGCGGGGGGGGGGGGGGTATAGGGGCTATAGGGGCTGGGGCTATGGGGGGGTGGTTAGGGGAGTCTAGGGGGGCGGGGGGTATAGGGGTGGGGGTCTATAGGGGAGTCGATAGGGGCAGGAGGTATAGGGGTGGGGGTATGGGGGCCATAAGGGGGTGAGGGGGGCCGGGGGTATAAGGGTGGGGGGGGTATAGGGGGGTCTATGGGGTAGGAGGTATAGGGGTGGGGGTCTAGGGGCTCTGGGGGGAGGTGTGGGGGCTATAGGGGGTGGGAGTATGGGGGTGGCGGGGTATAGGGGCTATAGGGGGGGTGTAGGGGGTGGAAGTATGGGGTGGGGGGTATAGGGGGATCTATAGGGGCAGGACGTATAGGAGTGGGGGTCTAGGGCGTGTGTCGGGGGTGTCTGGGGTTACGGGGGCTGTTGCTATAGGGGGTGTTCAGGGGAGCCTGTAGGGGCTGGGGTATAGACATCGGGGTATAGGGGGTGGGGGTACAGGGAGCGGGGCTGTAGGGGGGGGTGTAGGGGTTGGGGCTATAGGGACCAAGGGTATAGGGGCCGGGAGTATAGAGGCTATAGGGAGGAGGGATATAGGAGCTATAGGGGAGTGTATAGGGGCCAGGGCTATAGGGAATGGGGCTGGAGAGGATAGGGGGGGGGTAGGAGCCGGGGGTATAGGGGAGTGTGTAGGGGCTGGGGGGGCTGTAGGGGCTGGGGTTGTATAGGGGGTGGGGGGTGTATAGGGTCAGGGGTATAGGGGCTGGGGCTGGGGGGGGCTTGGGCCATATAGGGACTGGGGATATAGAGGTGTATAGGGGTTGGGGCTATAGGGGCTGTGGGGCTAGGAGAGTGTAGGGCACTTATAGGGGGACTGGATATATAGGAGTGGGTGGGTTATACAGGGAGTAGAGCCATAGCAGGTATAGGGGCAGGAGGGGGTGTATAGGGAGTGGGGCTATAGGGGCTGGGGCCATGGGGGTTGTGGTGCATATAGAGGATGAGGCTATAGGGGGTGTTTGGGGCCATAGGGGTTGAGGCTGTATGGGGTATGTGGGGCTATAGGGGGTGCGGGTGGCATATAAGGCCTGAGGCTATTGGGGGGGGTACAGGGACTGGAGCTATAGAGGTGTGGGGAGCGTATAGGGGCTGGGGCTATACAGGCTGCTTGGGGCATGTAGGGGCCTGGGCTGTAGGATCATATAGGGGCTGGGGCTATAGGGGGCTGTGGGGTATATAGGGCTGGGGAGCCTGTAGGGCTTGTATAGGGGCTGGGAGCTATAGGGGACGTATGGGCTGTATAGGGGCTGGGGGGCATATAGGGGATGTATGGGCTGTATAGAGGTGGGTGCATACAGGGGCTAGGGGCTATAGAGGATGTATGGGCTGTATAGGGGGTGGGGGCTATAGGGACTGTATAGGGGCTCTAGGGGACATATGGGCTGTATAGGGGTGGGGGTATATGGGGCTGGGGAGGGGGGGTTGGGGAGGATTAGGGAGAGATGAAAGAGGTTTTGGGGACAATTTGAGGGGTTTTGGTAAAGACCCAGGGCAGAATTAAGGTTTTTTGGTGACCAAGTTGGGGCAGAGTTGAGTGGTTTTGGTGACGATTTGGGGTAGAGTTGAGGGGTTTGATAAAGATGCCAGGGCAGAATTAAGGTTTTTTGGTGGCCAAGTTGGGGCAGAATTGAGGGGATTTGGTGAAGATGCCAGGGCAGAATTAAGGTTTTTGGGGAATGATTTGGGGCAGATTTTAGGGGATTTGGTGAAGACCTGGGGCAGAATTAAGGGTTTTGGTGACCAAGTTGGGGCAGATTTGAAAGGTTTTGGTGAAGATGCGAGGGCCAAATTAAGGTCTTGGGGGGCCGATTTTAGGGGATTTGGTGAAGACGTCAGGGAAGAATTAACGTTTTTTGGTGACCAAGTTGGCGCAGAGTTGAGGGGATTTGGTGACAATTTGGGGCAGATCTTAGGGCTCTTGGTGAAGATGCCAGGGCCGAATTAAGGTTTTTTTGGTGATGATTCGGGGCAGATTTGCGGGGATTCGGTGAAGGTGTTGGGGCGGATGCCCCCCCCCCGCCTCTAACCGCCCCCCCCTCCAGGAGCGTCGCCGCCGGGGCAGCGCCATGGAGGCCTCGTGCGGCGGCGGCGGCGGCGGCCTGGTCCACGTTGACTTCCCGGAGATCACCAGCGCCTTGTTGGCCAACCTCAACCAACAACGGGTGGAAGGGAAGCTTTGCGACATCTCCATCCACGTGCAGGGCCGGGTTTTTCGGGCCCACCGCGCCGTTTTGGCCGCATCCTCGCCGTACTTTCACGACCAGGTCTTGTTGAAGAACATGACCTCCATCGTCTTGCCCAGCGTGATGGATCCTGGCGCCTTCGAAACCGTCTTGGGTTCGGCCTACACGGGTCGTCTCTCCATGGCCCCCGAGGAGATAGTTAACTTCTTGACGGTGGGGAGCGTCCTCCAAATGTGGCACATCGTTGACAAGTGCACCGAGCTCCTCAAAGAAGGTCGGGCTGCCGCGGCACCGCCAGGACCTTCTTCCTCTTCTTCCTCCTCTTCCTCTTCCTCTTCTTCTTTACGCGCCCACTCCAGTCGTACCAGCGACAACCAGTCGCCGAGCAGCAGCAACTACTTCAGCCCCCGCGACGCAGCTGAGGGGACCGAGCCCCCCGCCAAATACCCACCTCGGGGGGTCTCCGAGGAGGTGGGCAAGGGAGGAACCGGGGACCTGCTGGAGGCGGAGGAGGGCAGCGAGGACGGGGAAGGCGGCCGACGTCCCCTCTACGTCCAACCCAGCATCGTCCCTCAAAAGCAATGGGTCTACGTCAAGCAAGAATGGTTGCAGGAGGATCTGGTCCTCACCTGCGAGGAGGACGAGGATCCGGTGGAAGGACCTGCCCGAGGAACCGAGGGAACCCCCCGTGCCGTCACGGCCGCCCCCCGTCCCACTGCCCCCAAACTGGAGGAGCAGGTGAACTTCTGCGAGTCCTCCGAGGATTTCCCTTCGCCCTACGAAACCTTGGAAGACGCTGGCGGTCCCGGTTCTTTCCCGCCTCGTTCCCTCCTCCCCATGGACATGCAAGGCAACCAAATCTTGGTCTTCCCACCTCAAGCTCCGGTCGAACATGGCGCCGTTCAACTGACGGCGGCAGCGGCTGACGGCAACAAGATTTTCATGTGTCATTGCGGCAAAGCCTTCTCCCACAAGAGCATGAGGGACCGTCATGTCAACATGCACCTCAACCTTCGTCCCTTCGACTGTCCCGTCTGCAACAAGAAGTTCAAGATGAAGCACCACCTCACCGAACACATGAAGACCCACACCGGCCTCAAGCCCTACCAGTGCGACGTCTGCGCCAAGAAATTCATGTGGCGCGACAGCTTCATGCGGCACAAGGGTCATTGCGAACGGCGGCATCGTTTGGCTGGTGTTTTACCCGTTCCACCCGTCCTTCCTGGGGTGTCCAAGAAGGAGCAGGGGTTGGGAGGAGGAGGAGGAGGTGGAGGAGGAGGAGGAGGAGGTGGAGAAGGGGACTGGGGGACGTTGCGGGAAGCCCCCGCCGGAGGTTCGCCTCGGGGGGAGATGGGGTTCGCTGGGGGGAAGATGTGAGGTGGGGAAGTGGGGGGTGAGATGGAGGAGGAGGGATTTGGGGGGGGGGGGGTCCTGTCGTGTCTGGGCACCCAGGTCCCATCCCATCTGGACAACTGGGTCCCATCACACCTGGGCGTCCAAGTCCCATCCCATCCCATCTGGACAACTGGGTCCCATTTTGTCTGGGCACCCGGGTCCCATTGCGTCTGGACAACTGGGTCCCATTGCGTCTGGACAACTGGGTCCCATCGCATCTGGGCACCCAGGTCCCATTGCAACTGGGCAGCCAGGTCCCATCCCACCTGGACAACTGGGTCCCATTTTGTCTGGGCACCCGGGTCCCATCCCGCCTGGACAACTGGGTCCCATTGCAACTGGGCACCCAGGTCCCGTCCCACCTGGACAACTGGGTCCTATTGCAACTGGGCAGTCAGGTCCCATCGCACCTGGACAGCTGGGTCCCATTTTGTCTGGGCACCCGGGTCCCATCTCACCTCGACAACTGGGTGCCATCACATCTGGGCACCCGGGTCCCATTGCAACTGGCCACCCAGGTCCCCTCCCACCTGGACAACTGGGTGCCATCACATCTGGGCAATTGGGTGCCACCACATCTGGGCACCCAGGTCCCATCCCACCTGGACACTTGGGTCCCTGGGTGTGTCCCCCCCCAAGATGACCTGGGACCTGACCCCCCTACAGACACTGTGTGCCCTGCTGTGTCCGTGTCCCACCCCCCTCCCCAGGACACCAGTGGGTCCCATCTCCCCCAGATGCCTGGGTCCCATGGGTCCCTGTGTTGTCCCTCCCCCACCCCAGACACCTGGGTGTCGTCCCCCCCCAGGTGGAGCACCCCCCCCCCCGTGTTGGTGTTGGTGTGTGTGCATAAACGACCGGTGCTGAGCTGGGAACTGTCCCCGTCACCCCCCCCCACTGCGTCACCCCATGTCACCCCACGGTACAACTGGCCGGGGGGTGCCAGGATGTCTGGGTCCATGGGTGCCCCCCCCCAGACACCTGGGTCCATGGGTGCCCCCCCCAGATATCTGGGTCCATGGGTGCCCCCCCCTCAGATGTCTGGGTCTATGGGTGCCCCCCACCCAGGTCGGGGGGAGGCGGGGTGTCCGTGTCGCCCCCCCCACCCCCCTTTTGTAATTTGAGTCGATTCGTGGCTTTTTTTAACGTCGATAAAATCTTGACTGGTCCGGGCGGCTCGGCCTGCTTGGGGGCGGGGCCAAGAGCTAGAGGGGGCGGGGCGGGGTGGGCCTGGGGGTGGGGCGAAGTGGGCGGGGGTGGGCGTGGGGCGGAGCGGGTAGAGGGGTGGGGGCAAGTGGGCGGGGCGCGGGGACAAGGGGGCGGGGCGCGAAAGCGAAAGCGAAAGCGGGGCGATGGCGGCGATTGCGGTGCTGGGGCGGCTGCTGGCGGGTGAGAGCGAGGGGGGGACGACACACACACCGAGACCCCTCCCTACGCCCTGGGACCCCCCCCCTCACCCCGGGACCCCCCCAACCCAAATTCCGGGGCCCCCACCCTAGGACCCCCCCTCCTTTACAAGACACCCCCCCCCAATTCCAGGAGTCACCCCGGGACCCCCCCCGCCAATTTCTGGGACCGCCAACTCCAGTACCCCCCGGGACACCCCCACCCTGGGACCCCCCCCCCCCCCCGGTCACCCCAGGACCCCCCCATATCCCCAATTCCGGGACCTCCAACCCCAGCACCCACCTGGGATCCTCCCCCCACCCGGGACGCCCTCCTCTCACCTTCGGCCCCCCTAACCCTGGTGTCCCCCCTCAAGTTCCAGGACTCCCAACCCCAGCACCCTCCTGGGACCCTCCCTCTCCCACCCCCTCCAGGGACCCTCCTTAGGGACCCCCCCCAGTGCCCCCCCCCTCCCCGCGGTGATGCCAGGGTGCTCCTACAGGGCTCTGCCTGCTGGGGTGGGGGGCAGCGGACGTGGGGACCCCCCCAGCCCCCCCCCCGCCGCTGCCCTGCACCCTCTTGGGGCCGGGGGAGCGTGGGATGCTGCCGGGGGCCGTGAGCCAACGTCCCGCCCTGCTGCGCTTTTGGGGGGGCCCCGAGACCCCCCCAAACCCCGACACCTCCCAGGACCAGGACCCGGACATGACCTTCGATGTCACCGGTACGTCCCCGGCGTTGGGGGGGGAGGGGGGTGTCCCCAAACCATGTGACCCCAGGGTACCCCCCCCCCCCATGTCACCCACGGTCCCCATCACTGTGGGACATTCAAGGGTCCCTGTCGTGTTCCCCCCAGGGTCCCTGATAGCCCCCCAGGATCATTGTCACCCCCCCGGGGTCCCTGTCACCCCCCCCCCCAGGGTCCTTGTCACCCCCTGGGACACTCTGGGGTTGTTGTTCCCCCCCCCCCGGGGTCCATGTCACACCCCCCACGTCCCCAGGGTCCCTGTCATCCCCCCCAGGTCACTGTCACCCCCCTCCACAGTCCCTGTCACCCCTCTCCTGCCCCACATGTGAGGAGGGGGGGTCAGCACTCTCCTGCCCCACACGTGGGGGTCAGCACCCTCGTGTCCCCACAGACCCCTGGGGCGTCTTGGCCAAGGCGTGGGGCCCCCCCTGGACCCCCCCCCATTGCGAGCTGAGCCCCACGGTGCCGTCACCCACCCCCCCATCCTGGGCGCCCGCTCTGGCCCCCGACGCCCGCAGCCCCCCCGGCCTGGGGGGGCCCTGGTGGGTGGTGTCCCTCGGGACCCCCGGCTACGGCGTCACCGCGCTGCTGCAGGGACAGTCCCCTCTTGCCACCGCTGCCGCCACCGCCCTCACCGGTAAGTTTGGGGGGTGGGGACGGGATGGGACCCCCATGTGGCCCCAGCACCCGTGTCCCTGTGGCTCTCACGTTCCCTGTGGTCTGTCTGTGTGTGCCCCCCCGTGTCCCCATGGCCCCTGCGTCCCCCGCTGTCCGCATATCTCCTGTGTCCCCATGTCCCCCCCTGTCCCCCACATCCCCCCATGTCCCCCACCCCTACGTCCCCTGCTCCCCCATGTCCCCCCCCATCCCCATGTCCCCCACCCTGGTGTCCCCTGCACCCCCATTACCCCCCCATCCCCATGTTCCCCTGACCCCAGTGTCCCCCCATCTCCATGTCCCCCCACCCTGGTGTCCCCTACACCCCTGTGCCTCCCCGCCCCCTTGTCCCCCACGTCCCCGCCGTGTCCCCAACTGTCCCCATGTCCCCGCAGCGGCTCTCTCCGTCTTCACCATCACCCCGGATCTGGGGGGGTCCCCGGGGGCCGCCCTGGAATTACACTGCGCCTTCGCCGCCCCCCCCGGCCCCTTCGCCCTGGAATGGCGGCACCAAGACCGTGGCGCCGGCCGTGTCCTCCTCACCTACGACTCAGCCACCTCCCGTGTCCCCAAGGCCACCCCAGGGGTCCAACTGCTCTTGGGGACGACGGAAGGGGGGGTCAGGGAGGTGACGCTGCGGTTGGCCCCCCTGGCCGTCGCCCACCAGGGCACCTATATCTGCTCCATCTTCCTGCCCCACGGCCAAGGCCAGCAGCTCCTGCGCGTCCGCATCCTCGGTCAGTGCCCCTGCTGGGCCATACGGCTCTTAGGGGACCAGGGTGGGAGCCTATAGGGTTCCTATAGGGGTGGGATGGGGCTTCAGCGTCCCCCAGTGCCCGTATAGGGGAAAGGACCGGGCTGGGAGGGTTATACTGGGGATCAGATGTATCAGACTGGGTCATATAGACTGTATTGGACTGGTCTGTAATCCTATATGGACCCTGTGGTGGTGGGAGCAGGCTTCAGCATCCCCCAGTGCCTGTATATAGGAATAGACTGAGCTGGGGGGGGTTATATTGGGGATCAGATGTATCAGACTGGGCTATATGGATCATATTGGACCAGTCCATAATCCTATATGGACCCCATGGGGGTGGGAGCATGTCCCAGCATCCCCCAGTGCCTGTATATGGGGATAGACTGAGCTGGGAGGGTTGTACTGGGGCTCAGATGTATTGGACTGGGCCATATAGACTGTATCAGACCGGTCTGTAATCCTATGTGGACACTGTGGTGGTGGGAGCAGGCTTCAGCATCCCCCAGTGCCAGTGTAGGGGAAAGGACTGGGCTGCGAGGGTTATACTGGGGATCAGATGTATCAGACTGGGCTATATAGATCATATCGGACTGGTCTGTGATGCTATATGGACTCTGTGGGGGTGGGAACAGGTTCCAGCATCCCCCAGTGCCCAGATGTAGGAATAGACTGAGCTGGGAGCGTTATACTGGGGCTCAGATGTACCAGATCGGGCCATATAGACTGTATCAGACCAGTCTGTAATTCTATATGGATTGCGTGGGGGTGGGACTGGGTGCTATAGGGCATCCCAGCCCCATTTCCAGCCCCTCCCCCGTCCCTGTAGAGGAGCCGGTCTATAGGGGCTGTATTGGCCCGGGCCATACAGGATCCAGACCGGTGTCCTCCCTGTTGTCCCCCAGAGCCCCCCAAGGTGACGCTGCACCCTACGCCGCTGGTGGTGGCCCCGGGGATGACGGCCGAGCTGTGGTGCGACACCTCGGGTTACTTCCCCCTCGACGTCGAGGTACGGTGGCAGCGGCGGGCCAGTGGCTCGGGGACACCGTTGCCCCTCGGGGACACCGTGACCGAGACGTGGACCTCGGGCCACCGCCGAGGTCCTGACGGCACCTTCAGCCGGAGCAGTGGAATTCGTCTGGTCCCCACGCGTCCCCACCATCACGGGGACGTCTACACCTGTGTGGTGACCCACGCTGCGGTGACCAACCCACTGCGTGTCCGTGTCCAGTTGGAGGTGGCCGGTGAGTGGGGACGTTGGGGATGGGGTGGGGTGCCAGGGTTGGGGACATCAAGGGACACTGGGGACATGGTTGGGAAGGTCTAGGGGACACCAGGACTGGGGCTGGGGACATCAAGGGACACTGGGACCATGGTTGGGAAGGTCTAGGGGACACCGGGACTGGGGTTGGGGACACCAAGAGGTTCCAAGATGGGTTGGGGACATCAAGGGACACTGGGGACATGGTTGGGAAGGTCAAAGGGACACAAGGACTGGGGTTTGGGGATATCGAGGGACACCAGAACCGGGGTTGGGGACACCAAGGGACATTAAGACCATGGTTGGGAAGGTCTGGGGGACACCAGAACCAGGGTTGGGGACACCGAGGAGTGCCAGGGTTGGAGTTGGGGACACCAAGTGACACCGGGACCATGGTCGGGGACACCAAGGGCCACCAGGACCGTGATCAGGGACCGCGGTGGCTCAGGTGTCCCCTGTCCCTGCAGGCGCCACGGGACCGTGGCTGGAGGATGTGGCGGGGCTCTGCCTGGTGGCCTTCGTCCTCTGCGGGCTCTGCCGCTGGCTCAGCCCTGCCCGTGAGTAGCGTCCCCTCGTCCCCATGTCCCCTCGTCCCCATCCCCGTGTCCTCCCATGTCACCCTGTCCCCATGTCCCCATTTTGATCCCCATGTCCCTCATCTCCATGTCCCCCCAATGTCCCCAAACCCCTCCCTGTCCCCATGTCCCCAAGCCCCTCCATGTCCCCCAATGTCCCCAAACCCCTCCCTGTCCCCATGTTCCCCATGGCCCCCCCATGTCCCCCATGTCCCTGATGGCAGCAGCCACCTGACCCCCCCTCTGTCTCCCGCAGCCCCGTGCCTCGACCAGGAGCACAAGGTAACGTCCCCGTCCCCATCCCTGTGGGGTGCCAGTCCCCCCCATGTCCCCAAGGTGTCCCCGAGCCTGACGTGTCCCCTCCCTCACAGAAAACGCAGTGACCCCGCGCTGGAGCCTGACGACGATGAGCCAAATAAAGTCGTTTTTTTCCCCAAAAGTGGTGGCAGTGGTTTTGTGTCCCTCCATGTCCCCCAATGTCCCCATATCCCCCCATGTCCCTCCCATGTCCCCCCATATCACTCATGTCCCTCGTGTCCCCCCATGTCCCCAAGGCCCCCAATGTGCCCTCATCTCCTGTGTCCCCCTGTCCCCATGTCCCCCCATCCCCCATGTCCCCATATCCCCCCATGTCCCCCCCATATCACTCATGTCCTTTGTGTCCTCACATGTCCCCCCTTGTCCCCTCATCCCCCATGTCCCCCCTGTGTCCCCTTGTCCCCCCACTTCGCCATGTCCCCCACATCGCCCCCATATCACTCATGTCCCCCGTGTCCCCCCCAGTCCCCCACTGTCCCCATGTCCCCCTCACCCCCCCCCCCCCCCGTGTCCCCATGTCCCGTCCCCCCCCTCCCCGGGGGTGACACTTCCCCATCGGAAGCTGCTCCCACCCCGCGGTTTCCTGCCGCCCTGTAGGGGCGGGGACGTCGAGCCGGGCCCGACGACACCTCCGGGTGACAGAGGGGACACCCCTGTCCCCCTTTTAACGCCCCCTTTCCCGGTAGAATCCAGCGCCGGGTTTTGGGAGGCGCCGAACCGGGCGGAGGGGGCGGCGGCTCCGTTCCAGCGGCGGCTCCGATCCAGGCCGGGGTTTAGCGCTGACCCTGCCCCCTTCCCCTCCTCCGTGACCCCGCCCCCCTCGGCGGTCTCTCCCCCCCCCCGCGCGCCTCTAGCGCCCCCCAGCGGCTCTACGCGGCGCTGCGGGACCCCGGCGGCAGCGAGGGAGACTGTAGGTGGGAGTGGGGGGAAACTGGGAGGGACTGGGAGCACTGGGGGGGAACTGAGAGGGACCGGGGGGGACTGGGAGCACCGGGAGGGGGGACTGGGAACGCTGGGAGGGACTGGGAGGGGGAACTGGGAGGACTGGGAGGGGGAACTGGGAGCACTGGGGAGGGAACTGGGAGCACTGGGGGGGGAACTGGGAGGACTGGGAGGGGGAACTGGGAGCACTGGGGAGGGAACTGGGAGCACTGGGAGGGACTGGGGGGAACTGGGAGCACTGGATGCATGGGGTTGGGGGGTAGTGGGAGTTTACTGGGAGGACTGGGAGCAGGAAGTGGTGGTGCTGGGAGGGGGAACTGGGGGGTGACTGGGAGCAGGCTGGGAACCGGAACTGGGGGGACTGGGAGCACTGGGGAGGGGACTGGGAGGGACTGGGGGGGGACTGGGAGCACTGGGAGGACTGGGAGGACTGGGAGCAGGAAGTGGTGCCGGGAGAGGGAACTGGGGGGGACTGGGAGGGACTGGGAGCACTGGGGTTCGGGGGATGAGGTTACTGGGAGCAGGGACTGGGAGCACTGGGATGACTGGGAGCAGGGAGTGGTGTTGCTGGGAACAGGAACTGGAAGGGACTGGGAGCACAGGGAGCATGGGGTTGGGGGAATGGGGGTTACTGGGAGCAGGGGAGTGGGGGGGGTCAAGGGGGCCTGCAGAGCCGTACTGGGAGCACTGGGGGGGCTGTGGGGCATCACTGGGGAGCTACGGGGCAGCACTGGGAGCACTGGGGGTGGCAGCGGGACGGCACTGGGAGCACTGGGGGTGGCAGCGGGACGGCACTGGGGGGCCACAGGGCAGGACTGGGAGCACTGGGGTGCTACGGGGCAGCACTGGGAGCACTGGGGGGGCTGTGGGGCAGCACTGGGGGGCCACGGGGCAGGACTGGGAGCACTGGGGTGCTACGGGGCAGCACTGGGAGCACTGGGGGTGGCAGCGGGATGGCACTGGGAGCACTGGGGGGGCTGTGGGGCAGCACTGGGGGGCCACGGGGCAGGACTGGGAGCACTGGGGTGCTACGGGGCAGGACTGGGAGCACTGGGGGTGGCAGCGGGATGGCACTGGGAGCACTGGGGGGGCTGTGGGGCAGCACTGGGGGGCCACGGGGCAGGACTGGGAGCACTGGGGGTGGCAGCGGGATGGCACTGGGAGCACTGGGGGGGCTGTGGGGCAGCACTGGGAGGCCACGGGGCAGGACTGGGAGCACTGGGGGTGGCAGCGGGATGGCACTGGGAGCACTGGGGGGGCTGTGGGGCAGCACTGGGGGGCCACGGGGCAGGACTGGGAGCACTGGGGGTGGCAGCGGGATGGCACTGGGAGCACTGGGGGGGCTGTGGGGCAGCACTGGGGGGCCACGGGGCAGGACTGGGAGCACTGGGGTGCTACGGGGCAGCACTGGGAGCACTGGGGGTGGCAGCGGGATGGCACTGGGAGCACTGGGGGGGCTGTGGGGCAGCACTGGGGGGCCACGGGGCAGGACTGGGAGCACTGGGGGTGGCAGCGGGATGGCACTGGGAGCACTGGGGGGGCTGTGGGGCAGCACTGGGGGGCCACGGGGCAGGACTGGGAGCACTGGGGGTGGCAGCGGGATGGCACTGGGAGCACTGGGGGGGCTGTGGGGCAGCACTGGGGGGCCACGGGGCAGGACTGGGAGCACTGGGGGTGGCAGCGGGATGGCACTGGGAGCACTGGGGGGGCTGTGGGGCAGCACTGGGGGGCCACGGGGCAGGACTGGGAGCACTGGGGTGCTACGGGGCAGGACTGGGAGCACTGGGGGTGGCAGCGGGATGGCACTGGGAGCACTGGGGGGGCTGTGGGGCAGCACTGGGGGGCCACGGGGCAGGACTGGGAGCACTGGGGGTGGCAGCGGGATGGCACTGGGAGCACTGGGGGGGCTGTGGGGCAGCACTGGGGGGCCACGGGGCAGGACTGGGAGCACTGGGGGTGGCAGCGGGATGGCACTGGGAGCACTGGGGGGGCTGTGGGGCAGCACTGGGGGGCCACGGGGCAGGACTGGGAGCACTGGGGGTGGCAGCGGGATGGCACTGGGAGCACTGGGGGGGCTGTGGGGCAGCACTGGGGGGCCACGGGGCAGGACTGGGAGCACTGGGGGTGGCAGCGGGATGGCACTGGGAGCACTGGGGGGGCTGTGGGGCAGCACTGGGGGGCCACGGGGCAGGACTGGGAGCACTGGGGTGCTACGGGGCAGCACTGGGAGCACTGGGGGTGGCAGCGGGATGGCACTGGGAGCACTGGGGGGGCTGTGGGGCAGCACTGGGGGGCCACGGGGCAGGACTGGGAGCACTGGGGGTGGCAGCGGGATGGCACTGGGAGCACTGGGGGGGCTGTGGGGCAGCACTGGGGGGCCACGGGGCAGGACTGGGAGCACTGGGGGTGGCAGCGGGATGGCACTGGGAGCACTGGGGGCGCTGTGGGGCAGCACTGGGGGGCCACGGGGCAGGACTGGGAGCACTGGGGGTGGCAGCGGGATGGCACTGGGAGCACTGGGGGGGCTGTGGGGCAGCACTGGGGGGCCACGGGGCAGGACTGGGAGCACTGGGGTGCTACGGGGCAGCACTGGGAGCACTGGGGGTGGCAGCGGGATGGCACTGGGAGCACTGGGGGGGCTGTGGGGCAGCACTGGGGGGCCACGGGGCAGGACTGGGAGCACTGGGGGTGGCAGCGGGATGGCACTGGGAGCACTGGGGGGGCTGTGGGGCAGCACTGGGGGGCCACGGGGCAGGACTGGGAGCACTGGGGGTGGCAGCGGGATGGCACTGGGAGCACTGGGGGGGCTGTGGGGCAGCACTGGGGGGCCACGGGGCAGGACTGGGAGCACTGGGGGTGGCAGCGGGATGGCACTGGGAGCACTGGGGGGGCTGTGGGGCAGCACTGGGGGGCCACGGGGCAGGACTGGGAGCACTGGGGTGCTACGGGGCAGGACTGGGAGCACTGGGGGTGGCAGCGGGATGGCACTGGGAGCACTGGGGGGGCTGTGGGGCAGCACTGGGGGGCCACGGGGCAGGACTGGGAGCACTGGGGGTGGCAGCGGGATGGCACTGGGAGCACTGGGGGGGCTGTGGGGCAGCACTGGGGGGCCACGGGGCAGGACTGGGAGCACTGGGGGTGGCAGCGGGATGGCACTGGGAGCACTGGGGGGGCTGTGGGGCAGCACTGGGGGGCCACGGGGCAGCACTGGGAGCACTGGGGTGCTACGGGGCAGCACTGGGAGCACTGGGGGTGGCAGCGGGACGGCACTGGAGCACTGGGGGGGCTGTGGGGCAGCACTGGGGGGCCACGGGGCAGGACTGGGAGCACTGGGGGTGGCAGCGGGATGGCACTGGGAGCACTGGGGGGGCTGTGGGGCAGCACTGGGGGGCCACGGGGCAGGACTGGGAGCACTGGGGTGCTACGGGGCAGCACTGGGAGCACTGGGGGGGCTGTGGGGCAGCACTGGGGGGCCACGGGGCAGCACTGGGAGCACTGGGGTGCTACGGGGCAGCACTGGGAGCACTGGGGGTGGCAGCGGGACGGCACTGGAGCACTGGGGGGGCTGTGGGGCAGCCAGCGGGTGCTGAGGGGCGTCCCCTTTCTCTCCCAGTGCCCCCCCATGACCGCGCCGTGGGGCTGAGCGCCCCGTGGGGCCCCCCATGCTCCCGCGGGTGCTGCGGGTGCTGCTGGAGGGGGCCCGGCCCCCCGCGGGCGAGGAGCCGGGGGTCGTGCTCAGCTCCTACCGGCCCTGCCCCCCCGACGGCGACCCCCCCCGGGTGAGACTTGGGGGACACTGGGAGGGACGGGGGTCCTGGGGACACTGGGGGGGGACTAGGGGTGGGACGTGGGGGTCTGGGGGACACTGGAGGGGTCCCAAGGGAGGGGGGGGGCTCCCAGGGGGACGCTGGGTGCTCTTGGGGGGGGGCACTGGGTGTCCTTAGGGGTGCTGGTTTCTACTGGGGGGGCACTGGGTGCTATTGGGGGGCACTGGGTGCTATTAGGAGCATTGGTCTCTAGGGGGGGGGTCACTGCTTTCTATTGGGGGGCACTGCTATCTATTGGGGGGCACTGGTTTCAACTAGGGGGTCACTGGTTGCTCTTGGGGTGACTGGTTTCTGCTGGGCTGACTGGTGTCCCTTTCAGTCACTGGTTTCTACTGGGGTGACTGGTTTCCGCGGGGCTGACCGGTGTCCCTTTCGGTCACTGGTTTCTACTGGGGTGACCGGTGTCCCTTTCGGTCACTGGTTTCTACTGGGGTGACTGGTTTGTACTGGGGTGACCGGTTTCCGCGGGGCTGACCGGTGTCCCTTTCGGTCACTGGTTTCTACTGGGGTGACCGGTTTCCACGGGGCTGACCGGTGTCCCTTTCGGTCACTGGTTTCTACTGGGGTGACCGGTTTCCACGGGGCTGACCGGTGTCCCTTTCGGTCACTGGTTTGTACTGGGGTGACCGGTTTCCGCGGGGCTGACCGGTGTCCCTTTCGGTCACTGGTTTCTACTGGGGTGACCGGTTTCCGCGGGGCTGACCGGTGTCCCTTTCGGTCACTGGTTTCTACTGGGGTGACTGGTTTCCGCGGGGCTGACCGGTGTCCCTTTCGGTCACTGGTTTCTACTGGGGTGACCGGTGTCCCTTTTGGTCACTGGTTTCTACTGGGGTGACTGGTTTGTACTGGGGTGACCGGTTTCCGCGGGGCTGACCGGTGTCCCTTTCGGTCACTGGTTTGTACTGGGGTGACCGGTTTCCACGGGGCTGACCGGTGTCCCTTTCGGTCACTGGTTTCTACTGGGGTGACCGGTTTCCGCGGGGCTGACCGGTGTCCCTTTCGGTCACTGGTTTGTACTGGGGTGACTGGTTTCCGCGGGGCTGACCGGTGTCCCTTTCGGTCACTGGTTTCTACTGGGGTGACTGGTTTGTACTGGGGTGACTGGTTTCCGCGGGGCTGACCGGTGTCCCTTTCGGTCACTGGTTTCTACTGGGGTGACCGGTTTCCACGGGGCTGACCGGTGTCCCTTTCGGTCACTGGTTTGTACTGGGGTGACTGGTTTCCGCGGGGCTGACCGGTGTCCCTTTCGGTCACTGGTTTCTACTGGGGTGACTGGTTTGTACTGGGGTGACTGGTTTCCGCGGGGCTGACCGGTGTCCCTTTCGGTCACTGGTTTCTACTGGGGTGACCGGTGTCCCTTTCGGTCACTGGTTTGTACTGGGGTGACTGGTTTCCGCGGGGCTGACCGGTGTCCCTTTCGGTCACTGGTTTCTACTGGGGTGACTGGTTTGTACTGGGGTGACTGGTTTCCGCGGGGCTGACCGGTGTCCCCTTCGGTCACTGGTTTCTACTGGGGTGACTGGTTTGTACTGGGGTGACTGGTTTCCGCGGGGCTGACCGGTGTCCCCTTCGGTCACTGGTTTCTACTGGGGTGACTGGTTTGTACTGGGGTGACTGGTTTCCGCGGGGCTGACCGGTGTCCCCTTCGGTCACTGGTTTGTACTGGGGTGACTGGTTTGTACTGGGGTGACTGGTTTCCGCGGGGCTGACCGGTGTCCCTTTCGGTCACTGGTTTCTACTGGGGTGACTGGTTTGTACTGGGGTGACTGGTTTTCGCGGGGCTGACCGGTGTCCCTTTCGGTCACTGGTTTCTACTGGGGTGACCGGTTTCCGCGGGGCTGACCGGTGTCCCTTTCGGTCACTGGTTTGTACTGGGGTGACTGGTTTCCGCGGGGCTGACTGGTGTCCCTTTCGGTCACTGGTTTCTATTGGGGTGACTGGTTTCCGCGGGGCTGACCGGTGTCCCTTTCGGTCACTGGTTTGTACTGGGGTGACCGGTTTCCGCGGGGCTGACCGGTGTCCCTTTCGGTCACTGGTTTGTACTGGGGTGACTGGTTTCCGCGGGGCTGACCGGTGTCCCTTTGGTCACTGGTTTCTACTGGGGTGACTGGTTTGTACTGGGGTGACTGGTTTTCGCGGGGCTGACCGGTGTCCCTTTCGGTCACTGGTTTCTACTGGGGTGACCGGTGTCCCTTTTGGTCACTGGTTTCTACTGGGGTGACTGGTTTCCGCGGGGCTGACTGGTGTCCCTTTCGGTCACTGGTTTCTACTGGGGTGACTGGTTTGTACTGGGGTGACTGGTTTCTGCTGGTCTGACCCGTGTCCCTTTCGGTCACTGGTTTCTACTGGGGTGACCGGTTTCTGCGGGGCTGACCGGTGTCCCTTTCAGTCACTGGTTTCTACTGGGGTGACTGGTTTGTACTGGGGTGACTGGTTTCCGCGGGGCTGACCGGTGTCCCTTTCGGTCACTGGTTTCTACTGGGGTGACTGGTTTGTACTGGGGTGACTGGTTTCCGCGGGGCTGACCGGTGTCCCTTTCGGTCACTGGTTTCTACTGGGGTGACTGGTTTGTACTGGGGTGACCGGTTTCCACGGGGCTGACCGGTGTCCCTTTCGGTCACTGGTTTCTACTGGGGTGACCGGTTTCCACGGGGCTGACCGGTGTCCCTTTCGGTCACTGGTTTGTACTGGGGTGACCGGTTTCCGCGGGGCTGACCGGTGTCCCTTTCGGTCACTGGTTTCTACTGGGGTGACTGGTTTCCGCGGGGCTGACCGGTGTCCCTTTCGGTCACTGGTTTCTACTGGGGTGACCGGTGTCCCTTTTGGTCACTGGTTTGTACTGGGGTGACTGGTTTCCGCGGGGCTGACCGGTGTCCCTTTCGGTCACTGGTTTCTACTGGGGTGACTGGTTTGTACTGGGGTGACTGGTTTCCGCGGGGCTGACCGGTGTCCCCTTCGGTCACTGGTTTCTACTGGGGTGACTGGTTTGTACTGGGGTGACTGGTTTCCGCGGGGCTGACCGGTGTCCCCTTCGGTCACTGGTTTCTACTGGGGTGACTGGTTTGTACTGGGGTGACTGGTTTCCGCGGGGCTGACCGGTGTCCCTTTCGGTCACTGGTTTCTACTGGGGTGACTGGTTTGTACTGGGGTGACTGGTTTCCGCGGGGCTGACCGGTGTCCCCTTCGGTCACTGGTTTCTACTGGGGTGACTGGTTTGTACTGGGGTGACTGGTTTCTGCTGGTCTGACCGGTGTCCCTTTCGGTCACTGGTTTCTACTGGGGTGACCGGTGTCCCTTTCGGTCACTGGTTTCTACTGGGGTGACTGGTTTGTACTGGGGTGACTGGTTTCCGCGGGGCTGACCGGTGTCCCCTTCGGTCACTGGTTTCTACTGGGGTGACTGGTTTGTACTGGGGTGACTGGTTTCCGCGGGGCTGACCGGTGTCCCCTTCGGTCACTGGTTTGTACTGGGGTGACTGGTTTCCGCGGGGCTGACCGGTGTCCCTTTCGGTCACTGGTTTGTACTGGGGTGACCGGTTTCCACGGGGCTGACCGGTGTCCCTTTCGGTCACTGGTTTCTACTGGGGTGACCGGTTTCCACGGGGCTGACCGGTGTCCCTTTCGGTCACTGGTTTCTACTGGGGTGACCGGTGTCCCTTTCGGTCACTGGTTTCTACTGGGGTGACTGGTTTGTACTGGGGTGACTGGTTTCCGCGGGGCTGACCGGTGTCCCCTTCGGTCACTGGTTTCTACTGGGGTGACTGGTTTGTACTGGGGTGACTGGTTTCCGCGGGGCTGACCGGTGTCCCTTTCGGTCACTGGTTTGTACTGGGGTGACCGGTTTCCGCGGGGCTGACCGGTGTCCCTTTCGGTCACTGGTTTCTACTGGGGTGACTGGTTTGTACTGGGGTGACTGGTTTCCCCGGGTGCTGACCGGTGTCCCTTTCGGTCACTGGTTTGTACTGGGGTGACCGGTTTCCACGGGGCTGACCGGTGTCCCTTTCGGTCACTGGTTTCTACTGGGGTGACTGGTTTCCGCGGGGCTGACCGGTGTCCCTTTCGGTCACTGGTTTGTACTGGGGTGACCGGTTTCCGCGGGGCTGACCGGTGTCCCTTTCGGTCACTGGTTTCTACTGGGGTGACTGGTTTCCGCGGGGCTGACCGGTGTCCCTTTCGGTCACTGGTTTCTACTGGGGTGACTGGTTTGTACTGGGGTGACTGGTTTCCGCGGGGCTGACCGGTGTCCCTTTCGGTCACTGGTTTCTACTGGGGTGACCGGTGTCCCTTTTGGTCACTGGTTTGTACTGGGGTGACTGGTTTCCGCGGGGCTGACCGGTGTCCCTTTCGGTCACTGGTTTCTACTGGGGTGACTGGTTTGTACTGGGGTGACTGGTTTCCGCGGGGCTGACCGGTGTCCCCTTCGGTCACTGGTTTCTACTGGGGTGACTGGTTTGTACTGGGGTGACTGGTTTCCGCGGGGCTGACTGGTGTCCCTTTCGGTCACTGGTTTCTACTGGGGTGACTGGTTTGTACTGGGGTGACTGGTTTCCGCGGGGCTGACCGGTGTCCCTTTCGGTCACTGGTTTCTACTGGGGTGACTGGTTTGTACTGGGGTGACTGGTTTCCGCGGGGCTGACCGGTGTCCCTTTCGGTCACTGGTTTCTACTGGGGTGACTGGTTTGTACTGGGGTGACTGGTTTCTGCTGGTCTGACCGGTGTCCCTTTCGGTCACTGGTTTGTACTGGGGTGACCGGTTTCCGCGGGGCTGACCGGTGTCCCTTTCGGTCACTGGTTTGTACTGGGGTGACCGGTTTCCACGGGGCTGACCGGTGTCCCTTTCGGTCACTGGTTTCTACTGGGGTGACCGGTGTCCCTTTCGGTCACTGGTTTCTACTGGGGTGACTGGTTTGTACTGGGGTGACTGGTTTCCGCGGGGCTGACCGGTGTCCCCTTCGGTCACTGGTTTCTACTGGGGTGACTGGTTTGTACTGGGGTGACTGGTTTCCGCGGGGCTGACCGGTGTCCCCTTCGGTCACTGGTTTCTACTGGGGTGACTGGTTTGTACTGGGGTGACTGGTTTCCGCGGGGCTGACCGGTGTCCCTTTCGGTCACTGGTTTGTACTTGGGTGACTGGTTTCCGCGGGGCTGACCGGTGTCCCCTTCGGTCACTGGTTTCTACTGGTCTGACCGGTGTCCCCTTCGGTCACTGGTTTCTACTGGGGTGACTGGTTTGTACTGGGGTGACTGGTTTCTGCTGGTCTGACCGGTGTCCCTTTCGGTCACTGGTTTCTACTGGGGTGACCGGTTTCCACGGGGCTGACCGGTGTCCCTTTCGGTCACTGGTTTCTACTGGGGTGACCGGTTTCCACGGGGCTGACCGGTGTCCCTTTCGGTCACTGGTTTCTACTGGGGTGACTGGTTTGTACTGGGGTGACTGGTTTCCGCGGGGCTGACCGGTGTCCCTTTCGGTCACTGGTTTCTACTGGGGTGACCGGTGTCCCTTTTGGTCACTGGTTTGTACTGGGGTGACTGGTTTCCGCGGGGCTGACCGGTGTCCCTTTCGGTCACTGGTTTCTACTGGGGTGACTGGTTTGTACTGGGGTGACCGGTTTCTGCTGGTCTGACCGGTGTCCCTTTCGGTCACTGGTTTCTACTGGGGTGACCGGTGTCCCTTTCGGTCACTGGTTTCTACTGGGGTGACTGGTTTGTACTGGGGTGACTGGTTTCCGCGGGGCTGACCGGTGTCCCCTTCGGTCACTGGTTTCTACTGGGGTGACTGGTTTGTACTGGGGTGACTGGTTTCCGCGGGGCTGACCGGCGGTCCTCGCGCTCCCCGTCCCCCCGCGGCAGCCCGAGGAGGCCGAGGCGGAGGAGGAGGAGCGGGAGGAAGGCGCCGGCGGGGCCGTCTTCGCCCTGACCCCCCGCCGCGGCCTGCCCCCGGCCCGGCGCCTGCGGGCGGCCCCGCTGCCCCGCCTGGTCCGGCACCTGCTGGAGGCCCCGGCCGGCGGCGACGCCGCCTTCGGCCCGGCCTTCCTGGGCACCTTCCGCGCCTTCACCCGCGGGCCCCACGTCCTGCGGCTGCTGCTGCGCCGGTGAGGGGACGGGGGGGGGGGTGTTTGGGGGTCTATGGGGGGGGCAGGGGGCTGTGGGAGGGGGTTAGGGGGTGTATGGGGGGATTTGGGGGGTATGGGGGCTGTGGGAGAAGGTTAGGGGGTGTATGGGGGGGTTACGGGGCTGTATGCAGGGGTTAGGGGGCTGGGGGGTGTAGGGGGGTGTATGGGGGGGATTTGGGGGGGTATAGGGGGTTAGGGGGCCGTGGGAGAGGGTTAGGGGGGTGTATGGGGGGATTAGGGGGTGTATGGGGGGCATTAGGGGGGTGTATGGGGGGGTCAGGGGGCTGTGGGAGGGGGTTAGGGGGTGTATGGGGAGGATTTGGGGGTGTATGGGCACTATGGGGGGGTCAGGGGGCTGTGGGAGGGGGTTAAGGGGTGTATGGGGGGATTTGGGGGGCTATGGGAGGGGGTTAGGGGGTGTGGGGGGGGATTTGGGGGGTATGGGGGGGTTAGGGGGCTGGGGGGGGTTGAGGGGGGTGTATGGGGGGTTAGGGGGTGTATGGAGGGGTTAGGGGGGTGTATGGGCAGGTTGGGGGGTGTATGGGGGTGTAGGGGGGTGTCAGGGGGCCGTGGGAGAGGGTTAGGGGGTGTATGGGGGGGTTACGGGGCTGTATGGGGGGTCAGGAGGCTGTGGGAGGGTGTTAGGGGGCTGTATTGGGAGGGTTAGGGGGGGTCGGGGTGTATGGGAGGGTTAGGGAGCTGTAGGGAGGGTTAGGGGGGAGTTGGGGGGGTTAGGGGGGTGTATGAGGGGGTTAGGGGTGTGTATGGGGGGTTGGGGGGGTTCAGGGGGCTGTGGGAGAGCATTGGGGGAGTATGGGGGTGTAGGGGGGCTTATGGGGTGTATGGGGGCTTAGGAGGCTGTGGGAGGGGGTTAGGGGGTGTATGGGGGTATGGGGGGGTTAGGGGGCTGTGGGAGGGGGTTAGGGGGCTGTATGGGGGGAGTTAGGGGGCTAGGGGGGGCTTAGGGAGGGGGTCAGGGTGCTGGGGGGGGGGCGGGGGGCATCACACAAGTACCCCTGACCGCCCCCCCAGGCTGGAAGAACTCGGGGCGCTCTCAGAGGCCCCCAACACTCCGGAGCTGACCGAGGCCAAGGCGTGAGTGACCCCCCGCCATTGTGTCCCCAACTGTCCCCCCACCACCACTGACACCCCCCCCCGCCATGTGTGTGTCATCCCCCCCCCAGGGCTCTCTCAACTCTCCTCTGCTCCTGGCTGGACGGGTACCCCGAAGATTTTAGGGGACCCCAAATCCCCCCCTTAGCCGAGGGCTTGATCCGAGTGTTGGGGCCCGACTCAGAAGCTGCGCGACGCCTGGAAAATTTGGGGGGGCTCCCCCAGAGCGCGACTCCCACGGAGGAAGAAGAGGAGGAGGGTGACGTGGACGAGGAGGGGGACGCCGACCCCCTGGACATTCTGTCCTTCCAGGCCCAGGAGGTGGCCGAGCAGCTCACCCTGACCGAGGCGGTGAGGGGGGGGGCACCCCAAAACCTCCCTATTGGCACCCATTAACCTCTCCTGGCACCCTAACCCCTCCCCCAGCACCCCTAACACCCCCCCCAGCACCCCAAAATCTGCCCCAGCACCCTGTTGTGTCCCTGGGTCCCCCCCGTCCCCTGCACCACTGTCCCCGTGTGCCCCTGTCCCTCATGCCCATGTCCCCTTGTCCCCAACACCCATGTCCTCTGTGTCCCCATGTCCCCTAGTTCCCAACACCCAATGTCCCCCATGACCCCAACGCCCCATGTTCCCATATCTATGTCCCCTAGTCCCTGACACCCATGTCCCCCATGTCCCCAACAACCCATGTCCTCATGTCTGTGTCCCCATGTCCCCTAGTCCCTGACACCCATGTCCCTGTGTCTCCTAGTCCCCAACACCCAATGTCTCCCATGTCCCCAACACCCTATGTCCCCATATCCGTGTCCCTATGTCCCCAACACCCATGTCCCCAACACCCATGTCCCCTGTGTTCCCATGTCCCCTAGTACCTAACATCCGTGTCCCCATGTCCCCAATGCTCCTGTCCCCATGTCCCCAGGAGCTCTTCTTGCGCCTGGTGCCCTACGAGTGCCTGGGGGCCCTCTGGTCCCAACGGGACAAGAGGGGACGCGAAGGCGCCTGTCCCAGCGTCCGGGCCACCGTGCGCCAGTTCAACCGCCTGGCGGGGGCCGTCGTCCGCTCCTGCCTGGGGGGCGTGGGGCTGCGGCCCCCCCAGCGCGCCCGCCTGCTCGAGAAGTGGATCCGGGTGGCCGAGGTCAGTGGGGACCCCCGGGGGGGGGGACGATGACACACATTGATCCCCATGGAGATATTCCTCAAAGGACATGACCCCATGGAGGTGGCCCTCAATGGAAGTGACCCCATGGAGGTGGCCCCATGGAGGTGACCCTCAACAGAGGTGGACCCATGAAGGTGTTCCTCAAAGAAGGTGACCCCATGGAGGTGTCCCTCAGTGGAGGTGACCCCATGGCGGTGGCCCTCAACAGTGGTGGCCCCGTGGAGGTGGCCCTCAGTGGAGGTGGCCCTCAATGGAAATGACCCCATGGAGGTGACCCTCAACAGAGGTGGCCCTTAGTGGAGATGACCCCATGGAGGTGGCCCTCAGTGGAGGTGGCCCCAGGGAGGTGGCCCTCAACAGAGGTGGCCCCATGGAGGTGGCCCTCAACGGAGGTGACCCTGTACCTGAGACATCCCCCGTAGAGGTGGCCCCATGGAGGTGGCCCTGTCCCCAGCGGTAGCATCTCTACCCCAAGGGGGGGGGTTGGTGGCTCCAGTGGAGGTGTCCCTGTCCCCACCCCTGCATGTCCCCATCCCATCGGGGTTGTCCCCACCCCGGCCGAGGTTGGTGACAGTCCCCGTGTCCCCAGGAGTGCCGCGCGTTGAGGAACTTCTCCTCGCTCTGCGCCATCATCTCAGCGTTGCAGTCCAGCCCCATCCACCGGCTCCGGCAGAGCTGGGACGAGACCAGCCGGTACGGGGACACATAGGGGATGCGGGGGGAACTTGGGGATGCGGGACGGGGGTGACGCGGTGACTTTGTCCCTGTCCCCAGCGATGCCCAGCGCAGCTACGAGGAGCTCAGTGCCATCTGCTCCGAGCAGGACAACTACAGCGCCAGTCGCCAGCTGCTGCTCCAGGCGGGGACATGTCCCCAACCCCTGCCCCTGTCCCCAACCCGGACCCCTGTCCCTGTCCCCAGCCCTGACCCATGTCCTTGTCCCCAACCTCATCCTTTGTCACCAGCCTTGTCCCCAATCTTGACCCCCTGTCCCCGACCTGGATCCCTGTCCTTGTCCCTAGCTATGTCCCTTGTCCCCAACCCCTGTCCCCGGTCCTTGTCCCCATCCTTGTCCCCATCTTTGTCCCCGTCCTTGTGCCTTATCCCAGTCCTTGTCCCTAGCCATGTCCCTTGTCCCCGTCCCTTGTCCCCAACCCCATCCCGTCCTTGTCCCCAGCCATGTCCCTTGTCCCTGTCCCTTGTCCCCAACCCCATCCCCTGTCCCTTGTCACCAGCCCTGTCCTTGTCCCCAGCCACGTCCCCATCCTTGTCCTCAACAATGTCCCTTGTCCCCAACCCCATCCCTCATCCCATGTCCCTTGTCACCAGCCCTGTCCCCAGGCCTGACTCCTGTCTTTGTCCCCAATCCCCCTCCCTGTGTGTCCCCCCCTCCAGGACCCCCCCCCGGAACCCCCCAACCGTCGCCAGCCCCGCCGCCCCCCGCAGCGGCGCTCCATGGTGAGGGAGGGGACATGGGGACAGGGAGGGGACGGTGCCACCTCCTGACCTCACCCGTGTCGTCCCCCCCCAGGGTGTCGTGCCCTACCTGGGCACCTTCCTGCGTGACCTGGTGATGCTGGATGCGGCCATGAAGGATGAGCTGGAGGTGGGTGTCACTTGTCCCCAAGGGGGGGGTCCCCAAGGTGTGTGTGGGGGGTTGTCCCTAAGCTAGGGAGTCCCCAAGGGAAGGGATGGCCCTGAGGTGGGGGTGTCCCCAAGGAGGGCAGGGTGTCCCCAAGGGGGGGGGGGTGTCCCCAAGCTGATGCCCCCCCCCCATCCCACAGGACGGCTACATCAATTTCGACAAGCGTCGCAAGGTGTGTGGCCCATGTCCCGTCCCCCTCATCCCCTGTCCCCTCATGTCCCCAGATTCCCCTGTCCCCATGTCATGTCCCCCCATCCCCATGTCCCCTATATCCCCATGTCCCCCCCATGTCCCCCCCATATCCCCCGTCCCCCATGTCCCCCCTTTATCCCACTGTGTCCCCCATGTCCCCCCATCCCCGTGTCCCCTATATCCTCATGTCCCTGTGTCCCCCCCATGTCCCCCCCATATCCCATGTCCCCCATATCCCCATGTCCCCCCCAAATCCTGTCCCCCCCATGTCCCCTATATCCCCATGTCCCTGTGTCCCCCCCAATGTCCCCATGTCCCCACCATATCCCATGTCCCCCAACACTCCGTGTCCCCCCATGTCCCTTCCCCCCCAATGTCCCCCAACACTCCCCAAATTCCCAGACCCCCCCATGTCCCCAGATCCCCCCATCCCCCCCATTCCCCATGTCCCCCATTCCCCTGCCCCCTCCCCACCCAGTGACACCAGTGTCACCCCCCCGTCCCATTCCCCTCCCCCCCCACGGTGTCCCGGCAGGAATTCGAGGTGCTGGCGCAGGTGCAGGGGCTGCAGGGGCTGTGCCGGGGGTACCGCCTGCACCCCCAGCCCCGCTTCCGCCGTTGGCTGCGCACCCTGCGGCCCCTGCCTGAGGCTCGCAGGTGGGGGGGGGGCGTCCTGGCACATGGGTGGCATCTCCTGGGGGGTGGTATATGGGTGGGGGGGGTCCTGGTACATGGGTGGCATCTCCTGGGGGCACTGGTATGTGGAGGGGGGGTCCTGGCACATGGGTGGCATCTCCCAGGGGTCCTGGTACATGGATTGGGGGGTCCTGGTACATGGGTGGAGGGTCCTAGTACATGGGTGGCATCTCCTGGGGGGCTGGTACATGGATTGGGGGGTCCGGTACATGGGTGGGGGGTCCTGGCACATGGGTGGGGGGCCCTGGTACATGGGTGGGGGGGGGGGTCCTGACACATGGGTGGCATTTCCTGCAGTGTTGGTATATGGGGGTGGGGTCCTGGGGGGGGTCCTGGCACATGAGTGGGGTGTCCTGACACATGGATGGCACCTCCTGGGGTAGGGGGGGGACGCTGGCAGACAGGTGACATGTCCCCACGTGGGGTGGGGGGGATGTGACAGGTCCCAGCGCGTCCCCTCCCGTCTCTCTGCAGCCACAGCCTCTCCTACGAGATCGAGCCCCCCGGGGACCCCCCCCCGCGCCCCCTCAAACCCACCCTCATCATCACCCACTGTGCAGAGTGAGTGGGGGGGGGTGGGGGGAAGAGGGGGGGTGCACCCCATGTGTGCCCCCCTCACCCCGACCCCCCCCCCCAGGCTCCTGAGATCCGTGGGGACCCCCTCAGTGACCTGGGACCAGCCCTGCCCCCCCGATGTCCTCGTGTCCCCCCCCTCAGGCGCCCCCCAGCCGCCCTCGCGCCTGGAGCAGGTAAGACACCCCCACCCCACAAAAAAAAATGCGGGGGGGGGGTATTGGGGTGTCTCAATCCCATCAGCACCCCAACCCCCCTCCCCCAAAAAATCCAAGGGGGGGGTTACAGGGTGCCCCCCCCCAAAAAAAATCCAGGGTGCTCCCATCACCACCCCAAAAGTCCCCCCAAATCCGGGGGGGGGTGTTGGGGTGCCCTCCCCACCCTGTCACCCCCCCCCCCCAGGTGAAGTGGCCATCGGTGTCGGCGCTGGACAAGGCAGCCACCCCCCCCGCTGCCGTCCCCGTCCCCCCCCCAGGGACATTGTCCGCCCCCCGGGGTCACCGACGTTCGGCCTCCTGTGGCTCAACCTTCCCCCCTAAAGCTGGGGGGGACCCGGAGGGGGGCGGGGGGCGGCCGGGGGGGGCCCCCCCAACTGACTGCCGCATCATCCGGGCCCGCATGGAACTGCACAACGGCAGCCTCTACAAGAGCATCCTGGTGAGGAACCCACCACATCCCCCCCCCAAAAAAAACTGGGGTCCCCCAGGACCCCCAAAATCCTGGGTGGGGCTTTTAGTTTCATATAGCTTGTTCCGCACCCCCCCCCCCAAATCACTTTCAGGAGTGTCCCCCTGCCTAAGAATCCAAGGAAGGGGATTTTGGGGAGGGAGGTTGTCCCCATCACCACCCCAAAAGCCTCCCCCCTCAAAAAAAAAAGCCAAGGAAGGTGGATTTTGGGGGTGCTGACCCCCCCCCCCCCCCCGCCAGATCACCAGCCAGGACAAGACCCCGGCCGTGGTGGCCAAAGTGCTGGAGAAACACGGGCAGGATCCAGGCGCTGCCCCCCGCTTCCAGCTGCTCCAGCTGCTCCCTGAAAACCGAGGTGAGCTTTTGCTTTGCGGAGGGGGGTACCCCTAAACCCCCCCCCCCCAAAAAATACCCCTTCACCCCCTCTTTGCCCCCCCCCAGAACTGCTCCTACCCCCCTCTGCCAACGTCTTCTACGCCATGACGGGGACCAGCCTGGATTTCGCCCTACGACCCCGGGAACTGGGGGGGGGTCCCGGTCTTTGCCCCCCTCCATCTCAACCCCGGGGGGCCGAGCTCAGCTCCACCTTCCCTAAAATCAAAGCCACCGGCCGCAAGATCACCCGTGCCCTCTTTTAGGGGTGCCCCCCCCCCAAATTAATCTGGGGGGAGGCCCCCAGTGCCGGGGCTGTGACACTATGGCAATAAAGACACTAAGGGAAGGAGTGGGGACACCTGACGCTCACAGCGATGTTTCTGTTTTGGGAAGGGGTTTAATCTGAATTGGGGAGGGAGTTTGGGGTACAAGGACCTCTCCCCCAAAAAATAAATGGGGGGGGTCCCCAAAATACACCTAAGCTTTTCCCTGCGCCCGCTGGAGCTCCTGCTGCAGCCGCCCCAGCGTCTCTCGCTGCTGCTCCGAGCGTCGTTCCAGGTCCTGCATCTGCTGCTCGTAGCGCTTGCTGCCAAATTTTTTTTGGGGGGTGGGTATATGAACGCCACAGTCCCCCCCAAATCCCCTTGCCCCCCCTGTGTCCCCCCTTCCGAGTACCTACATTTCGCCATTGATGTAATCCAGGCGTTTGCCGACGGTGGTTTTGGCTTCTTCCATATCTTGTTTTACCAACACTGGCCCCATCAGCTTGAAAATGGTGTTGGTGGCATCCAGCAGCTCCAGCTCCTGGGGTTTTTTTGGGGGAGGGGGGTCAGTAGGGTGTGTGGGGGGGTGTCACCCTTAGAGGGGGAGTTTTGGACTTCACCCACCTCCTTCACGATATTGTTCTCCGTCAGCTGCGCCTCCAGTTTCTGCCGCGCTGTCACTGACCTGCTCAGGTCTGGCGGGGGAGGGGGGCACACAAAAAAAAAAGGGGGGGGGAGTCACCCGGCCCCCCCCCCGGTGCTGGCACCCCCCCAAAATAGGGGTCCTGTGGCACTCCGTGAGGAGGGGAATGGTGGGAGGGGGATAGTGGGTGCTGGAGGGGGAGGAAGGAAGGGTTATGGGGTGCAGGGGGGGGTCTGGGGATGCAGGGGGGGTCTGGGGGGGCCAGGCCGTACCTTTCTGGAGCTGCTGGTATTTCTCCAGCTCACCCTGCAGCTTCTTCTGGATCTGTTCCGCCATGGGGAGGGCTGGGGGGGGACATCAGGGGGAATTGAGGGAGGCACCTCTCACCCTGTGGAGCCCCCCCCTCCCCAAAATCCCAGGGCAGTTCTGTGCCCCATAGGGAGCCCCTGCACCCCAGAGAGCCCCCCCAAACCCCAGAGAGCCCTCAAAACTGCACCCCCCCTCCAGACCCCCCAAACCCCACAGAGACACCCCCCCAGGCCCCAGGGGAACAGCCCCCCCGCGGACTTCTATAGGGCCCCCAAACACCCCCTGCAGCCTCATGGCCCCCACAAAGGTCCCCTCGACCCCCCCTGAGCATCCACCCCCCACGGTCCCCCCAAATCCCTCTAGCACTCCATCAACCCACAGGACCCTCCCCCAGACCCCTCCAAGCCCCCCAGGGCCGCCCCAAATCCCTCCAGGACCCCCCTCACCCCACAGGCGCCCCTCAAACCCCCACAGGCCCCCCCCAGACCCCTCGAGGACCCTCCCACCCACTCCACGGGGCCCCACAGGCCCCTCCAAACCCCTCCAGGACCCCCCCCACCATACAGACCCCCCCCAGACCTCCCAAGCCCCCCCAAACCCCCGCAGGCCCCCCCCAGACCCCCCAAATCCTGCCAGGACACCTCCCCACTCCACAGAACCCTCCCCAGACCCCACAAGACCCCCCCAGACGCCCCAACCCCCCCCCAAACCCCTCGAAGACCCTCCCACCCACCCCACAGGGCCTCCCAAACCCTTCCAGGACCCCCCCCCCCCCCCCCCCCTTCTCCGCTCGCCTCACGCAGGAACCTGCTCCGGCCCGGCCCGGCCCCGCCCACCTCCCACGTGACGCGCCGCGCCCCCGCCCCCTCCGCTCCGCGCCTGCGCACCCCCTCCACCCTTACCATGCCCCCTTCACCCTCACCACGCCCCCTCCACCTTCACCCCGCCCCCACACCTTCACCACGCCCCCTACCGCCACGCCGCGCCCCCCGCTCCCACAGCACCACGCCCCCCTCCACCAACACCACGCCCCTCTCCCGCTCCCCAGCCCCGCCCCCTCCCCTTTGGCCCGGCCCCCCGGCGCTCCGCGCAGGCGCACTCTCCCGCCTCACCTCTTCGCGCCCCACCCCCGAGGAACTTTGCCCCCACGCGTGTCACCCCGCGGGTTCTACGCACCCGTGGGCTCCCGGGGGGGGGCGGTGTCAGGGGACCCCCCCGGTAAGCGGGATGTGGCGGTGGAGGAGGCGGGGGGGGCTGCGGGGGGCGGGGCTGGCGCTGGCGCTGGCGGGGCTGGCGCTGGTGGGGGGAGGGGGGTGGGGGGAGGAGCTGGTGGCGGCCGGGCTGGCGGTTTGGCGGGAAAGGGGAGGGGGGGGCGGGGGGGGACACGAGGGCTTGCGGGGGGGTGCAAGGGGCGCAGGCTTCGCAAAGGGCGCCGGCGGTGCGGCTGAGGCGGGTCTGGCGAAGGGTGCGGGCGGTGCAGACGGTGCGGGCTTAGCAAAGGACGCAGGCACCGCAAACGCCGCGAGCTTTGCAAGCGTCGCAGCCCTTGCGGCCGACACGGACCTCGCCAACGACCCCCCCGTCCTCCTCTCCCCCCGCGGCTGCGGACCGACCCCCCCGTTCCTCCTGGTGCTGGTTCCCAGCGCCCCGTCCCACTCCGCTCGACGCCAGGCCATCCGAGAAACTTGGGGGGGGGCGGACGGGCGACCCGGTGGGCTCCCCACCCGCACCCTCTTCGTCCTGGGGGTGCCGACGGTGCCGGCCGAACAACCGGCGGTGCGAGCGGAAGCTCGCCGCCACGGCGACCTCCTGCAAGGCGCCTTCGCCGACACGTACGCCAACCTCACGCGCAAAACGGCGTTTCTGCTCCGCTGGGCGACGCGCCGTTGCCCCGCCGTCCCTTTCATCCTCAAAGCCGACGACGACGTCTTCGTCAACCTCCCGGCCTTGACGAATTACTTGGCGTCCTTCCGGCGAGCGCCGCGGTTATACCTGGGACGGATCCACTGGTGGGTTCGACCCCAGCGGGACCCTCGCGGTCGTCACCACGTCCCCGTCGCCGTTTATCCCGCCGCCGCCTTCCCCCTCTATTGCAGCGGCACGGCGTACGTCTTATCGGGGGAGGCGGCGGCGGCCGTGCTGGCGGCGGCCCCCCGAGTCCCTTTTGTCACCCCCGAGGACGTCTGGGTGGGCCTTTGCGCCCAGCGAGCCGGTTTGGCGCCCCGCCACTCGGCTCGGATGGCCGGATCGGCGCGGTTCCCTTTGGACGGGTGCTGTTACGGCGAGGTGCTCTTCAGTTCCCACGGGCTCGGCCCCGGCGAGTTGCGGAGGGTCTGGGGGTTGTTGCAAGGAGAGGGGGGGGGTTGTAACGCGTTGCAGCGGGCGCTGGGCGTGCTGCGGTGCAAGGCGCTGGCCGTCGGCGAGTGGCTTTGGCAGTGAGCGGGGAGGGTGACGGTGCGGCGAGGCCGAGGACGTCGCACGGGGCTCGCACGTGTTGGAGGAGCCGCAGCAGCGCTGGGATGCAGCGTGGTGTCGCTGCGAGCCGTCAGCCGCGGTGCAAAGAGGACGAGGACGTTGCACGTGTTCAAGGAGCTGCAGCAGCGCTGGGATGCAGCATCGCTGCAAGCAATCAGCCGCAGTGCAAAGAGGACGAGGACGTTGCATGGGGCTCGCACGTGTTTGATGAGGTGCAGGAGCCCTGGGATGCAGTGTGGTGTTGCTGCGAGCCATCAGCCGCAGTACAGAGGACGAGGACATTGCACGTGTTCAAGGAGCTGCAGCAGCGCTGGGATGCAGTGTGGTGTTGCTGCGAGCCATCAGCCACGGTGCAAAGAGGATGAGGACGTTGCACGTGTTCAAGGAGCTGCAGCAGTGCTGGGATGCAGTGTTGCATCGCTGCAAGTGATCAGCCACAGTGCAGCAACAACGAGGACGTTGCACAGGGCTTGCATGTGTTGGAGGAGCTGCAGCAGCCCTGGGATGCAACATTATGTCACTGCAAGCGATCAGCTGTGGTGCAAAGAGGACGAGGATGTTGCTTGTGTTCAACGAGCTGCAGCAGCCCTGGGATGCAGCGTTGCGTTGCTGCAAACCATCAGCCATAGTGCAGAGAGTACAAGGACATCGCATTGGATGTTGCACGTGTTGGAGGAGCTGCAGCAGTGCTGGGATGCAGCATTGCCTCACTGCCAGCAATCAGCTGCTGTGCAACAAGGACATTGCACGGGGCTTGCATGTGTTGGAGGAGCGGCAGCAGCCCTGGGATGCAGTGTTGTGTTGCTGCAAGCGATCAGCCATGGTGCAGCAAGGATGAGGATGTTGCACAGGGCTTGCACTTGTTCAAGGAGCTGCAGCAGCCCTGGGATGCAACATCATGTCGCTGCAAGTGATCAGCTACAGTGCAACAAGGACGAGACCATTGTACGGGACATTGCACGTGTTGGAGGAGCTGCTGCAGCACTAGGATGCACTGTTGCACTGCTGCAAGTGATCAGCCATGGTGCAAAGACAAGGTTGCACAGGGCTTGCATGTGTTCAGGGAGCTGCAGCAACACCAGGATGCACCATCACGACGCTGCAAGTGATCAGCTGCGGTGTGACAAGGACGTTGCACAGGACGTTGCACATGTTGGAGGAGCCGCAGCAGCGCTGGGATGCAGCGTTCCGTCACTGCAAGCCCTCAGCCATGGTGCAAAGAGGACGAGGACAGTGCACGGTGACTGACAAGGCCATCGCACAGCGCTGCCCGCGCTCCCCGCCCCCCCAGCGTTGGCAGGCGCTGCAGCGTCCCCATCCCCAGCAGGCAATAAATGCGACGGGGCTGGTGACACCAGTGGTGGCACTTGGCTTTTTGGGGGGGGGGGGGGGGTGCGGACGGGGACACACAGGGACAGCAGGGGCTCGGCAGAGAGACTTTAATAATGGGGGGGCCATGTTGGGGATCTCCAGAGTGTGCAGGGCAGGGGGGTGTAGGGGACCCCCACAGTGGGGGACACCCCAGGGACCCCCAAGTTGGGGGGACACACACCCTGGGGACCCCCAACCCAGGGGGAAGACACAACAGCACCCTGGGGACCCCCATAGTGGGTGTCGTGTGTGTCCCCCCCAAATTATTTCTTGAAGCGGTCGAGGGCCCCACGTTTTGGGGGCAGGGAGGACTCCCCCCTCCTCCTCTCCTTCCTCTTCCCCTTCTTCTCCTGCTCTCGCTGCTCCACGCTCTGACGGATAACAGCCTGGGGAAGTGGGGGGGGATAAAATGAAGCTGGGTGGCTCCCCCCCCCAAATTAATTTGGGGTTCATGGACAGGGGGGGTCTCCAACACGCACCCGCTGCTCCTCGTGGGCCACCTTCCGCTTGCGGTGCAGGAGGTTGTTGCCCTTCGCCCGTCGCCGTGGTTTGAATTTGGCCTTGGCCTGGGGGTCGAAACCCTGGGGGGGGGGGGGGGGGGGGGGCAGCAAAAATACAAGGGGGGGGATTAGCTGGGTTTGAGGGAGGACTGTACCCCAAAAATCGAGATCAACCCCCCTGCCCCGGTACCAGGCGCTGGATCCGCTCCTCCCGTTTCTGCTGCAAGCTGGCCGTGTCCACACATCCCAGCTGGGTCGGATCCAGTGTGATCAGCTCCGCTGGGATCTGGGGAGCGGGGGGGGGTGTCAGTAGTGAGTTTGGGGGGGTCAGGAGATTTGGGGGGGGTCAGCTACATTTTGGGGGGTGTCTGCAGTAGTTTTAGGGGGAGTCACCTGCGGTTTGGGGGGTCAGAATTAGGATTGGGGGGGCAGCAGAATTTTTGGGGGCCCCCCCAGGAGCTTGGGGGGGTCAGCAGCAGTTTAGGGGGGCTCAGTAGCCATTTGGGGGGGGTTCAGTAGCCATTTGGGGGAATCACCAGCAGTTTAAGGAGACCAGCGGTGATTTAGGGGATCAGCAAAAGGTTTGGGGGTCAGCTGCACTTTTGGCCCCCCCCAGCAGTTTTGGGGGTGCCCCCCCCCAAATTACCTTCTCCAGCAGCGCCTTCACCTCCCACTCCTGCCGCTGCCGCCGGCTGCGATAGGGATTGTTCTCCAACGCGTCAAAATTGGCTTCACCGGCACCTAGACAGCAGCAGGGGGGGGATAATGGGTGAGTGGGTTGTCCGGAAACATCCCACACACAGGCTTTTGACACCCTTGGGTGGGGGCCACCCTACCTGGCACCAAAATGCTGGTAAAACCGTGACTGTGGCCGGCACCGAGGACGTCCTCAAAGGGGCAGAAGCGAAGCCCGTGTGGTGGCCGGGGCGGGCGATGGCAGAGATACGGTTGGGGTGGCACCTCCTTCCCCACTCCCTTGTACACCTTGGTTTTTTGGGGGGGACACACATTTAGGGAGGTCATAGGAGAGGAACAAATCAGGGGGGTGTTGGGGGCGGGTTCTACCTGTACTAGGTCACCGCAGGCGGCTGCCAGCACCCCGCGTTGGCTGAAGGCGAGGTGCCCGGCACCCTGCGGCAGCACCAGCTCCTGCAGCACCCGGTACGTCCGCAGGTCGAACAGCCGCAGTTTGCGGTCCAGCCCCGCTGATGCCATGTACCTGGGAAAAGAAATAAGTGGAGGGGGACACACAAAAAAGTGACACACCGGTCCTCATTAGGTGTGTGTCCCCCCCACCAAAATGTTTCCCAGTGCTCACGTGCCGGTGGGATCAACGGCGAGTGCCCGCAGGGCACCACGGTGGCAAAGCATCCGCACCAGTGGCTCCGACACAGTGGGACTCCACAACGTCACCGTCCCTGGGGACAAGGATGTGATTTAAGGGAGGGAGAGAGTTAAAGACATCACTCTGGGGTTTTGGGGGGGGGGGGGGGGGGGGGGGGGGGGTCTTACCGTTGCTGTGACCCAGGTGGATGATGGCATTAGCCGGATTCTGTGCCATAACGGCCAAACGCCCACCCCGGGTGCAAAGCGCGGCCACCTCCTTCCCCACCGAAATATCCAGATATTGCAAAAACCCTTTGTCGTTCTGCAAAAAGAGAGAAAAAAAGATCATCAGGACCTTCCCACCCCCCCAACCCCCCCCCACCCCCTCCCTGAGCCCCACCCCACCAAGGACCCTGGCGTCCCGGCAGGCACCCACCGCGGTGGCCAAGAGGAAATGGTAAGGCAGGAATTGGAGCTGTAAAACGCCGGGAAAACTCTTGAGGCAGTTGAGTTCCAGCCCTTGGTTGTCATAAACGTGGAGCCACCGGCGCTGGGCCACCGCCAGCAGCGTCTCCGTGTGCAGCCACCTGCGGGGGGGACACGGTGGGGGACACGCACAAGGGACGAGGGTTGCACGGGGCTGCACGTGGGGCAGGCGAGATGCAAGGGGTTTGTGGGCGCAGCGCGGCACGTGCAAAGGGTTTGCACGTGGGTGCACAGCACAGCACACGGGACATGCAAGGGGTTTGCAGACGTGTCTCGTGCTCTGCACGCGGGGGTTTGCACGTGGGTGCATGATGCAGCACAGAGAGGGGATTTGCATGTGGGACACATAATGGGTTTGCACTCACGTCCACAACTCTATACGAGGTTTGCACGCACGTGCATGGCACTGCACAAGCAGGGTTTGCACGTGGGTGTACAATATGACACGGGATTTGCATGTGGGTGCACAGCGTGGCACGCAGGACACGCAAGGGGTTTGCATGCGGGCGCACAGCGCAGCACGTGGGACACGCAGTGGGTTTGCACACATGCGCGTGGTGCTGCACCTGGCACGTGCGATGGGTTTGCGCGCCTGTCCCTTGCACACATGGACGTCTGCACACACGTGCGCAGCACAAAGAGGTTTGCACGTACATCCCTGACTCTGCCCATGGGGCTTTGCACGCGAGCGCCCGATGCGGCACACGCAATGGGTTTGCTTGCACGCACGCGCCAGGCGCTGCGCAGAGCTTTGCACATGCATCCTTGGCTTTTCACACTTGCACGTGCCGCGGCTTATGCCCACGTGTCCCTGGCTCCGCATGCTTGCAGTGCAACGCCACCGCTGCAGCTGCATGCACGCCTTGCACGCGCTCCGTGTGCACTCACGCCACGTCTGTCACCGTCTCCATCACGTTGATCTCGCACATCAGCGCCTTTGTCTGCCAATCCATGGCGGCCACGTGGCCCCGTCGGCCCCCCAGCAGAAGGTGCCTGTGGAATGGAGGGGGACAGGAGGTGACGGGGGGGACAGGAAGTGACAAGGAGGGGTGACAAGGTGGGGGACACCCCGACATGGCACAACTCACCGCCCGTTGCGGGTGTAATCCAGCCGGTACGGCCCAAACTGTTCCAACCTCAGGTCAAAGTGCTGCAGGAAAGGGAGAAGAAGGGGATGAGACCCTCCCAATGTGTCATCCCTCCCCCCCCCCCAAATGTCCCTTGTCCCCCCCCACCGTGTCCCCATCCCACCTTAGCAGCACTGGCGATGTCCACAGCCTCGGCGATGTCCCCTTGGGTGATGGTGCAGGTGTCCTCGCCGGGGTCAGCCTCCAGGAACCTGGGGGGGACATTGAAAGGGGGGTGTGAGGGGACAAAGTAGGGTGGAGGGGGACACAGGTGACACTGGGGAGGGGACACAGGGGACTCACCCCGGCTCCTCGGGGAGCAGCAGGTCCAACCGAGCCGCCCTGGCGGCCGCTGCTTCCTCCCGCTGCCCCGACAGCTTCAGGTGCCACCGCAGGCGCTGGCTTTTGGCCCGGGGCTGGCGGGGGGGGAGGACACACCGTGAGGTGGGGTCACCCCCCCCAATATCCACGCCCAGAGCCCCCCCAAACCTCCGCCCCAACAGTTCCTTCCCCAGGGCCCCCCCCATCACTCCCCCAGCCCCCCTGACACCCCTCCCACCCCAATATCTTCCTCCCCCCCCCGAATTCCCCTCTAGACCCCCCCGGGGCTCCGGTTCCCCCCCCGTTCTCCCCCCGTTCTCACCGCCTTCTCCTTCGTCCCCCGCAGGAACCGCTTCACCCTGGGCCGGGGCAGCGGGGCGGGCCCGGGGAACGGGTCCTTCCTCTGTGTGGAGAGAGACAGAGGCCTGGTACCGGGGGGAGAAGCACCGGGACCCCCCCGGTACCGAAGCCGCCCCGAATTCCCCTTTTCCCGTAGCGGGATCCCCCTCCCGGAGTCCCCCGCCCTACCCCGGACACGCTGCCGGTGTCTCCCCGTTCCCCGCCATGGTTGGCGGAGGCGGCAGGGCCCGGCCCGGCCCGTTGCCGTCGGTGAAGGGTGCGGGACCTCCCGCCGCTTGCTACCGCCGCCGCCGCCATGTGCGATCTGCCTCCCTGCCCTTTCCGGCGTGGCGACCAATCAGAAGACAGGGAAGGTAAGAGTGCGACCAATCAGAACACAGAGGCGCGGCGGAAGGGGTGAAGCCGGCGCCGCCATGTTGGAGGAGGGCAAGGGGGGGGGTGAGGCGGCGCCGCCATATTGGTTGAGGGCAGCGGGGGGCGGTGCGGCGGCCATGTTTGTTGAGGGCAACTAGGGGTGGAAGCCGGCGCCGCCATATTTGTTGAGGGCAGCTGGGCGGACGGCAGCTCCGTAGCACACGCGTGGCAGCGGGTAGGCGGGGCTTGCACACTCGCGGCAAAGGGGCGGGGCTTGCACACCGCTGCCCCGCCCCCCCGAAGCCCGGCTGGCCTTGTACAGTGGGCAGGCGAGACCCTGTCGTCGTGCAAAGACCCATCCTCGTGCAAGGTCCTTGTGCGAGGCCCGTCATCGTGCAAGGCACCATCCTCATGCAAAGTGTTGTCCACCTCCCGAGGCCCTGCCCCCGCATGGAGCCCCGTTCTCGTCCAACATCCCATCCTCGTGCAAAGCCTCGTCCTCGTGCGAGGGCCCCCGTCCTTGTGCGAGACCTTGCCCCAGTGCAAAAGCACCAGCCCTGGGGCCGAAACCCCTCGTGCAAGGTCCCATCCTTGTGCAAAGACCTTCCCCATCCCTGTGGGAAGCCCTGCTCTCCTGTGAGGCTCCAACTTCCCAAGCCCCCCTCCTCGTGCGAGCCCCCACCCCGTCCTCGTGCGAAGCCACACACACACACACACAAGGACCACCTCTGTCACCACCAACGTCACTTTTATTTCTCCCCTGCACCCATCACTTCTTCTTGGAGACACCGACGGTGCGGCCCCGCCGGCCGGTGGTCTTGGTGTGCTGGCCTCGCACGCGCAGCCTGGGGGGGGTGACAAGACAGGAGGGACGTGTCACCCGTGTCACCTCCCTCCCTCTTTGTGTCCCATGTCCCCAAATCCCCGCCCCTTCACCCCCCAGAAGTGCCCCAGCCCAGCACGTGGGGGGACACACGACACGACAGCGGTCTCAAGGACCCCATTCCCCCCTAGTGTCACCACTCCCCGTGTCCCCAAGTCCCCCCCGGTGTCCCCAAGCCCCCCGCTCACCCCCAGAAGTGTCGCAGTCCCCGATGTGCCCGGATTTTCTTCAACCGCTCCAAATCCTCTCGCAGTTTATTGTCCAAGCCATTGGCCAAGACCTGCGGGGGGATGACGACGACACATTAGGGGACATCAAGGGACATCAGGGGACATCGGGGGACACCCAGGGGGGTGTCCCATGTGTGTGTCCCCCCCCTCACCTGGCTGTACTTCCCGTCTTTCACGTCTTTCTGCCGGTTGAGGAACCAGTCGGGGATTTTGTACTGTCGGGGGTTCTGCATGATGGTGATGACCCGCTCCACCTGGGGGGGACAGGGCGGGGGGACACCCCCCCAGAGATGTCCCCAACTTCCCTAGAGATGTCCACAGGCCCCTAAAAATGTCCCCAAGCCCCCTAGATGCCCCAAACTCCCCTAGAGATGTCCCCAAGATCCTAGAGATATCCCCAACCCTAAAAATGTACCCAAGCCCCCCCCGAAATATCACCTCTCCCCTAGAAATGTCCCCAAGCCCCCTACAGATGCCCTGATCCCCCCTAGACATGTCCCCAACACCCCTAGAGGTGTCCCCAAGCTCCCTAGAAATGTCCCCAACCCCCCTAGAGATGCCCCAAACCCTCCAGAAATGTCCCCAAGCCCCGGAAATATCCCCAACCTCCCTAGACACATCCCCAAGCCCCCTAGATGTCCCCAAGCCCCTAGAAATGTCCACGAGCCCCTAGAAATATCTGCAAGCTCCTAGAAATGCCTCCAGCCCCCCTGGAGATGCCCCCAAGCCCCAAGAAATGTCCCCAAGCCCCCAAGAAATGTCCCTGTCTGCTCCCAACCCTCTCACCTCATCCTCGGTCAGCTCGCCCGCTCGCTTGGTGAGGTCGATGTCAGCTTTGCGCAGCACCACGTGGGCGTAGCGGCGTCCCACACCCTGGGGGACACACACACGCGCGACAAAAAGCGGGGGGGGGGTCGTCACGTCACTGTGTCATCCCCCCCCACGCCTCGTATCCCACCCCCGCTGCCCCCTCACCTTGATGGCGGTGATGGCGAAAGCAATTTTCCGGCGCCCATCGATGTTGGTGTTGAGGACACGCAGGATGTGCTGGAACTTCTCGGGGATGACGAGAGACTGGGGGGACACGCGGACACAGTTACCGGGGGGGGACACGGTCACGGGGGGCGTGGGGTTGGCCACCGGGGCTGACATGGCCGCCACCGGGGAGAAGATCGGGGGGGGGGGGGGGGGTGTCCGGCCACACATCGCCGCCACCTCTTCCCGCCGCCGCCACCTCCATTCCTCCCCCCCCACTCCCCCGTATCCCCCCGCTTCTCCCCGCTCCCTCCCCACCGCTCTCTCCCTCCCCCCGGCCCCGATGCCGACCGATAAGCACCAGCACCCACCATGGCCGCGGCCTCCTCCTCCCGCCGGCTCCTTTGGGAAAGAAAGCGGAAGTGACGTCAGCGCGCCGGGCCGGGGAGGGGGAGCAGCCGTCACGTGACAGAGGCAGGCTGTCATGGCGGCGGCGATGGAGGTAGAACCGGGGGTGGGGGAATACCGGGGGGGTTTTGGGGGGTCCCGGCGGGGGTTTGGGGGTCCTGGGGGCGTCTCGGGCCGGGTTGAGCCGTTCCCTTTGTCGCAGGTTCGAGTCTCGGAGCCGCCGCTGGAACCGGAGCTGGAGGCGGAACTGGGCCCCGGCCCCCCCGACCCCGAGCTGGACCTGGGGGGGGAGGATCTGGTGTTGGATGAAGTGGACGGTGGGGGACACCGGGGGAGACCGGTTATGGCGGGGGGGAAACCGGGGGGACAG